>NC_046611.1:25061213-25397047 GCF_900324465.2 Anabas testudineus | reverse complement strand
CATAATTTGTCCATGGCTGATGATGTCTGTGTTCCATTAGCAATTCACTTAGAAGTAGAAGAGCTAATCAAAATTCAACTAACAGTAGCAGGTGGCATCATACTGTATACACCATGTATAATTTGACTATAAATGGTATAAATGTATTATGATGAAACCAATTACAGAAAGCTTTATTTCGGATTAAAGGGATTCATTGTTTAAGCTCCAGTCTTTTGCAAAGATACCTCCCATTTCACAGTTGTTGTATGAAAGGAGGATGAACTGATGATTCTCAACACAGCAGAGTTCAAAAACAGTATAAATACCTCACTGAAGCTCTCACCTCACACGGCTTTTTGCTTGATCATTACCTCATTTGTCTCTCTTACACCTCCTTACCATTTCTCTTCCTCCTCTCTAACTTTTGCACTCCCCACGCTTTATATGAAAACCTAGCTCTCTCACTTCTCTCTCATCTTCCATCTTCTGACTTCCCTCTCCACTGCTCTCCCCCTCTTACTGTATCTAGCATGCCTCTCTATTTCCTAGCTTTCTTTTTTCTTGTTTCTCCCCATTCTTTGAAACCTTTCCCTGCTCTCTCTCTCTCTCTCTCTCTCTCTCTCTCTCTCTCTCTCTCTTGCTCTCTCTCTTTGCTCTGCGTCCATATTACAGCGATGGCCAACCCAGTTTTTGCTGGGTTCATCGCTCCTCTCCCTGATAATTCCCCTGTATTAACTGGCTGGAGTTATTACCCATTATATGAGATGTCTATGTTGAGAGCGCTTTATGAGATCCTGGTCCCCATGGATAAGATGATGGAGTTGGTGAGCGCTGTCATCCCCCAGCCGTATAATGGCATCAGTTGGGAAATACACAATGCCATGGATTATTGATAGAGCCATATCTGCACTTCTGCTGACAAATTTCTGGCTTGGGTTGAAGGGGCACATAATCCTGAAGAATATCTCTGCTAATATGGCCGCCTCCATGCAGTAACACCTCTGCTCTCTTTGGGGTACTATGGTTTCTCTCCTCCCATGTGACAAATGATCAAGCATTCCCAGTGATGCAAATGAGGGGGTGAAGATTTATTCCAACAATAGGCTCTCCCACACTGTCTCACATAGAAATAAGTACCGCACGACTGAATGGACTGTCTTCATGCTGCAGCGACTCACACCAAAAATATGATTGTATTTTACAACAGGATGCAAGAGAGAGCACAGTCAAACAAGGAGGACATGCAGAGTTAAAGGATTTATCATGGAAACTCCCACAGGTAAATTCCAACACATGGTAAGTAGCTCATGGTGCTAAAATGATACAGCAGTAGAAAGGTACAAAGATATTTCTGATTAGCAGTTCACCACCCGTCAAATCAAGTAGCTAAGAAAGAAGGTAAACAATCCTGCACTCCCCATAAATAGAGTGTAGTAATTCTCCTGGCTCTCATTACATGCCTCCTCCCTCTCTATTCCTCAATCTGTCTGATGCACTGTGGTGGGACTCGGGCTCAACGGCGTTTAGTCGGCGTGAAGACCACAGGCTGCATTTTCAGTTATGGCCTTGATTCTTGATGCAAGCACTTGTTTCAGATGTGCTACAGGAGACAACGCAAGACTATGGATCAAATGCAAGCGGTTAACAAAGCTAGCGAGGGACGCTGCAGGCTCAATAAAAAAGGATGTATCAGAGGCTGTTGTTTTTTCGACAAGCACACAAGTCTTTCAATACCTCCACACCAAACTAGTCGCAACATATTTGCATAATCGTTTGATAAATTGTATGTAAATGACCAGACAAGCGTCTTGTTGTGAAATGCTCTTCACTGCTCATCTCGAGACTCAAGCCTCAGTAGCCATGTTGCTTTTCAGAAGAATATGAAATTACTATCACATTGAGGGAAATCAAAGTCTTGTTCTGCTGCAGTCCTCTGGGCAGCATTGTGCAGTATTGCTTTGGAAAGGGGCCTAATTGGTATGTGTGGGCCAAACTCACCCTACTGCCTGAAACTAGCTGGCTTCATGTTCACAACAATTGGATTTGGAATAGCTGCTCTAGATTGTTTGTGTTTTGCAGTAAGGGTGTGTATGTAACATCAAGAGTGCAAAGCTAATTCCACTTTCCCCCTTTTTCTGTCATATTAGAATGCATGACTCTTGTAATTGCTTGATGTCTATTGAAGCCAACAGCATTGACCACGTATTTTTAAAAGTAGTGGGTAGCTGTGGTCTCCTACTGAAAATGAAGGGATCTGAGCTGAACAATTAGTGGCAGCTTCCATCTGACAGACCTTATTTCTGCCTTTTAGTTCAGTGTATGGCCTGGCAGTGCAACAGAAAACAGAGAAGAAAAAAAAAAGCATTAAGTCACCTATAATTTTCTTCCCCACTGTTAGAATGTGAAACAGGCACATGACAGCTTAGTGATTCATCCGTCCATGCACCACGTCTGCCTCCTCGGTGATGATTGGCTCTGGCACAGGATTTGCCTTCGCCGTGCAAGTGGAGTGACGTTGTCTCCTTTACTACGTTGCACATCAAGTACTAGCCTAATATCTCATATTGAAATATAGAGTCATTCTGTGGTGTCTACACAACCTTACTGGAAGAGGGGGGCACACATGGAGTGAAAGCTCCCCTGCCTACCTCTCACCTCTCATCAGATGCTATAAATGCACAATGTGTAAATAATTTGAGGAGCATATTAACTCTCATTCTGTTGTTCAGCAAAACCCTAAGCACCGCTGGTAATATTCACTGAGCTAACCTCCAACATGGAGGTTTGCCGAATTAGCTTGCGCCAGTAAGTTTTTTCCTCCCAGACGCACCATGGTGCAATATAGGGAGAGAGAGAATGTGATTACAAACAGTAAGTTATTGCCTCGGGCACAATTAAAACTTTGCAGATGAGCATTTCTAATAGCAAACTGAATCAGGTATGGTGTTGGTGGGCCATGTTGCTTGTTAATTGGTTAATTACGGAGCAGGAAGACTTGCTATATAAGTATTAACCTGCAAATGTGCTCTACATTCGCTGTCAGTCCCACATGTAAACCAGACACTGGGGTAAGCCCATCGACTAAAAATAAGCTCATCAGCAATTTGGAGCTGTGTGGGCTGTCTCTCATCGTGATGGAAGAGCTTTCACAAACGGTTGCTTGCCGCTCACACAACAATGTCCTTTTTGAGAACATACAATCTCACTCGATGTATTTGTTGCCATAGAAGCGGTGATGCTGGTATATTCAGAGTCGGAGAAATATTCATCTGCATAATTAGGCAAAAAATAAAAATAGTTGTACACATGTCTCATTGGACTGTTTTTGCAGTAATTTGGAATAAAGTAAGAGGAGGGAAATGATTGGAGGTTGTTTTTTGTCATGAAGCTGTTCCCTGCAAGATAAGGAATAAATCAGGTTAGCTATTGACTGGCCCAAGGACTGAGGAGTGCACAGTACCAGTGACTTAACACCATGACTTGCAGGTGTACAGCTTCATGCCACATGTTTCTGACAAAGTCGTGAGAAAACAGCCCAGGGCATGGACTTGCCACAAGGACGCCCTGTACACACACACACTCACACACACACATTATATGCACACATGCACACCTCGTACCTCTGGAGAAAATGTTCTGATTTCTTAGTAAATGCCCTCAACGCCACAAATCCTACAGGTCTTACTCAGAGCCAGTGTTCACTGTTGCTTAAGTAAATCAGAAGTGTTTTCTGACTGCAACTGCATTTGGCTTTGATTAAAGCAAAGCCACAGGCTAAAAGCTGTCCACATCCCTTTATGAGCATGCTTTTCTGACCTTTCTGTTCAGCGAGTCTTCTTAGGACTGAGGACTTGACACAACATGACATGTTGCCAGGTCAGTAAACATGGTGTTGCTGGAGATGAAATAGCAGCAAGCATAAAACAAATTGGGATTCTGATGTATGCTTTGATTTCCTTTCATCCATTATGAACAGGCAGTTTTTGATTGATAGTGTGTGTGTGTGTGTCTTTAATAAACCGTGCTGCACATTTATTGTGGGCTATTGTGGGCTAATATAACAAACATTTATATGGAGCCATGTATAATCTGGTTCCTGCTGGATTATACATATGTATAAGGATGGAAATGACAAATTTAACTCTTTTTTGTGTGTAGTTGTATTTTTATTTATTTATTTATTTTTTGGTTGGAAAAAGACTGTCTGACTCATATGTAATTATTCAAGCACATATCCGCAAATTAAGAGGAAATATCAGTATAATTAGTCAGTTTATAACCTTATGAAAGCATGTCAAATGCGTTGACACATTTTGCACCTCACATGTGTGGAATATTTTTGTGTTGAAGTAAATGAGTAAATTAGTTACTAATTTGTTGTTCATCCTAAGACAATACCAGCTAACTGCAAAGCAGGGTCATTATATAATAGCGCACTTATATATTCTGTAAACCTACAATAACTGGTTGGTTCCTAAGACAGGTGTTATTTTTTGATTTGCTTATGGAAAACTGGAGTAATTATACTGTTAGCTCAGTTGCTATTGTACATACTTTAATTATTGCAGAATTATCTTCAATCTTCAGTTGCATTATATTTTTTTGTAAATGTGCAAATGAACACCAGTTTAGTGTAATTTATGCACTGTAATTTTAATAAGACAGTGCTAAATAATGAACTATTCCAGTATGGTATGTATGTATGTACATATAATGGGATCAGGAAAATGTCCCAGCAAGAACTTTCACCTCTACTCTGGCAAGAACCCACTTCTCACTGTCTCATTTAAGTAACATTATACATTACAAAAACGGTAATAGCTAGTAAATGATCAAGTTGTTTAGGGTAGCATCTGTTGACATAGATTATGTCATGTCAATCTGCCTGTAATGTGAGACTAGTGTTCATTTTAAGGTTAATGGGGCATGACAGCAGAGAATTACTAGCCAGAGAAGGGATAGGTTAGCAAGCGTGCGGTTGTTAAAAATTCTGGGAGGATTATACTTCAGATTTATGTCAGGGGACAAAGATGGATGTGCTGTCTGGTATTTACATCTCTTTGGCAAATAATTGTTTCTGGATGTTGGCAGCCAGACAGTAGCTAATACTGGTGAGCAATCAGATTAATACTGTAACACCTCCAACACTCTGTCTCTCTCTGTCTCTCTCTTCTGCCTCCGCAGTTACATACTGAGTTATTATTTCAACAAATAACTAAATAAATTCCAAGGCTCGGTTTTGTTTCCTTGCATGATTTCTGTAGAACCTTTCCTCTCCTTGGATACCAATTCCTCAGCTGATCCTGATCGTGATGATGCTTTTGCCAACTGGTCTGCAATCTGGCAATGTCACCCACTGGCCCACCAAGTCCAGGGTTGCACAGGTATGCCAAGGTGCACACCACCCACACATTGTGTCATCTTCTGCCAACTGAACTTGGATGAAGCAAAACTACTGTTCTTTTAATACAAGCCTTGAGGTAAAGGTGGATGAGGGGAAAAGGATGCATTTTATAATAAGGCAAGAATTTGGTGGTTACAATTTTCTTTTGGAGTCCCGGTAAATAGTTTCACAAGAAACCATTGTGTGAAAAAATAAAACTACTAAACCATTACAAATAAATAAATAATATCCACAGATTATATGCTTGATAACAATGTTCATAATTTGAATTATTTGTTCTTTTAAAAATAGCAGAACGATTCTCCCTCAGTTAAAAATAAGCAAAAATAACATGGTTGAGTCCCTCAAGTAAAAATACCTACACACAGGTTTAAAACGGTGTCACATGAGTGAGTGCATTATTACAATAAGATGTGACTACCAGCTGGGGGAGTAGTGGCTAAGGTCTCCAGATATTCGGATTCAAACATTGTCCTTTGCATAAATTATATACCCTGCACAATTGCAGTCTTGTACACAGTTTTGTTTTCTGATTCCCTCTCCCCCTCACACACTCTTAATCACCATGCTAGCAATGCCATGACAACAAAATTTTAATCTCGAAATCACACAACCCACACACAGCGCTATCATCAGATAAAAGCACTGGATGATGTGAAGTAATTTATTGTGGCACTTGCTCATGCTGGCACAGAGGGTTACATCATTGGCAGTATGAACTGGTGCCTTGCAGCTAATATCCTGTAGATTGATAGGATATTTTCTCCATGTCTGTCTCTGCCTTTGCTGCCTTCCCTTAACAATGCCAAGAGGGTATAGACTGTTGAGAATTTGTGCACAGAACAAATCATGCTGTTGTTCCAGTATTGTTTGACAAACATCCAAGAACTCATGGTGGATTGACTCAGACTTGCATATCATTCTGTGTTTTTGGAGACTAAATGGAAAGTGCCAAGGGTGAATTCGAGGCAGAGGGCGCCGTGAATGGGCAAACTGATTTAACAAGCACAGGACAGACAGATGGTGCAGCGAAACAGAAACACAGGGAAAAAAGGCAACAAAAAGGTAATAAGAGCGAGAAGGCCCACATCAGAGGGGAAGAATGGCAGAGAATCCCCTGGTGAAACGCTGTTGTGCACAAGAACTCTCAGATCTTTCATCCAGGAAACATCTTCAAATACAACAGGAATAGCAACAAACGACAAGTCTCCACAAATATTGGCAACATTCATTATTGTGATCTGTCACCAAATCAGTCAGTCGGAATCAAAGTCAGCGCCCTTGACTGAGGGTTAAAAAGTTCTGATTCAAAACTGGAAAGAGGAAAACTAGTTAGAAATCCACGACTAGAAGACGACGTGGCAAATCATACAAGGTAGTGTTATACAAATAAAATGAGAGTTTGAGAGTGGTTTCACTAAATGAAACATTAAACTATAAATTTAGGATTAAACCTGTAAATAAATAGTCTTTGTAACATTTGTGAACATATTCTGTAGGAGCTGCTGCGTCCTACTAATGTTCAAAGAGCAGAGCGAGCCACTGGTCAGCATGTTTACAGTATGGTCCATAGTTAATAGTTACCTATTAAATCATTTTAATTTAGGCCTGAACATCAGAGTCAGAGCAGAATGTCAATGCAATGTGAACAGTGGTGTGTTCACTGAAAAAAGTGGTTGAGTCACACTGTCAGTGGATGTAAAGTATGAAATTTTAAATCAGCTATAAAATATGTTCAATAAAATTTCCATGCTTAACCACGATGTTTAGATGTCAGGTACTGATTGTTTGCAGTGTCTGCTGGTTATCGCAGTGATAGGCAGATGAAGCCTTGTGAAACTTCAGGGTTTCAAACAAAGCAAGTGCAAAGAGAACTGGTAACTTTTAAAACTAATAGCAGCCCTTAAAAACTAGGGCTGAAGCACTACAACACTTCCCCAATTTTAATCAGTTTTATCTCATACAATATGCGCTCGGTAAGTCCAAGAAGCCTGTGTGTTATTATTAGATTAGTAACACTTTAGTTCAGAAGTGCTTAATTATTATCATTAATTGTACTTTTAACAGAGTTCATCTGTAAAACTCTTTGAAGCAGATAACATGATCACTCACTTGGCTTTCTTCGATCAGTACAAGCTCTGGCACAGTGTGTCGAAACATTGGGCAGAGCTCATCCACCCGTCTCTATGGAGTAGCCCACTGTCGGTGAATGAGATCAGATTATTTCCGCATGTGAAAAGTCCCATAATAAAAATTAATAACAGTTTGCAACAAAGTAGAGACTAGGAACCAACAAATGTTCAAGGTTGTTGCCTTAGATTTCGCCTGCTCCAACTGCTAATATTGTGTTTGTATTCAGCCTCAATGTCTAACAATTTACCCCACCAGAGGCATGTGTGTTTGGTGTTAGGTCTACTGAGAACCATTACGCTAATTTAAATCCCTATGTGAGAGTGTCTGCATGTGTTCAAAATGCACATGCAAGCTAATTAAGATGTGAAATAGTGTGCTTGTACAACACTTCAAAAGGATTACTGCACCACAGCTTACATATTTTCTGTATATGGACTGTTTGTGGCCACACGGTATCAATATTTGCATACCCGAAATATGGAACTGCTCTCAGCATAATTGCACCCGTGGAGAAGTGGCATCTATGAAAGGCGAGCGAAGAAGAAATTAAATGGCATCAGACCAACTCACAATTTCAACATTTCTATGTTTCATACATTCATTATTTTATTTTGACACATGAAATTGATTATTTTTCACTCATTCATCATATCTGCACATGACGGGCTGTGGCTTTATATAGCAGCACTGTACAGAGAGACTAGTGACCTTAGGCCTTTTTTCCTGTGTAAAGTAAAGAGTGAGCTATGACAGATCTTGTCAGACACACACACACACGCACACCCACACACACACACACACACACACACATACACACACACCTCAATGCTGACTGTGGAGATAAATAAATGAACATCCGTGGTCCCTCTCCACCCATAAAATATAACCCACAACCCTTCCCCAGGTTGTTGTGATTTGGAAACAGCTGTTGTTGTGGTGGATTCGCCCCTCTCTTCCAGATCACGTTTCCCCTCTCCTTCTCCCCAGGGAAGCTCTGGTAATATTTTTGCGGTTGGGAGGGGTGCTGAAAGGAGGGGTAGTGTGCGGGAAGAAATCTCGTCTGGTTCTCTGTCAGAGCTTAACGCCCAAGGAGATACTTTGAATAATGGAGCACCTGTCAGTGCACTTACAGCACATGCATGCACACTTCCACTCATGTAGGTGCTTGTGTACAGTAAGTGTATTTCTGTTTGGCAAATAAATATATATATCCTTGGGACAAGACCAAATAACTTTTTTTTTTTTCAAATAAGATGCTTATCAAGGGTTTCTAACTGTATTTGAGCTGCATATTACACTTTAGAGCCAAAGCCCTCATTACTTTGCTATTAAACCCTCATCTACCACAATTTGCAGATGTATGTACTCTGTCATCTCCGGAGATATCACCATGAACAGCACGTTTATAAATTATCCATTTGTAACGGTGTGGATTTCTCTCCCCACCCAGAAGTTCCCTCATCTTGCAAAGCACCTACATTATTGCTAAGCACCTGGTGTATCTCCAGAGAGTTTTCTTTTTGAATAAGAGGCTACAGTTCATCTTCCACTACAGATCACTATTTTAATCACAACCTCCGAAAACTCCCGGATAGGTGCATTCTGAATTGAGTGTCCAACTTTTTCCCTCAGCGTCTTTGTGTTAGTTGAGAATTGTAGTGGTTTTCTCCAAAGGGACTTGAGGATTTTAGGAAATGCACTTCCTTGACAAGAGTCACATGAAACAAAAGCTACCACTCCCACATCTGTAGAGTAAATATGAAGCTGCATCTAGCAGATGGTAAGATTCCAGTCTTTACAAAAGCTCAGCATAGCATAAAGACCAGAAACTAATGTAGCTCCATTCAAATAATCCACCTACAAGCACCCACTAATTTAAAGCCCTGTGAGGTTTACAGCCAACCAGCTGAGACTGTCACTGCGCTCGGCCAAGAAACAGTCTGGTACATAATGCTGCTGTTATTTATACACTTTGGTTTTGAGATGCTTGAATGTGGGTCCTGTTACAGATGCTGCACTTCAGAGTGTGGGTGTTGCTTTAACTGACCACTTTGCAGTGGCTAGCTGTTTCCTTTTGTTTAGAGTCCTAAGTATTTTCCAAAATGTCTTCATCTTTAATCACGTCTTTACCAGTGTGTGAGATGCCCAGTTATAATGATGGTCTTTAATTTTTATAGGTGTTGATTGTAATAGAGATCAGCAACCTTCCCAAACAAGGAAAACAAAAGGCAAACATCAGCATTCATGTCTGCATAGAGCGTGTGTATGCAAACACTGTGTGGCACATTGAAATGTGCACGCGGCATCCCCTATTAATCCAAGGTTTATGGTTATGGTTGGTGCAAAACACACAAAAAAAACATTTTCTTTTCCTAAATAAGTCATTTTGAATTCAGTACCCAGAATATGTTTATTGCCATTGTCTGTGGAGTACGCTGCAGCTTTTTTAATAGCCTGCCCGGTGTGTGCTCATCAATCACAAAGCAAGAGCAGCCCTCTCACTCTCTCCACAGTCACACGCTAACTGAGTTACCGAGCTCTGAAACTAACTCCAAGTTTTGAAATGTGATAAAAGTAATCACATTTCTCCCAGTCAGTATCCTTACAGATGTGAATCGATGACATTAATTACTGCATCTTATTATACACCACAAATGTGTTTTTGTACATTCTTATTTATCAAAGAGGGTTTGATAATTTACCAGGAGGGGGGGTGAGCACGGGGTAGTTGGGGAATTGGTGGCAGGGTTGCACACTCAGCAGGAGAGTCATATCAAAAACCCCCATTCGGCCCCCACATGAGTATGCAATATTAAACACAGAGAGGAAGAAAAGCAATACTTAAGTCTGGGAAATGCTGCTTTTTCATTATTTCTGTTTTACACGATGTAATAACTGACATTAGTTTTTTGAATGAAAAAAGAGACTCCAGGTTATGTGTTTCAGCACTGCTCGGCTTTCCAAACATGCGCGCTCACAATACGTTGTGTCACCTCATGGGACCTGGAGACACACATACAGTATACCAGGAGACCGCATCTGCATGATATTAGAAGATATCAGAAAAAAAATAAAAAAATAAAAAACAGAAACCTCAAGAGCCATGTAGCAACACTTCATAGACAGGAATCCAAAGGCCCGAGGTGACACGGCTCCAAACTATGACAGAACACTTCCCCTCACAGATACGAGGCTTCACTAAGGTCAGCGATGCGCAACGAAAGCCTCATAATTGTTTGGGTTTCCTTTATTATTCACTTTTTACAGCTAAGCACCCTCATATACAGAAAAGAAATCACACTCACTCAAAGATGTGTTATAAAATATTAAATATAGAGAAGCACTCAAATTACTGCCCCGTTCATTTAAGCACTGCGACAGAAGACATCCTTGTAACACCAGCATTGAGAAGATTCCCCAGAGGCTGCCACTGTGTCCCTGCCATTTATCCTTGTTAAAATTTCAATAACACGAGTCTCATGACACTTTTCATGGGGCTCATCAATACAAATGGGATTTGAGTGAATTTTATCTGTTAAAGTAGATACTTTTTTTTTCCCATACCAGGCGATGTTCTAACACCATCTTATTAATTTTTAAGAACTTTTCAGTTTGTGTGTCTCAGTATTAAATTCATATTTAAGAAGCAGTCAAAACAATATCTTTTATTTTCACTCTAAATAATATGTTTTCTCCACTTTGCTGTGAACTGAATGATTGGATTATACTGATGGCACTGTCATCAAAGGTTAATTGAATGCACTGCTCTCGCAGAATGTGAATTACAATACCAATATGCTTATCTTGATGTTTTCAACAGACTCATTACTCCTTGTCTTCTCTTTGAACATTGTAAATTCATAAATCCTTTTATTTAACCCTAAAAATCCACAACTGGTTCTTTCATTACTAAATGTAGAGCTCCATCTGTATCAACACTTACATTAATTACAACAATGGGTTTTTTTATTGAAATGCTCATGTTATAATTAGTATTCTTTGCCCCGAATAAAAAATGGGTTTGAAGATGGCATCATTTGGCTGGCAGTGTATGAAAAGAACGACGCAGGCTCTAAATTCATATTCAGAAGAGCTACGAGCGTGTGCTGGCTGGCGAGGTGAAGAGTGGACAGGTTAAGAGGTTCCAAACCACTGAAGGAGCGATGCAGGCTGTGAAGGCCTGGAATGAGAGCGGTGGCTGCATGCTGCGTGAGTGTCAGGCTGGCACTTGCCACAACTGCTGGTATTAATAAGACTGGGCTAAGATGAGCTCTGGGATGTGGGTGACTCAACATGTGCTGGTGCCGCTGATGGGCAAGTGCAAATGAAATTAATGGGTAAGGGAAATCAAGTGAGTGAGTCCGAAATCAAATTACCAATCTAGCCCTCAAACAAATTAGTTGGGTGCCAAAGTTGTAATTGATAGCAACACAGGAGCATGCTATTGGATGAGACAATATGATCTAGTGTGCATGGGTTCTGATGTGATTTGTTGCTGTGTTATCATGATTAAATATTAAAAATGTGCAGATGACAATGCCCCCCTTGGTACGCATGGCCTCTTACGACAAGCCGTGTTGTAGAGGGGACAAGCTGAGTTCTGATTGGCCTTATACCTCCAGGTAGAAAACAAAGTCCTGAACTATTTCTCTGCACAATACAGGAGCGTGATTGAAAAAGAAGACAATAAGATCAGCGTCCCATCTTTACCCAGCAAATTTGCCTCTGGAAGAAAGCCAGGAGCTGAAGAGCTACCTATGCAGGAGTAGAATAAAGCATGTAATATCCGAACAGAGTAAAACTGGGTAATATCAGAGCAATAATACATTTAGTGTGACAGCTACAGCAGCTCTCGTGGAAACGTTTATTTGTTCGGTTCATAAATGTGTAAACTCTGATTCCTATTAAAGGCTTACTCTCCTCACTTCTTCTGATACGAGACTTCTTTTCTTATCAGTGTTGGAGAGGGCTCTTATATAACTGAGATATTCTAATAAAATATGTTGATCAGCTAAACGCTGGTTGGAAATCAAACACTTCACTGTGGTTCAGCAAAACCTGTGTCTCAAGGCACATCCATTCTGCCTGCATAAGAAATGAGAAACGCTTTTATTTTGTTCCTTTTAGATTTGAAAACCTTCAAATCCCCTAAAACATCAAACCTCTACTACTCCACCACATTATTTGGCACTGTCCTCATAACTGCTGTGCATATATAAGCAGGTTCTTTATGATATGGAAACTATTTCACCGGTAGCAATCAGCTTCATGATTCATAAAATACTGCATACAATTCAAATGACAATTGGCTCTTAGCACACAGACAGAAGACAGAATTGGAAGTCATTTGAGTTTATTAAACATTTAAATATTGTTTCAAGTTGTCTTTCTTTTGTTTTTTTACTGATTTATATAAGCAGTTTTGGAGTGTAAACAATAATAAAAGAGAGTCTTAATTTGAAGAAGTAAAAATGCAGAGGCACTGTGAGGTAACGGGGAAATAACTAAACTTAGTCCTGTCTTTGTTTCCCCGCTATGATGCACTCTTGCTACTAATGGATTCTTTTAAAAGTTCATCCTAATTAAATCGTGCATGCAGCACAGTACCCAATCCCTATAATCCATCTGGGTAAACCTCACAAACAAATACAATATACAGTGAGCACATGCCCGCGTTTGCCTTGCACACATATCATGCACAGGACACACCAGAGTGCACATACAGTATACTGCACCCTTAGAGACGCATGCATGCATCAAGTCATCTGTCCTGACATGTCTATAGTGCACCTCAGCTCTGTATGACATTTTCAAGTGACTCAGTTTCTGTGCATTTCTGCTCTATTGAATCCAGCTAGATGCATCGTATTGACCCCAGTTTTAGTGTTGGTTTCTATATGCAGAACAATGCATATACAGTATGTGTCCTAATCCATGTGCATATACTTTCATACATAGCACGCTTGTCCTAGGGTTTGTGTGTGTGTGGACGTGTGTCTCCATCTCCTTTGAAGTCTGTTTACCGTGCTGAAACCTTGCTGGGAACACTGGAATGGCAATCTGTGACACCTGGCATGTAAACATTGACAATAACTCCGTTGTGATACCTCCCGCAGGCGTGCCCTTTCTTACCTTCACAGGCCTTTGGCTGCAGACGCAATATGTCCCCTCTGTTCACAGGAACCGAGTTTTTCTCTCAAATTTAACTGCCTTTATTTTCACTTCAAATGTGGACTCACAAAAGTGCAGCCTTTCACCCACTGTACCATGGTTTTAAAAGATGACTGCAGCTTCAGAGCTGAAGTACTCACAGGTTCTGCTTCAAAAATCTGCACTCATTCCGTGGACTTTTCTGTAATCTTTGCTTTTTCTTTTGAAATAATATTATTCCAACTATTGGTTAGTCGAGTGGTAATTTGAAAGTACCACTCGTTATGCATCAGAATTAGGCTTCGTTGAAATGTGCAGCCATAGAAAGGTTTCTTATGACAGGAGCAGATGTCACCTTACGTACGTAAGTGAAGAGCTGTCACACCACAGTCCAATTTTCACTCCAGAGAATTGTGTCTGGTAGAGTTTGGTTAGAGGAAGATAAATGGTTCTGTTTAGCAAAGTAAATAAATACATTGAATCAGATATAACAACGTTTTTCTCTTTCATCCAGGCCACAATCTCTCACAAGAGTCACACAAACTAGATGCTGTTATGCAGATTCCAGATATTTTAGTAAAATAAGGTTATCTGGGAACATAATTTAATAAAAAGTTCAGTATCAGTTTATTTGCAAGTTTCATTTCTCCATTTCATTTTCATAAAATACCATATTTTCATTCTGTTAAAAAAAAAAACATAATCCCCCTATAGACGCCCTGTAACTAGACAGTGAAATGCAGTGTACAAAGATATCTAAAAACTACTTTCCACCATTGTCTGTACTATCTAAATAAACTAGCAGGAGTTGATGTAGAACACACTGTAGCAAAGTGTGTCATGTCAAAAGGTCATCTGTCATTATTATTTGGCTTTAACAGCACAATCCCACGAACGGTTTCCGGTTTTCATGTTCTGTTTTTTATTGAGACGGCTTCTTTTTGTTGGAACAGCTCCTCACCCAAAAATGCAAGAATTTATGGTTTCCATTTAACGGTGAACTTCCCTAACCACTTGTCTCCTGTCACTTCCTGGACCAGTAATCTTACACCGCTGTCCCTGCTCACACTGAGGGCTCTTATGAGAAACAATTTACTTTTTGAACATAATTTGTCACCGGAGCAATGCTGCTTCATTAGCATATCATCCTGCTAACTCTTGCCTTTGTTTTGACAGATAGCTTTCATAAGTCACTGGTAAAAAACCTTCAGCGGACGTTTGGGGTTTTACTGTCACATAGGCTCCATCTGCTCAGTTTGGTGGGGTTTTTATACTGCACCATCACTCACCTCCCACAAGCAATAAACACTATCTCTCCACATTCTCTCACTTTCTCCCCCCGCTTCACTTTTTTCCCTCACTCTTGCAGTGATGGAGGTCTTTTTTATAATTCTCTTTCATGGGCAGAAAAGACAACAGAGCAATAAAACAGTAGACAGTGCACTGGTAACAAAGAAAGGTTTGATCTATCATTAGTGTTAAAGCTCGTGCCCTTATTCTCTTCTGTTTTGCATAAAACATATACAGTGAGTGACACTGGTTGTCTCTATAGAGGAAAATATCACTTCAAAGATCTTCATAGGGATTCATTGTGATTAGAAAGCTTTATTCTGTAGAGGAGAGCTCAACGTTTGACTCCTGCTATAGAGGAAATATCAGAATCACAGTGACGCGTGCTGCAGTCTGTGTAGCTGCTTTGTTTTAAACACATCGCCATGAATACATGACATAATCTATGTTAATTTTTCTCTTTTGATAGTGCTACAATCGAGGCACCTATCATACATCTGTACACAGCCGGCAGAGTGATTTATGAACCCTGCCCACGACAGACATTAGGGATGAGATACAATTGTTTTCCCAAATCAAAATAAATGGGTCACACAAGGTTCTCATATCGTCAAATATTTTGCTGTAGAAAGCCAGCCCTGCAATATTGACTGTATAATTGAATCGTGTGAAAGCACAGTCGATTTAAAACAATAGATTTGAGGGATGAGGAAACTGTCAAGTCATGAATCATAGTCAGCAATTCACCTTAGGTTGAGGACAAGATTACTTCAGTCCATTTCAATCTCTCTTTAGCAAACTAAATCCACATCATACCGTTTTTTCACAGAAAAAACAACAAGCTGACTTTAATCACAGACTTAAGCTCCGGTGATCATGTGAAAGATTAGTGTTTGATTTAACACAAAATAGAGAATTAACCTCAAGGTAAGATATTTCATCCTGATAAGACGTATTGTAGAAATAGCGTAAACCAAATCAAATAGTTTTTCGTGTGTCAAACACAAGCTCTTTGACGAGCGCTTGTTTTCACCACCATCAATCTCCCTGCTTTTCTAATTTCAGTTTTGTCATGTTCACTTTGTTCGATTAAAATCCACGTATAGTCTGACTATATCAATTTCCACCACCTGAACCAATGAAATTACTTCCTTCAACTATTTGGTCTTTGCAAGGTTTTATTGGAAAACCAGAACCATTTCTGCCATGAAAAAAGGTAGAAACACTCGACTGTATGGTCAATCCAAGTGTTATCAATCACTAAAATTGGCTGCCTTCGTACCGTAGGTGTGCTTGGTTGTTTTAACAAGAGGTTCCACCAGAAATAAAGGCACACTGGTATCTGGAAGTCGAGTCATGGCAACTGGACTTCTTTCCTGGGTCAGGTTAGGTCGAAACATTTCACTACTTGTTCAAGTAGCTTCTTCAGACTGAAGACAACCTCACCTGGATGGCTGAGAATCTCCACTGACATTTGGTGTTCATGTCTTTGTGCCAAAAAAAAAAAAGCAAATGGTGAACTAAGGTCCAATCATTCCCAAACCAACCCCATTCAGGCTCCTGCAGGTGATGCTGCTCAAACATTGTAATCATGCTGAAGTGAACCTTTGTGCTTATAGACATGAATACAGCTAAGGTCAAAAAACATTTTCCCTTTTGAAACGTCCATTTAAAACAACTTACTTTATTCTACCTGTGTTTGTTTTGTAAAAGACATTAACGCATGGATCTAAGGGACTGAATACCGCTGTCACTGTCAGACACACCACTACATTATGACTTCCGTTTAAATAATAAGTGACACAGTAAGCGACTATCAGCTTTTTTGGCCACTTCCTGTGAGTTTCATATTTAATCCCTAAATTTGGTGTTTCCGCATGGATTTTATTGAAAATGTTAAAAATTATACAGCGTGGTTGTTTTTCTTAGAAGACTCTCAAACTGTCTTTAGCTTTCCATTTTATTTTATTTTAAAGCATAAAATTATAACATGTCTAGACAATGTATTATATTTCTCAAGCACAGCAAGAGCGCATAATCTTCCAAGGGCACGTTAAATGCTAAAATACGATAATAGTTGGTCTGAGTGAAAACTTTTCATTAAATTCAAGGATGCAGTGTTTCTCTGGCATTAGCCTGTGGCATGGGCAGCTTTGAAGCATACAGGCTGATCTTCAGGATAATTTCTTGGGTTCCCTCCATGGGATTATTGATCCCTCTATGATGAAAGACAGTACTGTACAGTGGTGGTCCAATTATAGTTTTAACACCTGCAACACAGCACAATCGTTTGTTTTTGATCAGTGTGTCAAATACATTATTAGGCATTTGCCATCCATCAGCAGTCAACAGACCTTCTTGGAAATGTTTAGTCGCTTGAGCATCACTTTGTTATGGGAAATCAAACTTAAAAAGGAGAGTGAGTAAGACAGCGTTGTAACACATTCATAAATCATTGCTATAAAGCAAACTGTCAGTGCTGTTACAATACGTGTGTGTGTGTGATGGCAAATGTAATATATACAACTATATATTTTCATGTGCAAACACAAAATGATGCTCATTTAGCAAGTTGTTGTTAATTACTGGAATTACCAGATGGTAATAAATGTTGATGCCACATTTGCCAATTTAGATTAATTTGTTAGTAATTGATGGTGTGTTGGGATTTATGGATGGATGGAGGCTTGTAGTGTGTCCATGGCTTTAGATAACTGTGAGACGGCATTTCTCCGATGAATACCTTGTATTCCCTCTGACCGTCTCCCTGACAGTGACAACAGCCACGTTTGACACAGAACAACAACAGATGTGTTGATATGGAGCATGACTGCATTGAATTGCTTTTGGAGTAAGTATGGCACACGGGGGCCATACAAACTCGAGAGAGGCGAGCGAGAAATAGTGAAAAAAAAAAAAAAAAAAAGCAGATGAGGTGAGAGGTGAGCCATGTCTTTAAGGAGTTGTGATGGTTCAGTCTATCAATCTTTTTAGTAGTCATTCTCAATGACAGCTTTATGAAAAAGTCACCAAATCATGTGATGGAGCAAATCCCATAAAACTTGGTCACTATGACAACTGTGGTGAACTATTAAAGTATAAAAATATATGAGGAAATAAACAGGATGTATGCACAAGTGTGAGATCCTCTTGGGATTTTTAAGGCAACCAAACAGTGGATGAAAAATGCCTCCTATTTTTGTGCGGAACACTTGACAAAACATATTTGCTGGCAGTGACAAGGAGCAAAATCTACCTTTCTGCCAGTCTACCACCTGCATTGTTATGTTATGACACTTCAAACATCTGGAGTTCGCTTTATGTTTTGAAGCATCCAGTTTTTCACAGGAAGAAATTACCAATCAACAAGGATGGCAGCTGTGGCCTGAAGGCTCGGGAGGAGGGTTTGTGACTGCAAGGTTGCCAGTTTGACTCCTCAGACCATCTGGGGAATATCGGAGATGGGGGAGGTGGATGAGAAACACTCTCCTCCCTTTAACAACTGCTGCTGAGGTGCCCATCTGTAAGAGAGAGAGCTTCTAAACGATCCTGTTGCAATTCTCTGGGGACGCTGGGCAGCTCCCACAAAATGGGACTGCCTTTGTGTGTGGGGAACCCCCAGACAAAAAAGATAATTGTGAGCATCTATTTTGTTCACTTTGACTGATATGCAGTTTAAAATGGGAGTAAATAAACTGAGTAAAGGTGTAAGCTCTCATACAGTGGCTGTAGTGTAGTTTCTACTGAGACACTGTACGCTCATCAGCCGTGTCAGTCACAACATTTAGTGCATACAATACACACGCACTCCTATACACACTGCAATGTACTGTGAGTTCTGACTGTGAGCTGTCCATCAAAGCCCTCATCACATTTTTCAGCAATCTGTGCTACAGATGCTCTTTTGTAAGATCTAATCAAAGGGGCTCCCCTTCGGTAGCCCTACTCTGGTTTTTAGTACCGTAGTACGGTACTAAAAACCAGGAGCACCCCACACAATCAAAGACATTTAGATCCTTACACTCACCCATTTTTCCTGCTTCAATCAGAATCACTCTTCATCTGTGTCCCTGTTGAAGAAGAGATCAACCCCCAAGATGTGTCACTGTTGTACTGTAACTGTAATGTGAATATTTAATAAGAATAAATTCCTAATAAGGAATAAATATTCCTAATAAATACATAGACCATAATCCAGTATGCATTGCTGGCCAAACCTAAAATAAAGAAACGTTCAGTTTACATCAGTGCTAAGGTTAGAATATATCCCTATGCTTAGCATCAGTTTAATTAGTTGAACTCACCATACAAATCTGAACCAATATACTATATACATGCAAGCAAGATAAGACTCAGTTTTAAATCTGAAATGAATAGATTATAGTTAAAACTAGTTAGATTTAAACTTAATAAACAAACAAAATACAATGCTTTGTGCCCTTCAATTTAATGTAATTCAATTCAATCTATTTTTAGAGTAGCAAATCATAGCAATAGTCATCTCGAGGCAGTTCACATTTTAAGGTTAAACACTTTAGGAATTAAGTAAATGTGTTTTTAGTTTTTGTTTGTATTGTCACAGTTATTAAACTCAACAACAGCTGTAATATGACCCCTTTATATCCGTATATGTGTAAACATACTCTTACCACAGTGATGGCATAATTAAGTATTCGATATTTTGTTTATTTTCACTAAATGCAGTGAGAGGCAGTAATGTTGGTTATTTTATTCCTCGTATCTTGTTCAGTCTTATCACTTGTCACTTCAGTTATCACATCTTGGACCTGTTTTCATTTGGCACAGACAGGAGGTACATTACGAAGTATGAAATTTTGCTAAGAATATACCCATGTATTAACAGTGCATCAGTTATGATATACATGATGAACAACTTGTTGTTTTTAGTGTCATCTGACACTAAACCTTCAAATTTAGATGAACTACCAAATTAGATCGTTACAGTGTGAGGGTGTGAGTGTGTGTGTGTGCCGGTGCAGCCAAGCATGTGTGTGTTGAATCAGTTACATGCCTATGTGTGAAGTAATGCCTCAGATTTATTCTAAGTTTCACTTTAACACTTACTTGAAGTAGTTGTGTGACTATGTATTCAAAGATCCTGTATCATAGAGTTATACGAAGGCAAATTGTCATTTTTGCAGGTTGCAGTGCTCAGACTCTCACCTCATGTTCTCTTATCTGACACACTGGTATCACTATAAATGTTTTGACCTTGCACCTTGAGGCAAAAAAACAATTCAAATAAACCTTTGATCAAGTCTGATTCAGTTCTCTACGTCTGCAAATTTAAAGAGAGAGAGGAACCAGGAGAGCGAGAGTTGGGGTGGTGGCCCTCAGCGTTTATCAAAGAGCTTTTCAGCGCCTTTGACAACACTTCTTCACTTGCCCCAGCAGCATACTGATCTACAGGAGCCCACGCAGAGGCGCACAGAGATCTCTGCAAGGTTTGGGTGATGTGTATAATACCAAACAGAGTTCTTTAGTGCTGTAAAAATGATTTAGCTGGCATATTGGGGAAAGGAGACTCTCATCATGAATCAAATTCAAATTATTTAGCTGATTGTCTTTGAGATCGGTTAATTGTTTTGTCCATCCCATGATTTTATGTTGCCAGGGTCGTCTTCTGTCCCACATATAGAAAACAAAGATAATGAGTTTACAGTGGCATAATGCAATGTTGAAATCAGCAAACGTTTAGCATTTTCGCCTTTTTAATTATTTTATTAAACAATTAATTTATGAATGAGTAATTAAAATTGCTTAATGTTGATTATCTGACTGATAAACTCGTCATTTCAGCACTACATAAACACACACACACACACACTCACGGCCTCTTAATTGATCATTTTCTAAGCCACTCCTCATGTCAAACAAACAGTTTGGAGTGGCTAGGCTAATTCCAGCAGGTCTATTCTCATTTTAAAAGCTGGTATAAAATGTTAAAAGTGACTATAAGTATGTACTTTAAGTTATTCAGCCTAATTAGATTAGGTCTATTCAAGAATTTGCTCTGTCCCTCACCTTGCTGCCATGGTGGTCCTCCCTGCCACTGAGTGAGAGCAGTGGTACAACCAGAAGAGGTTGCCAGGTCATCTCAGAGACAGACAAGGGACACACTCACACCTACAAATAAACCTTAACTGCGTGTCTTTGTAGTGCACCCAGCTCTTCAGAGTACCCAGAGGAAAGCGGTGTCACAAATAGAACATGCAAACTCCACATAAAGAGGCCGCCAGGTTCAAACCCAAATCCTTCTTGCTGCGAAGTGACAGTGCCAACCACTGCACCAAAATGAGGTTACATCATGACAAATTAACAACCTGATGTAACCACATTGCAACACGAGAACAATGCAATTTTCTCCATTTAGCATTTGTGTTATATGTGTATGAATCATGATAAGGATTTAGGGTTTTGGGGTTAGGGTTAGCACCATAGCATGGTTGTAGTATCATGTTCACTATCACTTTGAAATATTTAGTTTTCAAAGAAGTCGCCAAATAGTCAGGTTAATCAACTGACTCATGAAGTTAATTTAATAATTTAGGAGCCACAGTTGATAAAATCTGTCACTGACATTTGTCTGTGTACACTGGCACATAGGACAGAACCCATTGTTTCAAAAATCTACCACTGTTATTAATAGAAACTTCATGTGTGCAGAATGGAAAGTATGAAGTAGCAACAGTGAACTCAGCTTAGCAAACTGTTATTTGTTGCAGTTCACAGTTTTAAAAAGCATGAGTGGTGAGTTTTTTTTATTTATGCATTTTCTTTAACGTGTGTCCTTCCTGTCCTCCTCTCACTCTTTCTGTCTCCCTTCACACAGAACAAAACACGTAATATTAACATGCTAACTTTACAGCACCGGCCTTGTTTTTTTCCCCCAGCAGCTTGTGGCCTAACGTGACGTTCCCTCCAACAGGGATGCAAATAGCCACCCCAGCTGTCACCTATCAGGGAGATTCCTGGGTGAGTACATAACCACTTGTGTTCCACCACTGTAGCCTGCGTCTCCCTTCATTTCCCATTACACCGTGTGGGAAACATTGGTGGAGGCAAAATAATGGGCCTGCTTAGATATGAGGAGGAGTAATCTAGGACAGGAATTAAACTTTCATCTCCTCCAAACAGCATTTCAACGACTCGACTGATTCGTCTCTGCGCAACAGTGCCATTTGTAAACTCAGACATGAATTATTAACGGAAGAGCTTTGCATATCGTTGAGACTCATTGGACAGCTTTTGCATCTTGGCACTCAGTGGGCTGAAGCCTTTCAGGTTATGATCAAGAAACAGTAATAATGGAGCCTGCTACACCTTAGTACACAAACAAAATAAGAAAACCATTAATTTGAACTTAGAGTCTGAAGAGCATGGTGAAGCATGCAAAATGTAAATTTTCATTATTTACAGAACGTTCTTCAAATATTGTTTCTTTTTTGTCAAAAATAAAATAAAATAAAAATCATACACCAGAGCAAAACTCACAAACTTAAAACTTCATTTTGTCATTACAGGAAGGCAGCATAAGGCTCATAAGGCTTGTGCTCAGGTTTCTGCTGCCTCTGCAGTTTCACCTATATATATTGCCTTGTGTATAAGAATTGCCAACAAAGACACGATTGGAGCCATATGCCACTCACTTATAGCTGTGTTTTTTTGTTTTTTTTTTCACAACCAGCCACTTAGATGCAACCTTGTAATTTACATATTTGCACACAAGACAAATTGTCGGTTATATCTTTTTTCAGGACGTGCAGCCATATATCAACACCTCACACCTTTTTTTTTTAGTTGTCTTATCCAAACTAAGACAGTTTTAAAGGTGGCAAGCAGTTACACTGAGGTGATGGAGGTTTATCACACAGCATCACGCGTAGTCATACACATATATACAATTATGGGCTCCAGCCTATTCAGAGTTTGCTTTATTAAGCATTAAAGAATCATTTTATGAACTGGCGAATAAAAAATAGGCAACATCGCAATTATTACAACATGGACAAAGTGCAGGTCATAAAAAGTTTTCCAATCCGTTAAACACAAGTGAGGAAACTCAAATGGGGCTTTTAATCTCACTTTATTGCTGCAGCATATATCAAATGAAATTGTGCAAATTAATATTTAAATATTTCACATAAGGTGGCCATTAAATCCACTTTGTGTTGTTTGCTATATGACCTCTGCCACTGCCAGGAACGGCAGAAGCAGGGGATTAGGTTTCTGGAGTATGCAGATAACCACAGATCAATTCAATAACAGACAATGCATCAGTTCTTCTATTTGTTTTGCGTTTTCCATCAGTATATTTTCTTATTCAAAAACAAGTTAATATTATTGACACAGCGGTGATTAAAAATTGATCCGCACTTATGTTGGGTGCCAGGGCTACAAACTCCCTGAGCATCACTGCTGTTTTGTACCTTGGAGCATTAACAGCAATAAAAGTAGATGAGTCCAGGACCACCAAAGGGTCGACCAGGGCAAAAGGTCCAGTTCATGGCGGAAGAAGGAGGAAAAATAAGCAATTTATCCGGGAGAAAAGAAGCTTGCCTCTAAGACCTCCCTTGGCAGCAACTCAGAAAGAGTTGGCTACAGCAGCAATAAAGATACACTACTGTCAAATGGACAATGTTCAATGGCATATTTGACAATATTAAAGCAATTGTTCACAACAAATGCAGCTCTGGTAGTACTGTCACACCTGGAATCTTTCAAATCATAACCAGGCCTTTTTAGAGCTTTACATTTTCATTTTATAATTTTATATTCAGGTACTAAGACATAGTAAAGGATAATGTGTGTGCGTGTGTGTGCGTGTGTGTGTGTGTGTGTGCATTTTCTATAGATGTTCCCATACAGTACTGTATTTGCAGTACAAGTACTGTATGCCAGTATCCACTGTGTTGTCAGTGTAGGCTTCTTTCCATCTCCACACTGGGGTCACTGCTTGGGGGAGAGGGTTATGAAAAGCTTGGAGAGATGGAAATAGTCATGGTGGTTGTGGAGACGCCGCGTCGCTGAAGGTCAGGTTAGATAATGGTTGTTCAGGATATATTTCATTTTACTACTAATTTAGCTGCGTCCTTCAAGGTCAGTCACATAATTACAACCCGAGCTTTATAACGTATGCAGAAGCTACAGTATAAAAGTTTCACTCTTTAAACATTTTACTGTTTTGTTTCTTTGTTATTCAGCCAATATGCATTCAAATATCTACTAGGCTATGCAAATGAATTCTACTTCTTTATTACCTTTGGCTAAGTTAAATCTGGCTCAAAAACATGTATCATTCATTCTATAATTTAATATAAGATAACTTCTTACACATTTAACTAATGTAACAGATTTTACTCATTTTAACCGCACACACATTTTCAATCCAATTAACCATATTGACCCATAATAAAACATTAAAAAAAGATCAAGAAGTTACTGCTTTTATGGCCACTTAATGCAAAATCATTACCTATGTGTCAGAACATTTTTGTCTACAAGGTGTGTGTGTGTGTGTGTGTGTGTGTGTGTGTGTCCACACTTGTATGCATGGGTGCCTCTGTGGGTCCAGAGGCCTGGATGAGCGCATATAGAGTCATGTGTCCGGCAGCTGCCTGCCGCAGTCTCAGACAGACACAGCACTGCTCTAATTATCTGACCTGTCACCATTGACACCCACAGCTGTGCAGCGTCCAGGGAGCAGGCTGAACAGAGGCTGCAAGGTGCAGGGAAGGCCAGCGGTGAAAACACAGACACTGATGAACACATCCAAGAGTCCTGTCATCGCCTTCAGGACAAAGGACGCCACCTAATGCTTTTGCCTAAAAGGTTATAATGTAACTTTACATACTTTATTGCAGCTCTTGTTGAGTTAAATGCAGTTTGTGGTGTTTGGATTGTTTTGCAGACTTGTATAATCCAGTCCAATCACATCCTACTTTGCAACCAGCTTCTCTCTCCTCAGCTTAGAAACAGAGACAAAAGCAAAGAAAACAAAAAGGAAAAAACAGAAAGTTGGCACAGAGAAAACTGCTGGAAAAATTAAAATCTTTAGATCTGGGTGCTGCTAAATGTGCTAAACGCTCAAATGTTTTTCCTGCAGTGATCTCGCACCCATTCTGCAGTAGCGCCACCTCCTCTGCAACAGGTGCAGAACGTGTGAATATGAGGGAGTGCAGGAGCTGTGGAATAGGTAGCAGTAACCGTATATGCTAACATCAGAACAACAACCAGCAACAATTAGCATTTGACACTATGATGCCGTTACTACATTGGAGAAATCTCTATGATACCTAATATGTTCATATAATCATATTTTTGTTCAGCAGAATTTTTTTTACTTACTTTCCACTGTGTGCTAATGACCAATAGTAACAGAACACCCAGTGCAAGGTTTGTGGATGGTTTCAGTGTGTCGATTGGATATTCTGGTTACCTTTTCCAAAGTCCAAAGACTTGCAGATAGGTTCACTGGCAACTCTAAATTGTCAGTGGGTCACGGAGTACCATACCTTTCACTCAGTGACATCTGGGATTGGCACCAGCACACCTGTGAAACAAGATAAGAGGTTTAGATGATGGAGGGATAGACATTAATTACCACTAATAGCAGTAGTAGTAGTATTAACCACAGATAAGTTTACATGACTGTTGTACTATTGTTGTGTTTTGAAAGGTGCTCTATAGATAAACTGCATTATCATTATTGTTATTGTTGTTGCTTTTGAATGTAATAATATGTAGGTAACATCTTACTGTTGAGGGTGCTTGAGGTGGCTGTTAATAAAAAATGTACACATGTAGAACGGGACTAAAAGCTTATTTTTGTTAAGAATTAAAGTAGTGATTTCTCCTAGGTGATGACCGTGAACATCTGTGCAGCAGGCAAGTACATTTTTGAGATGTTAAACATTTCCTGGGACATCTGTGAGTCCAAACAGAACATTAACCATTAAATAACTTTTCCTGCAGAAATTGGTCAAATAAACATAAAATAAAAATGAAGCACAGTTGAGGAAAATCACACTGCTGCTGATGAAGCAGAAAGACAATTTCCATCAACCCAGCTCTGAAGCCTGCCGGATGCTTCCCACCCCTCACTTGTCTGAATAGGCTGTAGTTTGGGCTGGGTGGTGTGCACGAACATGAGGGGAGATGACAATGAGCTAGAGGTTTAGGACACGGTATGCTGGCTACCGGAGGTCTCCTGGTAGGCCTTAGACACAGCGCTCTCTCCTTCCCATCTCCAGCCTGGACTTATTCTCAGTCTTGATGCCACACACACGCACACACACACACACACACACACACTTAAGCAAGGCAGAGAAATCCCTTATCTTGTATCTGGTTCAAGGTCCGCTGCCGTTGATGACAGTTGATGACAATCCAGTGGGGAATGAGTGGATATCACCTGCGACTTGAAATGGAAACACACTGCCAGAGCACAGACTAAAACCAAGGATTTAACATTTATTCTGAAATAAATAAATAACATACAAACCTCATAATATAAGCAGATCAAAACATTAGGTCTTTTCCCTTTTCACTCCACACAGAATAGTACAGAATAACATTTTCTAAATATATAATACAATATACTAAAACATGCTTTTACAAATGCAATGCAAGATATTTTATAGTGGCATAAACTAAATCACAAAGAAACAAAATTATTGATCTGCCTCTTACACACACACGCTCGCAAACCCACATCTATTCCTCTCCTGTGCACACACCCTTCTGAAATATGCATTGTGAATCCACATCTGCTGAGAGTTGTCTGCCCCTGCATTATGCTTGAGTGATATAAAAATCATTTCAAGGGAAAGCGAGGAAATCAATGAGATTTAGTTGGCAGCAGGGTCCAATTAATGCTCATGGTTTGAGTAAAAATGTGACTAATGAGGGCAGAATGTAAATGTTATGAAGTTTCGCTTGAAGCAACCAACACATCTCCTCACTGCCAGCCCCACTGTAGCCATAATCGAACTTCAGAAAGTCAATAAATTGTCAGTAGGAATGATTTTAGCCGGTCTCCATCTTGTCTGTTTTGTGCATTTATGATGTTTCCTCAAACACTCAAAGGAAAGCGACTGATTTTTAAAATAGTGAGGTGTTAAAATTCGCATTTCGTCTTGCAGGAACATTAAAAACCTGGAGCTAACTTTCAAAATGTATTTCAACTGTATATTAGAAAACCCATATATATATTACTGTAAATGATCAGTGAAGTTGGACAGTTCCTCCTACTTCTAACTGCCTTGTTGTACCAGTGGTGAATACCATTTTAAATTATGCCACATTTTTTGCCTTTTAGCAAAGCAAACTGTTAAAATGAAAGAGGAAAACAACTACTGATGTTTCAGAAATATTTTTCTTGGATAAATATTAAAAGTCAGCTCAAACTTTGATCTGAGTTCTTCTGAATCTTCTCAACATCAAGGAAACTACCCACTTTTCATTCCACCTGTCAACTGCCACAGTCTGTTTTTATTTCCAGCTACCATCTCTGTCTGGGCTGGAAATCTGCTTCCCAGACTGAGCTACATGCTACTGAGCTATTGTCAAGTATGTTTGGGAAATGAAAAGCACTGTGAAGTAACTTTTGGTTGTGATTTTTTTTATGTTGTTGTTGTTGCATTATTCACTGAATGCATATAAAAATAACATCAGAGGTGGGGAAGTATTTATGTAGAAATAAATTCACTGCAGTGGGTGTGATACCAACATGGTGCAAATGTTCAGTCTCTAGTGTGAGTATTTGTTGTGTTTTACATAATTAGTAGGTATTATTGTGGAATACATGCATATTAGCATGTACACGGTGAGAAAACTAAGTGCAATCGTAAATGCACACTTATCACGTTATGTCCTTCATCAAAGTCCTCCTCACAGCGTTGTAATCAACCAGCCAAGGACTAAATACTGCTGATGTGTGAATAATACGTGTACAGCGGCTCCAAGTCCATAAGCTCCCAGAAGTCAGATCAACTCCATTTTTGTGTGTAAAGTACAGTACGTGTACATAGACTAGAGATGGGAACTCAAGTTAAACCATTAATTTGAACTTTGGCTTTTTAAATCGAGCTAACATGTTTACCTCTACTGCACTCTGAGCGTCTGACAATGCAGACTTCTGGCACATGGGAATTTACTGGAAACCTGTTAATATGACAGTTGTCAATCGATTTGTTGTAAATAACTAATTATCATGTGGAAAAAAGCTAACGGGAATAACGGGTTCTGTCAACAGGTTCACAGAATTCAACAGGTAAGAGTTATACAATACTGTTGTATACTAGACACTGGAAAACAATAATAAAAGACTAATTACATATTATTGTTTGTAAAGTAATTATATAACTTATAACTCAACATAACTCAATACTAACCCCCCACAACATTAGAAGGGATTTAAAATCCTCCTCATGAAACATGCTTGTGCATGCAGACAATACTACGACTAGTTACTGATCATCCAGTTACTAGCTTGGCTTAACCTCAGCAACTGCATACAACGCTCCAAAAGCTCACTTGTAAGCTGCTTTGGATAAAAGCATCTGTCAAATGACTACATGCAAATAATGTAAGTGTAAAGCATTTAAGACTTGAGTCACACTCCTACCCCAGAGTCTGCAAATTTGATGCAGATTCACAATTTGTGAATCATGAACATGTGTTTATGTATGAGCGTGTGCCATTGAGTGTGTGAGAGCGAGTAGGGCAGCAGGGTACAGGGCACAGGACGGGGACTTTTAAGACCTGCATAATCACGATAAAGAAAGGAAGAGAAGAAAGGAATGGACGGAGAATCCATGTGTGGGTGAGGATCTGGGAGACTGGTGTGTGTGTGTGTGTGTGTGTGTGAAGGGGGCAGAGAGGAGTAATATGGAGGAGGAGGTGGGAGTTGAGCACTGAAACCCTACTTATCTGATAGGAATTCATCCAGGCAGAAGAGCTGAGGAGCCACGCAGAAAGGCTACAGTGATCTACGAGCAGTGGGAACAGTTATATGGATGGCACCCGCTGACATTAAAAGAGAATCCCACCCTCAGACTCACACACATTGTATATCATCAGCTTGGGATTCTCGGTGCATGATCTGTATGATAAAGTGTTATAATTTAGTTTGTCGTTGTACACACTTGTTTCACTTGCCTTAAATTACCCAAGAATGCGTTTAATCACTAAACTGAGATTTACATGTCAGAGACGAGGCAGCAGTGAAGTCGAAGTAGTAGATGGAGAAAAAGTTGAGAGGAAAGCTTGCACATCTTGAGCCTGCAGTGTATTCTAAAACACTGTTAACCACGGAAAGAAAAAACAGGTTTCAACAGAAGGCTTCTAAACAAGCTTCCCCAACAGCTCTGAGACCTGTTTGTCATGTCCACTTTGTTTCAGTTGATACGTTTCCATCCACTCGATCTTTTATGTGCCCCTCAACTCACCGTTCTGTGAAAAAGGCAAATGCATTCAACTCAAATTCACACACAAAGTTTTAATAGAGGGATCTGATAGAGACATGCACTCAAACTTCAATCACCTTGTGAGCATAAGTCTAGGATAAACTTCACAAACTTGAATATTTCAAGTTGATCTTTTTTTCAGTGTTGTTTTCCTAATACAGTTTAAGATAGAAAAGCGATTGTTGCCTGCGTTGTGTTACCTTGCAAACATTTTTTGTCAACTGTAGAAAGTGACCAGGGTGGATGAAGGGCTGGCTTATTAGTTCTTTCATTTGCTTCTTTGAAACTTCTTTGCCTCCTTCATTGTATCTAGCTCATTGATTTAGTTGCTCGCATCACTCCAACAAACGCATATTGATGCATTAAGCGATACAATAATAGCTCATTCTATGTATAATCTGTCAAAAGAAACTCCAGCGGCCATGCTGGCATGCTTGCAGTACACAATTCTTGTGTGAGCCGTTGCATATACAGGATGTGGAGTGTTTTCATCTCCTTGATGTTCTACAGACTCAAACAACACACGGAAAAGCAGCCAGGCAGGGAAGAAGATGTTGCTTTGGGCCTTACAAATGACCTAGATACTGGAGTATGAATTTCATTTACCTCTATCGCAACATCTAAGTGTACCTTACGCATCCATATGGCAACTGTAGAGCTGGAGCGGAAACAAAAACAGCCCACAGGTAGGCTTTTTTTGATCAGCATTTATTTGCTTACTTCTTCACTCGCTCACTTGTTCACACACTCAAAATAATAATGAGAGTTGTTTCTAATCCTGGAGAACTTATCTGCTCAGTGGGTAAAATGTTTTCCAATAAGCAGGATTTGGCTATAGCCAGGATAAGTGAGATGTTTGCTATTCTGCTCCAGGACTGAACATTTCCCTCCATGAAATGCTGAGGTTACAGGTGTTAACCACAGCCAATAGAGCTATAGATTAATGGGAAAGGCAGTTTGGCAGCCTTCGTAGACCACAAACTGACTGATCAGAATTCTGGAGCTGCCAGTTCCACTAGTTTCTCGCTGGGCACAGAAGGAGAGGTGAAAAAACAGAAAGAGAGGGACGAGAAGGAGAATAGCGAGAAGTGAGGGTGGTGGAGGCGGTGGGTATGGGGAAAACGTTATCACACGTGGGGTATAAAGCAGATGGGGGATGATGGGGTGGCAGTGAAAGTGCAGGGCGGGGGTCGGGGGTGGGGGTGTGGAGGTAGCATGTGAAAAGAGAGCGGAGAGGGATGAATTGTGAGGCAAAAAGAGATGTGAACTGAAGGCTGAAAGTATTGTGGGTTATCATATCTAAAACGCCAGACATGAATCTCAATCCTTCAATAAGCACTGCATTTTGATAAAATACCCCTGCTGAGCCCAGCCTTAATGGGTAGTGTGCCGTTCAATGCGTCATTTCTACTATTTCCCTGAAATACTACAGAGAGAATAGGTCCCACTACACAAAAAGATCTTGATCAAGGTCAGTGATCACATCTAAAGTAATAGAGCGCCTCACTTTCCATATATGCTCTGTCTGAGTGCTCGGTCGAATCAGAAAAGCTTGCTATTTCTAAATAATTTTCAGATTTCCCCGCAGGTGTAGCATGCCTTTTATAATTTAAAATTCCTTAGGCTGAAATGCAACTTATCTCACTTCCATATTAACAAGAACATTGCCTTTGGAAAGGTAGTCTCTTTGCTTAGCGTTTCAGTGTAGCCTCACTACTCTTAGCACAGCAATATACAGTGAGGTGCGTTAATTCAACACCAACTTTCAGCTTGACAGTTTGAAAGCTTTTCATTGTCACTTCACAGAGCTGACATTAATAATTAATTAATTTAACCCCACAACTGACCTTAAATAAATAGTTTGTGGTTAGATGGCTCATTTAGATTGTAAACCAGTTAAGCAAACATGCAAATAAACACACTGGTGAATCAATTAATGAAATTTAGGTTTAGTGAATCAATTCATAGAAGGTATTTTTACACTCTTTAATGTTCATGGTGATGCTGAAACAGATGTGATATGTTTAAAAGAGCTTTTATGCCATTAGCCCGCTTGTATTGTGTTTTAAAACCAGAGTTAAATGCTGCACAACAAGCTACTTTTTCATCAGCGACAGTGCAAAAGTACGACCCAGTAAAAAGCAGCAGCGCTCCCCTTGATTCAAGTCAGCACTCAACTTAAATTTACTGGATGCTCGGGAGTTCATTCAGTTACTGTAACTCACACACACGCCGTACACAGATACTTTCATGGATGGTGCTCTTTTCGCTCTAAACCTCCCAGTTTATAAAACCGACATGCAAATACAAATTGTGTTATGGCTTCTTAAAGTGTTACATACAACTGAAAGAGGAAGGCGGAGGCCGACCAGCCAGCCAGGAGCGGCGGGCGGATTTCATGCTAGCTTAAATTTAGGCACGCCGTTTGGGGTCTTTATTGTTACTCAGAGAGCAAACTTTAAGTGAATGTCTCCACCAGGGGGGCTGTTCCATGAGCGGTGCTTGCACCATGCACGCCGGAGTGTGGAGAAGCAGACATCTGCAAGCTGCCAGAGCCCCAGGTAAAATTCTGCCCTTCTCTGTGCTGATCTCAAATGAGCTTTTCATCCCATGCTGTAACACTTTCTTGTCAGTGAAAATAATTCAAAACCGGTCTGTCATCTAGTGTCTCGAGACAGCTGTAAGGTTTTGTTTAAAGGCTCTATTATGTAGACATGGACAGCCAAGGCTTTGAGAGATGTTTTCTTCCTCAAAGCGTCTCATAAATCATTACAGATATTGATTATTCACCAAGCCAGATACATTTTACAACAACTTACCATGCAATATTACTTTACCAAAAAATAAATATTGAAATTCACGCTGGCTGCATCAGAAAAAAACAAACACTGAAAAACACTCAAATACGCCGGAGACTTCATCCAATTCAAAGATCTGTGGTGTGCTGTGACCTACACGGTGCGGGTTTTCTCGTGACTTCTGCCATGTTTCAAGGTGTAGTGAGCATGTTTGCTTTAGCAGAGCATGCATCGAAGCAAAAGTAATCAGCACTGTGGGAGTCTTTGGAGAATACTCTCTAACAGGTTTGCAGACAGATATTTTAGAGGAGCATGGTGTCAGGAAAGGCGGTATGTGTAGGCGACGGCAAAAGGTCCCTGTAGGAATGGCACGTAGCTGACCTGGTGGCTTACAAGCTCAAGCTCATATTCCCATTTCACGCTTTGTGTTGCAGAGACGTTCAAGAGACAGTAGATATTATTCCTCCTGCTCTCGACCCCGCTGAGGTCCGATCAAAGATCTGAGTCTTTGATGTTTTAACCCCTGGCTGTTTGAACGCCCTTCCTCTGCACCAGATGGTGCCTGTTGCATGCTGGGAGCAGCCAGGCAGTGTTACGGGTCCCACCTGTGGTTTTAATTACAGTGCATGACGAGGGGATGCAGTGGAGCGGAAGGAGAGAGGAAAGTAGGGGTGACCCTCGCTGTTAGGTGACGGTGGAGGAAGGAGGAGAAGCTGCGTGCTCACATGTATGGATCACAAATCATAGATCTCTTTGTCTCCTTCTGTCATATTACCATCTTTTCTACCTCTGTTTCCCTCAAAGACCAAGCAATACATTAGGTTTGTTAAGCAATTGAAATATACCTTACACAATCAGCTGTGCAGGGCGACATCTGTGCAAAGCGTCTCATGGTGCCTTTTTTTTTTTCTCCGTCTCCCCTCCTTGTCACAAATCATCTACATTCCACACACGTGAATTTATTTTCTACTGTCTGTCTTTTCACCGATGTATAATTCGTGCAGATCGCTGTTGCTTCTCTGCATGGCTCTCCAGCTCCTCTGCATGGATGAACTCCTATCAGATTAAACAGGCACTCAGTGATTCTGACCTCCCCGCCCCCCCCTCCTTCTTATCCCGCCCCACATTAGGATCCCTGGGGTCCACACCCACCCCTTTCTCTTTGCCAGCACCTTCCTCTCTATCCTTCTTTTGACATTTCTCCTTTCCTGCTCCTTCTGTCATCTAAGAAGTCCAGCTGAGTGTTGAGATGCCTCAGTGGCATGATCCCATGAAATCCCTGCAGGCCCTTATGTATACATTCACAAAGGCCCTGAATAGCTTCTCCTCATCACAAGATAACACTGTGTTATTGCTAAAAAGGGGAGTTTAAATTTTACTCCAGCATGAATCTCACAAATTGATGGGTTGATGTTTTTTTTTTTTTGGGTTCCCTTTCTTCATGAGATTATTTACGCACATGCAACAGAGTGTGAAAAGCATTTGAAATACAGGTGTAAATTTAGAATCTCACAAACCTTGTAGTTCCTTTGCAATGCTCTTGACTATATTACATATTTCATCTTTGCTTATTTTGACCCCAGCTTTGTAAAAGAAAAAAAAAACTTCATAAAGTTAGTTTTTATTTCTCTATAATGTATTCAGCCAGGATTCTTGGGGAACTGTATTTTTTTTTTCTTCTTTCCCTTCCCCTCTCTTTCTCTGTGAGTGTGCGGAGCTGCGTGTCAGATCTGTGGGATGCCTGTAGGCTGCTCCCAAGAGAGGCATGGTGCGCTCATCCAACACAAACAGGGTCACAAAACAACGACTCAGCCACTTGTGCAGAGTTTACTTCAATTTAGCCCAACTCTTGTGTAAGTACATCGCAGCCAATCAAGCTGATCTCATGTCAGACAATGAGCTGACAATGTGAAACAGAAACTGAGGTGATGCCAAAGGTAGAAACTGAAACAGATTGCATCAAAGTTAAAAGAACAGAGGCTTTTTTTTTTTTTACTTAAAAAATTATTTCTGCACAGAGAAGAGACACCTGAAAAACAATCTGCAAAACCCCCCTGTTGATATGACGTTTCCAGTTGAAATGTCTGGTCCAATTCTGATTCTGATTGAAGAGATAAAGCTTTGATTTTCAGGTAGCCTGGCCCATGCATGAGTAAAACAGTTACCATTGCTAACAGGCGAACCTCACGGTAACAGGGCTCGCTGGAACCTCCTGAGCGTCACAAAAAGTCTTGATAAGCAGAATTAGCAGCGCAATTAGTATTCAAGCCATGTTTTCCAGGGAAGCAGAGGGCACAGCAGCTGCTCCCATATGCAGACCTTGCTGTTATGACTGTGGGGGCGATGTCAGACACCCCGCCCACCTCCCCACCACCACTACTACCATCACAGCACCCCATTCCCATCCTCCATCCTCCCTCCCGCCTCCCTCCTCTTATTTCCCTTCCCTTTTCCCATTTACCTTAACTTCTGCGATCTCTCCATCCTTATTTGCATTTTAACCTCACACTATTGTCCTGCATATTTTCTGTTACTCTCCCACCTTCCTTCCCATTTCTGTCAACATCTGTGGGTTAGAAAAAGCAGCCACACTTCCGTTTTTTACAAGCCTGCTGTATGTGGCAGCAAGCATCAACCCTTGCAAAAGTGCTCTTGAGTGAGTGAATGCCTACCTGCTCCGAGGGAAATTTTCTCTGGAGAAGCTCAACGCCATTATCACATTTCTATTTTTTTATTTTTTTTTTACTACCAAATGCAAAGAATTCAAAGAGGGCGGTGAACTAATTATGCTGATAACATCTAATTAAAGAATATGTTTTATGTCTCAGCACTAGCTTAACAAGTCCTTCTGGGTGGTCTATGGTTTCAGGCATACTACCACCTGAGCAATGTACGAAAAAAAAAGAGGGGGAAAGAATGTTTTTTCCTAATTAATTGATATAATAAACAGTGCCCCAGATCCATACTACAGTTTAATTCTAAGAATAAAATATAATTTATAGTAATGATTAAAAATGCTTAGCTCACACTTTGACCCTGTTTATACTTGATTTTGAAATGCATCAATTAAGGCAATCAAGTGGACAGCTCTAAATACAACGACTTCATGTGGTGTTCCAGGATGAAATTAATCATATATCTTTAATAGTATAAATACTAATGCCTTCTGATGCAAGCACAAGAAATTGTGGGCAAAATATGTATCAACACGGGACTTTGTGGTTGCTTAAATGAAATCAGCCCATATGACCCCTTGTCCCTTCTGATGATGTCATCTGAAGGAGCAGCTACAAGCTGAGAGATAGACAAAGAGATATACCGTTCACATATACTCGTCAAATTAGATCCATAGGGAGCACGTTGAAAATCTCGTCATAAGTTGATTTTCTTTAAATCACAGGACAGTATCTAGCATGTAACTGGGTCACAGTGCATGTTATTTAATGTTTGTGACACCACGCTGTCTGAAATTTGAATGCATCCTAGTGCTGTTTGGTATGAAATGCAACATTAAACTCACACTTCTCAATGAATTAGTTTAATGTACAGTAAAAAAAAATGCACATGTTCTCTTTGAGCATTTGATGTTTAATTAAACACTTTAACACATAACCCAGTGTAACTGAATTCATTAATACAAAGCTGTTTGTGCTTTGTGTGTATTTCTACCACCCAGTCATCTATGCTACCCACCCTCAGCCTAGCACAGGCTGACTTGCCTAAATTTAGAAGCTGCCATTTACTGCCATTCATTTTCTGAACGACACTGAAACAGCCACAGACTTTGAAAGTTCCCATGCGAGATAATCCATCATAGTCTGTAAGCAGTCATAATTTCATCCCATCTCTGTTTTATTGTTATTCAGTTATGACTGAGATGAGTGTTTTCGTGTCAGTGCACACATTACATTACACTATGCTCACTGTCAATCACTTGACGCCCACAGGAAGGAACAGCAATCTCCACCAGGAAATAATCCCTTAAAAAACCTTTTATTATCTTCTTATTCTGGATGGCTTTGTTAGCAGGTAATTTGAGGATGGATGTGACACAGTGAAGTTTGTATAACATTTGTATAACATTAAAATGATAACACATTGAAGTGTTAAAAAATATCATGGTAAACGATTATTATATAACCCCATAGCAGTGGCCAAGACATTAGAAACACCTTTCAATATTGTGTACTCCACCACCCACTAGGACCTGTATAATAAACATATAGCAGAATTATCTCATTTCTGACAGTTTCAACAAAAACATATAAAATTATAACTTTGTAAAAATAGAATTGATGGCAGAGCAGCTGTACAGTACAGGGCTGCTGTATTGTATGGCATTCGACTGTACAGGTGGTCTTAATAAAATGGCCTGTGAGTGTGTTTGTTTTTTTTATGTACATTTAACCTGTCTTCTCCTTCACACACACAGACACGCACACAAACTCTCTGTGTGTCACTACAGGTGCAATTACCCATGCACCCTCTGACATTTAATACATGACAGCAAGTGTATGCATTTGTACAAACAACATTGCTTCTGTGAGCCGTGGATTAATAAGAGGAGTTGGCATGGCAAAGTTTGGAGGAGGGTTAGTAATTGTGGTCATATAGTGACACTGTTCCCTGACATGTAGTCACACCTGGGTGGCTGGCAGTACAGTGAAGAGGAGAAGATCCCCCACAGTCCCACTTATTGGTATGCCAAAGTACTGCAGGCGAGAACAAGGAGGCTGTGGAGCGTATAGAAAGGGAGCATGTTCTTTTCCCGCACCGTGAGATAAAGCGAGAGGGGGAGGCCGAGAGGAGAGGAGCTTTGCCGGCCCAACAAGACATGTCACACCCTGAGGAACAGTGACATGCATCCCCTCAATCTACAGCACAGGCGAGGTTTCTCTCAGGCTACATTCAGGATGTGAATGTCAATATTATGCTGCATGTGCTGTTTATTTTACAATACACAAATACGTGTGCTGGATACAATCTGCAGAAAAGAACTTTCTCCTGTGTCAGACACTTAGAAAACACCCGTCTCATAAAAGCACGACATTCGTGTTAAAAAAAAGTTTATGGTGTTTTTCTTTATGTGAAACTTTTTAGTGTACATTGCAAGGTGAGGGCAGGAAGTGACAATCCGTATGCAGTACATTTCTATGCTAATTCAGAAAGAGAGGAATGAACTGAAAAGCAGGTTCTGCACTAATATCGAGCGCAGTGTAAATCAAATTCAGATGGCTCAAAGAAGAAAAACACAGACTTGTCCCTGGGAGATGGAAAAATAAACGGAGGGCCTGGATGCAGCAGTCAGGGCTTGATTTTATTGTTAATTTACGTTAGGGACATGCCATGCTTATACTATTAGCTACCAAATTTGCTGACTGAATTTAAACCGCAGCACACAAAGCTCTTAGTTTATCCTCATTTTAGAAAGTTACAATACCACAGAGTCGGGCTTATCTGCGTCACGATGGGCTTTTTAAGTATTTTTCTTGGATGATGTTCAAGAAAACACTTTGAAACATCAAACTGTGACAGTAGTGGACCTGAGCAGCTCCTCCACCCATCTTTCTAAATCAAGTAAAGCATCAGTGAGTGTTCTCGGCTCTTGATGATTACAAGCCTTCACAACCGATAATTACTTATGAAAGAGTTACGTTGTGTGGAGTTAATCGGAAACTGTGCATTAACACTGAAAGGGTTGATGGTGAAAAATGAATTAAAGTGTTGAACGTGCCTGTTGTGTTTTCCTAATACTATATCTGTTTTTGTAACTATGTATTATGTAACTGGAATGGTAAAATACATTATAAAGAAATGCATCAGGATTCTTTAATCACATTGGCATCAGATCTTATGCTGGTCTTTTATGCTATACACTGCATACTACCTAATACAGTGGACAGAAAACATTTCATGGTTTTTTCTGCATTCATTTGTCATAAATTGTGATCTGATCTTCATGTAAGTCAAGAGTATTAACACATATAATGTTTCTAAAATAATAACAAAAAAAATGTCATTGTCTTTATTGAGAACAATCATAAAAACCTCATAATGATAGTGGAAAATTTATGTGAACCCTTGGAATTAATCTTAACCTCAACCAGGCGCTTCCTTAGCTGTGGATCAAACCTGCACATCGTTCATGAGGATCCTCCGTCCATTCTTCCTGCAGACCTGCTTTAGCTCTGTCATATTGTTTTGGGAGTCTCGTGTGTGGCTCTCTTCAAGTTGTTCCGTAACATTTCTTTTGGGACGTCTGGGCTCTGACTTGTCCGCTCCAAAAGCTGGATTTTGTTTTTCTGAAGCCATTCTGTTGTGTGTTTGGGTCATTGTCCTGTGGCTTCACTCAGCTTCTACAGAGTTTCAGCTGATGTACAGACATTCTCACATTATGCTCAGGAACTTTTGGGAATTCATTGATGATGCCTTTAAATCTTTGGCTGTCACTCTGGGTTGTTTCTTTACATATTAATGAGTGTTTGTAGTGTTCTTGAGTTTTTTTTAACTGGCCACCCATGTCTTGGTCATAGATCCTCTGTGTGTGGTTATTGTCAGTCGAAGAAGCTCTAGTCCAAACTTCCAAACTAATTATCTTAACAAAACTAGGTAACAAGTAGGCTAACACCTGAGTCCAGTCAACTTTATTGAGGTCATTATACAAAGGATTCACATACTTTTTGAGATGAGACATCTTTTTTTTTGTCAGTGTTATTACTTTAAGCACATTATATGTGTTGACAGAATGAATGAAATTCCTAAACGTTTACATACATTTTCTTCCCACTGTACTTCTACAAAGTATACCAGTTACCAACTTGGAGCAGAAAATAACATTCTGTTTTTTGCTATTTTGCTCGCTTCATCTCACTATGATTAACCACCCACTTCAAACATTATCATCCCCATTAAAGGGTGATTATCCATTTGTCATTGAGAGCATCCATGTAGGTTAGTATAGGCCGCTCTCCAGCTTGTAGTCAGAGCAGCTGACCATTAACATGGAAGGTCATTGTCATGGTTACAGATCATTACAGGTTTTGGCACAAAAAGTACTACAGGTTAAAGTAAGATCATGGTTTGTGTTTGAATACCAACTCACTTAAGTAACACCTTTGTTGGTTTGAAACAGGAAGCAGCTCATCCACCCCCTCCTCACTTGATTCTAGGTCTTTTCTTGTCTATAAGTGCAGTTTGGTACTCATGGATGTGATGGTCAACATGTGTTGACAGGATATTCATCACATACATAACGTGTATTTAAATATATACATGTTTGGTGGTCAGTAATACTTGATCTAATTTACAGATGAAGACCAGGAAGACCAGTCAGTTTACATTTGGATTTAAGACACAGCGTATAACACAGTATGACAAGCTGTAGGATGTCTGTCAAACCAGCTATGTAAAGGAAATTTACTTTAGGGGCTTCATTTTCCTAGATTCCACAACATTTTTCTGTTTAATTAAGTTTAACAAACTGCATATATTGTGATGCCTTGGCTGTACAAGTTGGTTTCTGGTTTGAGTGAATTACAAATGGATCTTCTCTCTTCTAAGGGTTTAAGCAGGGAGCCGCCTCAAACAGACTGTCAGAAGCTCACAGTGAGTGACTTCAGGCCCAAATCTGGAGCTAGAAGTAAAGGTTTGCAGAGTGAAGCTGAGCGACGGCAGAGAGCGAGCTCTTTGACAGTGGATCAAAGATGAGTGGGAGGTCAAAGTGTACAGCTGGTGGGGATGAGGAGAGCAAGAAACACAGCGGAGAGATGGAATCATATGCCAGTCACAAGCATACTGTGGACGTACAGTCACACACAGACACATATGAGTCAGACGCTTAGAGTTGTGTGTCCTCTTGGTGTCTAGATGATCCTGTGTCTGCATATACAACCCGAAATTATTAATATTAAGTTATTTAACTGAATGTGCTTTAAAAATGTCATAGCGGCCCAATGCAGATTGGGCTTAAACGCTGTGCAAAGGTTTTAATTTCACACTCGGTGAGAAAGAAGAGCATTGAGTGCTTTCATCGCTGTAGATCCAGTCTGTTCAGTCCAGCTCCCTTTGCAAGGCAACAAATTAGACCTCCAAGATGAGATGAGGAATATTTCATATCACAGCTAATAGTGACAAATGAGGCTGGGTGATAGCTGCAGCACATCTATAAATGTGTGGCAGTTTCTTTTTGGCAAATGACATTCGAATCTGCCAGTTTGCCATGCTAATCAAAATTATGGACGGTTTCTTTTTTTTCCTGTTAGAAACATTAGTCTCGTGATTTCAGAATCGAAAGACCAAGAAAAAAAGAATCTGCTTTTCCTTCTTTGTCTCGGTCATTAACTGCACTTGGTTCTGAGCCACTGCCTCTTTCCTCTTGTCAGGGATGTTAGCAGGATATTTGGAGTGAAATGTTGACGCAGTCAACATAGGGGGAGCTAAATATAAAATGGCTGCTGTTATGCTAATGGCTGCCACTGAATAATTCAACCATGGATGATAATAAAAATGGAAAAAGAGGGGACCTGTCGAGCCACACCACCGCATGTGTCATGGAAGGGCACTAATTTGCTGTCAAGCCTCATACTATACTTTCCCTCTTACAGTTCAGATGTGAAGATTAGTAAATATTTTGTCTGTCTCTCTGCTGATTGTAAATAGTGCAGAGAAGACAGTGGAAAGGGTAGTAGGGAGCTGGTTTCGCAAGGCCCTGGCAGGCTGGGGAATTCGGCTGGTTGCTTTGCTCGATGCTCTCTGTCATGTGTTCTCAGGAGACGCAAAGGCTGGGGCTGTGTGGTGGAGAACAAGCTCCCCTCCTCCCCGCACGCTGGGGGCCATCGGGAGCCGACATACAGAGGTGAAGGCTATGTCAAAAGGAGGGGGGGGAGAAAGACATGAGCGGGGTGCCAAATTGGGGAAAGGTTTCCCGTTTCTTGGACTTGTTGCCTTCGCCCTGCTTGTGCCGTCACTCTGCAGCACCCCTTCAGTAAACCCACCCCACCACCGCCACCCACTTCCACCCCAATTGGCTCCCAGCGTGCATCCTCTTTTCTCTGTTAAACGAGTGGGTACCTGCCAAAACTCACACTGCATCATCATCCCCCTTACAGAAATACTCACGCGAGATGAATGCACACACACAAAAGGCGACGCAGATTAACATGAAAAAAAAAAAAGAAGGAAACACTACTAAATGCATATTTACAAACACGCTCAATTATATACAACATATAGAGACTGTGTGTTGCCAGTGCTCCTGAGCTGTGTTGTGGCAGTGTGAAATTCGTGCTCGACTGCTTTGCCGACATGCAAATGCAGAGCTTAAAGGTGTGTCATGATGTGACTGTAGACATTAACTTTTCATTCTTTTTTCTCCGTTGGTTTGCTGCCTTTGCACAAAGTCCCTGCGTGCTGGATCCTACGTCGCTCTCATTAGCCACCTCCAGATCTACCCTCTGATTTTTCTGCAGTATCCCTGTCCTGGGAATGGTCTCACACTATTTAGCACTGTCCCCAGGTATTGCCACCACATTTCCTTCTGCTTATTCCGGATGCTCCCATAAATAAAGTCCTCTCTTCCTGGCATAATACATCTTAATTCCCAGCTTTCCACAAGGCATGCTGTGGCCCTTTCGCCAGCGCTGCGCCGAGTTGCAGTGAGCTTCCTGAGCCGGATGCAAAAATGCAAACGTTTCACCCGTTCACTTACTTTCAATTTAACATTAATGATGTTGTTCTGCATAGAGTCATGAAGATGAAAGATGTGTGGAAAGTAGACATTAATGAGAACTCATAAATGGCCTTTGTGTGTTCATTAAAAATAGTTGGGAAAGGCACATAATAGCATCTCACTTTCAATTTATTAATCAACACAATTTTATGATCGAATTAGTTAAAATGCTTTTACTGTTTATATCTCCACTGGCAAATAAAAGTGGTTCCAGCCCAAAACATAAACTCAATGGTCATTTACATAGGAGGGTGAAGACCTCCATGGAGACACGGGAAGCATTTCAACATTCATATTCTTTACTTGCTTTCAGGAAATAAACAGTGCATCAAACACTCAGCTGGACTTTCTGAGTTTTTAACCCATTCACAAACAAGGTATGATTTATATAATTTCTATTACAACACATAACTTCTGATGCATTAGCTCTGTGACAGCTCAGCCTGGTTGCAAAGTTGCCCCAGACTTCCCCAAATGAAATAAGTGAAATATTTTATAACTAATGATGAGTCTAAATTGTTCTGCGTGGCCCCACATATCCTCCTCTGGCATAGCTTTGTCATTATTTTACATTATGCTGCATCCTGGGGGCACTTCACAGAGATAAAAAAGAAATATGCAGTGCAAGCTGATTATTAGTTCATTATTTAGTAACACCGGCTCCTGAATTAAAATACATATTATTGTACAGTGATAATGATATAAATATAAAAAACATGACGCGATTTGCATAAGATTGCATTTCAGATACATCATAGCATCATAGCAAATTAATTATGAGAGGCCAAAAGCCGCTGAAATATGCAGCCATTCATCCCTTCTGATGTTGTCTTTTATTATCTCAGACTAAATGACAGAGCTGCATCACAGAGTGAGTAACTAGTGATGAATTTATTCTGCCTGTTAAATATTTCCGTGGATACTGCGGCTTACATCATGCTGTCGCTGAATGTCTCTTAAATGTTTAAGCAAAATGTGTAAGACTTTAATGTGTCAGCTGAGAAGAATATCAATATCCAAACAATTTCTTCCAGGAAAAGTGCAGTGCAGCGATATCTATTAGATGCTCTGCAGACAGAGAAAAAAAAAAACAGTCTATGCCAGTTACATCTGTACGTGGGTGTGAAAATATTACAAGGTGAAAAATTACGTGTGAAAAAATACATTGCGAAGCCGAAGGAGAGATGCAGACACTGTTAGATACAGTAGATGATAGTGATGCCAGTGAAATAGTTGGCAAACCCCATCAGATATGTAAGAGAGATTGTCCTTGAAAACTAGCTTTGTCTGATGCAACAGCAAACTCATAGTCTCTGTCAAGAGCCATTTTGAATCCTCAGCTCTGCAAATATTTTTAATAACCGTTGTCCTGTGCCGTCCTCTGTTTTTGAAGTTTGACTTTTTTTCTGATTTTCCAGCAAAATGGATCTCTCTCTTTTGTTGTTTTTGTCGTTTAGCTTCTTTTAAAATCATGCTGGTCTCAGCTTTTTTTTTTTTTTTTTTTGTCAGGGGTTTTGTTCCTCCAAAACAGATTTTTCTGGTACTACCCTAATGAGACCCTCTCACCGTTTCCATGGAGACAGTCACAAAACTGTCAAGTTTCCGCTCTTTCAAAAATCTTGTGGGGGGTGTTCTGCAACCGTCAGGGACACGTTTTCAAACGGCACATTGTTCCTTTCCAAGGTGAACCTTTCATTTTTGGTGAATTCAGCCAGTTTGTGAATCCTTTTATCAAAACACTCAGCATCACCGTGTTGAAGGATGCCAACACACCGAATGTTGAATAAATAAAACACATAAGCAGCTGAGCCGCTGGTAACTTGTCGGTTGGCTTCCTGCAAAGCTCTCTGTGGCTTGAACAACAGTTAAATGTTAGACGTGAAAACAAGGAATTAACATATCAATAATATAATTGTGTATGTAAGCTGTAGTTTCTGCAACAATAAAAGAAGGACTGAGCTCTTCTGACATTGGGTGAAACTACGTCTTTGTGCATTAGCTCACTTTCTCATTTATTCTTGAGGCAACCGAGGCGCTCACCCACTGTCCACCTGCCCAGTATTTGATTTAAAAAAAAGAGATTGCTGTGCCAACCTTCATTGACATCAGCAGGGCACAAAGTACCTTGATTGGTTTAAGATCCGTTGCCCTACAAGAAGTTAAATGTGACCGAAGGGGACACTGAAGGATTGAAGAACATCGAAGCCTAACACATACTGGCTTTCTGTAAAGAGAAATGTGTGTGTGTGTGTGTGTGTGTGTGTGTGTGTGTGCCATGGTACTTCTCAGTGTGACCTCGGGGTGTAAATGCGCCCTATGGTCCCGTCCAACATGTACGGCCTGCAGATGAGCCCTGTCAAAAGACTCTGGTTTATCAGGCTGGGGAAAACTACATAAGGCACAAAAGAGAACGATCTCACAGTCTTGGCTTCACATACTGGAATATACTCAGGAGTGCACACAAAGACATACACATTCAACTACTCACGCTCCATCAAATAAACACACAACACACACTGGGGACCAGGATGCATCTAAAACACACTCATATAATTTGATCTTTTTTTTCCTCTCTCTCTCTCTCTCTCTCTCTCTCTTCTTTGTCTTCACAGTTTCTTACTCTCCCTAAATGTCCTCATTTCTGTTCACACATATTTTGGCGCACTGAACCATGTGAGAGACAGTTCCTTCTCCTAAAGCAGATCCAGCCGTCAATCAAACAGCACATGGCATGCTTTCCTGTGACTGACAGGTGATGCAGATGCACATTTCAGAGAGACAAGCAGGAGCAACTCCGCACTGCTGGCAAAACAATGCAGACGGGGAGGGAAGGGGATGGGGTGAGGGGTTGGGGGTGGGCGACCACACGTTAAATTTAATAAACAAGACAGGGACATGGACCACAATAAGCAGAGATCAGCTTGACATGGCAATGTACTGTATCATCCTCAACACAACAAACACGTCACACTGCACACCATGTAATGTCATTTTAACCCCGGTCTTTGTGATGTGAAATCACAAGGGATCGAGTTAAAAAAGAAAATAGTCATCCCGTTTCCTGCCTCATTAATAATGAAGATTAGCTGTTTCCGTTATGCAGCATCATCTTGGCAATTGTTCAGCTCACAATCGGAGTAAACTGGTTTTCTGATGCCCTCCAAGGCGAATCATGTGGTCAGAGAGTGAGGTTAGTAGTCAGACCTTGACGTTCCTGTTTGTGAGAGGCTACTGAGGGAAAAGTGAAGGAGAAAGAGAAAAACAAGGAGGAAAAGAGGGACAGGGGTAGGATTAGCCAGCGCCTGTCTGCAGGCGGCAGGCCACAGGGCAGGTGAGAGGTGAGAGGCAGTGAAGCGAGAGGAGAGTGAGGGGGGGAGGGGGGACTGAGTCAGAGAGCCCACAGCATCCTCCACCTCACCACATCCCTCCAGCAAATACGCACATGCACATACTGTATCCATGAAAACAGAAAGTTGTTGTTTTTTTTTAAATGACCCCGATTTGTTGTCCATCACTTATTAAAAGTAACTGTAAAGTGAATCAATTTGCATATGTGTGTCTTCTCATGCGACGGCAACACAAACTTGTCAGTAAATGCAGCTAAAAATACATCTGGCATATCATTGGGAATTCAAAAGTCTGTTTCCCCTCCGAATAATTCTATTTTTGTTTTTTCCTCTCTCCTCCTGTCTGTCTCTCTCATTCTTCAGTTGACTGAATAATCTACTGGCATTTCGACAAAGTGAAATGTCAAGGTCATTCGACTTTGTCTTTCTAGAATTACTGATCTTGGTGTCATCTTTTCTTCCTGTATACGAGAGATACCGTGCCCCCCCCCCCCCACCCCTTTTTTTTTATCATAAAAACCAAAGATTAATGAGATAATCCAGATCAAAGTGGGTGTACTGTATTGTTCCCCCACTAGTCAGATCAGCTTTGAGACAGATAGAGAAACAAAAGTGTCATGTCTGGGAGCTGAGCTTGTTGAAAGCAGGCTTTGTTTAGGATTTGTAAAGGCTAGTGGGATGCCAGAAATGGGACATGGGAGAACGTGATCCTGTATCATTCTTCGTAATCTGCATATATCATAAGGAATGGGTCTCATCCTCTACCCACAGGTTTAATATGTGATGAATATGTGTGAGCAGTCTCATCCAGTCCATTTTTTGAGACAAAATACTTCTGCTGAATATACAAATAGAAGGAAAAATATCAGCTCAAGCTGTTAATGTTACTTATTTTTCATTTAGTGGTGTTGTGCAGTTTAACTTCAAGGTGAAAAGGTGACCATTTTTATTACGTACACTGTATGTTTCGCATATGCTTTCCAAACTCCACAGTTGCATCCACGTGCCAAGTCATGCCCCTCCAGCTGCCCTCTGGGACATTAAAGGCATATTTACCTGAACTGCAGCCCTCTAAGTGCCCCAATCATTCCCTGTGTCACAAGCAATCCAGCAAGGCCACCGTGTGTTTAATTAAAAAGACAAGCTTTACCCGAGAATATATCCCTCCAGCCTTCCACATACATCTCAATGAGATGCATCTTATTTCTGTTGCAAAAGGAGAGTGATGGAATTTCAAATGGCAGCATAATTATGGTGTGCTTTTCCTTCTGACAGAAAATCAGTAGCCGGTCCTCCAGGTGGAGTAAGCTTGGCTGAGCGGAGCTGATTAGAGGCCACCAAGGGAGAGAAAACACCTTCAACAACATTGATGCTCAGATAGAGAGGAGCTTTATTAGCATACATCTCAGCTATAGGCATGTAGATCACTGTATTTGTTAGAGGGAAATAGTTTAGCACTCAATTATACAGCAAGAGTTGGGAAAATATTGTTACTCTCTTGCTCCTTTGATATCACACATTCCTCCTGCCTTTGATAAATGGTGCCTCACCTTGACAGTTGCAATTATGAGCTAGCAGCAGATAAACAAAGAAGACAATTGTAAAAGTCAGTGAAATCTAAATGGTCTCTGCACTGAAAAAAACAACACAACAGTGCTCCAACAAAAAAATAAAATAAAAAAATATTAGTCAGCTGAATTTAACCTACAGCTGCATTCATTTGAATTTTTATATAAACAACTTATCAGATGACTACATGTAATGATATATATATATATATATATATATATATATATATATATATATATATATATATATATATATATATATATATATATATATATATATATATATATATATATATATATATATATATAATTATACTAAAAATAAATTATCATAGAAAACAATCCCATTGGAGCAAGCTTTAGGCAACAGTGGAGAGGAAAAACTCCCTTTAGAGGAAGAAACCTCCAGCAGAACCAGATGCATAGTGGGCGACCATCTGCCTCGACCGGTTGGGGTGAGTGGAAAGAGAAGAGAGAAAAGAACAGAAGACAACAAAAACAACAACAAGGAGCAAAAACATTGGGCAGGTCAACTGGGTCCTGGAGATGTACAGCTCCAGGCCGAGAAAATGAGAAAAGGTACAGAGAAAGGGAGACAGAGAGGAGGAAACACAATTACATGTGATAAAGGATCACTTGTGGCGTGACTTGACAGAAAATGTCTGGTTTCTTTAAGTTTTTAAGGAATTTTTAAGCTTCACTCTTATCAAGTTAATTTGTTCACACAACGGCCATTGGATTTTAGAAGAAGAAGATCAGATAAACAGCAGCCGAAAATAAATCAGTTTTTTCTGTTTGTGGTTGGGCACCAAGTAAAAAAAACAGTGAAGTCAAGTCTTAGACTGTGTCCAAGATCACTCCGTGTTTACTGTACTACAGTCACAAAGAGGCAACTTAGGTTGACAAAACAGTCTAGGTTGACAGAGTAAGACAAAGGCAGGGGAAGCTGGCTGGTATAGAGGGTATTTATGGGGGACAAGGAGGAGGTGTGTTGGGGAAAGGGAGCAGCCAGGTGAGTGCTCAGACAGGAACAGTAAACAAGCAGGGCCAGGGCAGGGGGGCTGGAGTCTGACATGTAGCATCAATTGATATCTTGTTAATCCTGGGGAACAGTTGGCATTTATGACATCAACTGGACAACAACATTAGCCAGTTCAGGTAGAGACAAATGACCTGTGTGCTCTCAAAAACTGTGGTTCAACCTAAAAACACAGAAGTCTCAATGAATATGCTCATTTGTTTCTTTTTATTGACAACATAGAGACGACGTATAGACATCCTATTCTTTTCACAAAACAGACCAGTCACTGAATAATTTGCCAGAGCTTCACCCATGACAAAGATGATTTAATTATTGAACTGACGCATCTTGCTCAGACACTCTATACACCAATTTGTTTTCCTGTGGAACAGTACACAAGATCCAAATCTGTCTGCTGCTCTGTCATGTGTCACCTATTTCCAAAATTCCCAAAAGCTCTATGTCACACATAGAAATTCATTAAACAGCCTCATAATGACAATGTGAGCTGTCTGAGCCCCTAAAACTGGGGTTTATTCCTTATGTTTCAGCATATAAAAGAGCATAGTTTTATTAATGCACATCTTTGACCAGATTGCTGGATCTACAGCTGGAACTAACTTTTTTCTTTGTGCCAACTTTTTAACTTTCAACTAGTTAGCACTTAGGTCATCACGCCAAACGGAAATACTTGTTGAATTACATTCATTCTCAATATCAATAACAATATCATAGTATGTTAAATTAGTCATTAGATTTAAACATGTTTCAAGTTAAACAGATGATATAGTAGTTTTGACTTTAAGTCTATGGCTTCACAATGTCTCTTAGTGTTTTTGTTTTATCTGGCAGCTACATCACGGCAGTGGGCATAGACACCATTGAATTCGTGCAAATGCGCACAAAGATTTGGCCCCGCTTGTGTTTTATATTGTCTTTGTTGTTGTTTTATACGCACAACACAAGGACAAACAGTGTTTTCTATCTCCATCACTGTTACAATGCAAGCAATCACTCCATAGCACTTGACTCTGATGGGCTGCCTGTGACTAGACAGCACCCCGCACATCAAACAAAAGTGGAATGATTACTAGTTACTCAGGGAAGCCAAGTGGAGGCTGTGGAGCTACGATTTGACAAAAAAAGCACAGTTTAGAGGGACATTAAAGACATGACTGCTGTTGATGTAATAATCAGAAGTTGTCTACTGACAACATGAGACAACAAGCATGGGTGTGTACAAACTGCACACACACACACACACACACACACACACACACACACACACACACACAATTAAATATATAATCAAGGAGACAAAGTCAGTAAAACACTCTACCAGATTTAATAACAGATTTGTGGGCTACTTTATTGTGGACTAGAGGTTTTGAAATATCCTTGCATTCCTCACATCCTAAAATACAATTCTGTCGTGGAAGTGAAAATGGAAGTGTCGTCATGTAGAAAGTGGTTCTGCAAAAAAAAAGGCTATTTCTTGTTAGCACTTCTTGCAGGTGAGCTAAGTGTCGATGACTTGTAATGTTGTTGCTAGGAGCCATCAATGGAAATGTCAGACGACTCAGCAAGTGATGAGATTTGACATATGGCATCAAAGCATCATTAGACTCGCACCTGCTGCAGATGGAGTCTCTTTCACGAGGGGCTCAGCAGCCAGGCGAGGCCTACTGAGGTGCAGGGAAGGACAAAATGACCACTGCACCCGCTGTGTCTGTATTACAATCTGTAATGTATTTGAGGATTTTAGGAACATGTAATCGTTGATTTTCATGTTTTTGAGTGGCATAAGTGAGGTCTATGAAATTCTGGGGTACTTAACATAACTTAACATAAAACAACCAGGGAAGATTAAACCACAAGTTCTCACTTTAGTTTAACTTTTTGAGTTCATCTGTGATGAAACATGCTTACAAATCTTTTTTAGCACTCAAAAAAACAATACATATACTTTTTTGGGTTCATTTTAGTGGTAAATGTGTTACTTTCCCACCAGATTCTGACACTGTAATTTCACCTTCACAGAAAAGTCAAAGGCCACTGCTTTAAATATATAGTTTTAATTGACTTTGCTTTTTTGCGTTCATTAGATCATGACATTATACTAATCACATAAACTGCAGCAGGAACTGAGTATCAGTGGCACAGATAAACATTTGACAGGACAGTGATTAAATCAACAGATGTACAGGCTTAGAAAAAAAGGCACAAAATGTAATTAGCACACTAATCACAGCAGAAATGGTCGTAGGAATCTGTTGTAGATGTATGGCTACAACACAGAAGCTGTTGTATGCTAAAGCTCTGTATTCATTATTAGTTTATGTCAGCCAATCTGACACAGACTGATATTATTTATAGCTAAATTAGCTAATAAAATAGGTAATAAACTATTAGTTTGCTTTGATGATATGAGTTTACTACTTCATCTTCACCCATTTATAATTAGTCTGTTTATAGGCAGCCAGAGCTTCAGCCAACAATGGCTGCTGCCAACTGTTCAACACGAAGGGGAATCCATAATGGTATTCACCTTGTGGTAGTCATTAAGCTTGACAACATGTCTGCAAGGTTGCACTACAGTCAAGGAATATGAGGCTATTTCAAAGGACTGGAAGCACGTATGGTGCCAACATGGTTCTGATGACACATCTATGTACATGTACACTAGAAAACAAAGAGAAAACATGAGTTTTTGCTTCTGGTCCAAAAGCTTTAGTATTAATAAAGGGTTATTTTTCTTTTTTTATGCAAGACACTTCCATTACCTACTGTGGTACCCTCACTCACCTTATATCCACAATGTACTTTATGTGATGTTTATAACAAAACCATGTAACCTTTGACAACTTTTTCTTTTACAAACAAAAACTTACATTTATCAACAACATACTTAATTTGGTACACTTGGTATGGTGTGACCAAGTGAAGCTCCTAGAAAACATTTGCTACTTTATAGCTGCCACTGAGTAAATAGCATTAGACTTTTAATATGATTATAAAATATGTAACCTGCCACAATATACCGCTGTGGTTCGAGGTATAGGTTCACAGAAATCAACAAAATAGTACCGTGCTGCATCCCAAATAAACTGACAAACAGTGGACACCACCATTTTTCTATTGCAGAACAGATGCATTCAGCATCTGCCTGGAAAGGATTTCATGTGAGCTCCACAGATGCCACATTGGAGATGTTTTTTGCAATTCATCAAGACAAGTGTCAAGTGTTGGGCTTGAAAAACATACCAAATGAGCAGGAGCAGGGTAAAACTACATGCACTTTCTTAGTCAGAGTGAAATTGTTTATATTGCAGCTTTGGCTGTACAAATCTGGACTGGAGAGCCTCTATCTAGATATATTCTGATGTTGTTTAGCTGCCAGATGGTGCCAGAATGTTCTAAATGTGCATAAAAATAGAGATATAAAGACATTTTCTTTTAATTGGCACATTTAGAATGAATACCAGAATCTGGACTAGCTAAAGGTATGAAAATGAAAGTGACAATTCTCCATCTCTCTTCACACATTCCTCAAACAAACCCCATATGCAGGACTTGAGTTTGTGTATTTGTGCATGACGAGTCTGCAGTGAAAGCTTCACAGAGCAGAGTCTATCTCAGTGCGTATGGACGGAGTAATTTAGCCTAACCATGATCATTTTATCACCAGGCCAATTATGTGGTAATGAGGAGCTACATCATAGATAACCACACACAGATAGATTGAGATAGCACAAATCACATGAATGTCTATGTGCACGCAGACACAACCACACACTGTAATAGCAATAGCTGTGAATTGGTGGATACTGAAGCATGGACATTACCATTGCATGATGAATGACTATTTTCCCCTTTCTCAGCATTGCAATATGTTTTAATACAGTATTACAGTGCACCTTTTCCTGCTTCTGCTGCCTTATGAGGAATCTCGATTTCTTTATTAAAAACCATTAATTATACTCAACGCATCTAATGGGTCTGAAAGATTTGTGATGGAAATTCAATCAAATTACAATCACAGCCTTAATTAATAAGTATTGAATAAAGAGTTCAGCTAATCTATTATGGTAAAAAGAAATTATTTAGAAAATAGGTTTTAGTGGCTTATTTTCATATTACACATGTTCAGGTTTTATGAGTGAATTATTGCTAAATTTACAAAATCACCAAAGGACATTGAAAAGTAGATAAATGCCTGCAGAAACCTGTGTAAAGATGCTGTAATGTGTATTCAAGGCACGTAAAGTTGTGAAATTGAAATGAGTGACAGTTTACACAACAAGCACAAATGTTTGTAGGGGCATTACTGTCAATATAATGAATTTCTTTTCATCATGCAGAAATAAGTGAAGTAACTACTTAAAAGTATAAAGACTCAATCATGCAGTCATACATCATCAGACAAAAGAAATTAAATGAAAGTTGAATAATGATCCCAGGCGATTTTGAGATAGATATGCAACAAGCTTAAATTCTGCCAATGCAGAACTAAAGTTCCTCTCAGATAAAAACAGCCTCAAATGATTAATTGTGTTTGGTTTTATTAGATTCAGAAATGTAGCTTGTTTATGATTGCTATAGACTCAAGCAGATAGACATCACTTTGAAATATGAGTGAGAGTTGCATTTCACAAAGTGAACTTCCAACTTTTCCCACAGTAAGGTGTTAGAATAGTCTTTTGTTTGTTTGTTTGTTTGTTTGTTTGTTTGTTTGTTTGTTTGTTTGTTTGTGCAATGATTTGTTGTGATGATGATCTGTCTGAGAAGACAGTAGAGAGCCCAAAATATGAAGCCCGTTAATATGAACTAAGGCATATTTTTCCAGTGGGGTAATACTGCAGAGTCTTCATCAAATCAGCGCACATGGAAGAGGCAATAAAGTTTTAAATTCTCTGACACGGAACAACAACGGAAAGCTGCAGAAGAAAAGACAAAGAGAACACAAGACTAAAAATCTGCAGCCATGCTTGCAGCTCAGTGTACTCAGGCAGCTAACTCAAGAAGCTAATTGTCAGTATGCTAAAAAGTTCGACATGACAATGCGAACATGCCGATGTTAAGCAGATGTAATGTTGACCATCTTAGTGGAACGCAGACACTGACTAATAAACACCAACGCTATAAGTAACTAGATTCGTTTTGCATGTTTTCTTATAAACCAGTAGTAAGTAAGCAATGGAAAAATTCACATTTTGACTCAGCCCAGAAATGTTATTAGTATTCATTCCATCGGTAACATGAATTTCTGCACCAGATTTGATGACAAGCCATCCTACAGTTGTCAAAACATTTCTCTCAAAACCACAAATGTCAAGTTCATGCTTTAAAAAGTTTATAAACCTTTTCAAGTTTTCTATATTTCTGCATAAATAGGACCTAGAACCTCATGAGAAACTAGGGGGACTGGAGAGAACAAATGAGAGAAATATACACATTAATTTATTTATTATGAAAAGCAGATGCTATTTGTGTGATGCAAAAGTATGTTAATTCAAGTGATTGGTCTTTACAGCACAGATCAAGACGTGTAATTCTCTGGGATGACACGACTAACCCTGTCTAATCTCAATGTTCACCATCCGCAGAACAAAGCTCATTGCTGCCCCTGTTGAAATCATGTTGAAAAATATTTAAGATCATTTTTGACAATAAATAAATGAAAAAGTGTCATTTTTATTTGGTGACATTCACTTTATCTGGTTTTAAATCTAATCACATTTGTGCAGAATGAGAGAAAATACATGTGTCTTTCTATGTAGAAAAACGAGTGTGATTCAACCTGAAGATATTTCTTTCCTCTGGACGCTGTAAGAGTTAAAAAAGTTGACAGTAAGGAAGTGGGAATTTAAAAAGTGGTAGTTTCTTTATTTCCATCATTCCCTGCCAGGATCCCCAACCACACTCAGCCCACACCAACTCCAAAACACATATGAATTCATACAGTGACCAAACCTTCAGTACACACACATGCGCACACAGGCGGCTCCTTATCAATGCACTCCAGAGGATTTGATGGCTTTCAGATCCCGCCCCTCTTATTATGGTCATCTTCAGAGCACATTCACGGTGGGAGGATTGACGGGAGTGAATCTGCTTCCAGTATCATTCAGAAAATTCATAGAGGCCCTCAACAGGGAAATGAGATAGATGATTCCCCCCACCCCCCTATTTTTACCACGGAACACTTCACAGTAATATTCTTTCACTCTATTTTACCTTCCCTTGGCTTCAACTCAGAAACTAAGGCCTCTTTTTTCTCCATCTGGAAAGCTGGCGTCTGGAGATAAAGGCATTTATCAAACAAGGAGAAGATAGGATGCTGTGAATGATTCTGACTGACTAGAGTGACTCTGGATCTACAGTGTGACCTTTGTGTGTGAGTGACTGGTGAATCCCATTTTCTTAAGATTACAAGCTCTTGTAAATGCAAAAAAAAAAAAAAAACATGAGCAAAACAAAAAGATGACATTACAGAACCAAGACGGTTCAAACAGCAACATATCACACTACAATCCTGTTCTTTATTCCGCCTTTTCCCCCTGTTCAATCTTACATTGTCCTCTGCCCTGTGCTTTTCAAATGCAGGGCAAAGACATGATTACAGGAATCGTTTGTGCTCTTGCTATTGTCAGTTGAAATTGAGCTTCAGTTAGCACAACCGAGCTGCAAGCAGTTGTTTACATACAGACGAGGGCGTTGGTGCCATCTGGCCTCTCCGAGAAACAAACCCCAAGAACAGCTATGACATGTAGATGCTCCCTCTGCCCTCTTTCCTATTGCATATAATGTGGAGGTTACTGAAGCAGAGGCTTGTTTTGTTTGTTTGTTTGTTTCATTGCAGCCTTGGAAAGCCAGGATATCACCTTTTTCTTTGTGTTCTCTCACTGATTGTAAGGGAAAGTTATAATGTTAGGAGAAAAGTGTTTTAGTGTGACAGAGGTCAGAGAGTTTGCAGTTGCAGTTTGTCATTAAAATCTTATTTAAAATCGTGTTATTTGTGTGTGCGTGGAGCTGACAATGGGGTTACCGCTACAACTGTGTGAATAAATGGAAATTAGCGTATGTAAGCACATGCTCATGAGCAAAAAGATACGTATGGACATGTAGACGTTGGTGTCAGGACGATCACACTAGGGCAAGCCCTATGTACACACACACGTGCACACCACATACACATACACTGTGATGAAGATGAAGGAGGGGGAAAGTACTGGAAGCCAAATCCGCCCTTGGGGCACAATGACTCACTGGTAAGCTGCCACAGCAAGTCGCAAGATTAGGTCTGAATCATTTTTTTTTTCCTCTACCATCATTTTTCTCCTGCCATTATTAGCATGATGTTGAAGCACTGGAACCAACTGCTGCCTTGCACTTATCCTCTTTCTTGCTGCCAATCTGAAGGCAGACTGAGAGAATGAAATGTAGAAAGTGAGCGCAGAAGAAAAGGAGAAAGAGTTGAGAGAGGCAGAAAGCCTAAAGCAAATGAATGAAACAGTGACTTCTTAATGATAGGACTACTTTACGTGATTGAATGGAGGAAAGAAAAACTGATAGCAGCATTTCCACAAAGCAGTTGAATGAAAGATATGAGATCTTTGCGTCTGCACTTTGCTTCCTTCCATTGTGTCCATCAAACTTATGCTTTTGTGTTTTATAAGGACATGAGCGACCTGACATTAGAAGGCACAGTGGAGTTGAACATGTCTACAATTTTGTACTATAAAGCCAGCTATGGCTTTGATCTATTACTGTGAGCTTCTTTTCAATGCTTTATTTTAAAGTAAAATTAACTGTGAAATCAATGGTGTTTTCATAAGAATATTATATTCCCAAAGTTCAACACTAATCCATAAACTATTAACATAATAGTAACGTGCAATTTGAAATCTGTCAGAAAGCTGTGCTTGTAAATTTCCACATATACCTGTAAGCACCATTTTTTTGTACATTTAGTTTCCTTCCTGTGAAAACACTTTTGACAGGTTTACTTGAGGTAACAATTTGTAAAAAAGTGCTTTTTATAATAATAAAAAAAATGCTGCCTAAAAGTGTCACTAATGTTTAAAACAATAATGCAACATGGTGCTTGTAATGGGATTAAGAGTTACCTTTAAGCTCCTCTTCTGGGTTTAAAGAACCCAAAGCCCCCTCTTCAACTTGGATTGTGTGCGTAATTAAAGCAACGCAAGATGAAGCTGGGCTCAAAACGTTGGAAAAAATTCAGAAGCTCCAAGAAGCAGTCAGTTGTTCTGGTAGAGTCAATGTTCAGCAATTTTTCAGACATTATCAAAACATCTTTCATATTGTATAGCAGAAGCTGAATGGCTTTCCTGTGAATTTCATTACATGGCATCATTCAAATTCAGCCAATCACTTGTCAGCTGTTAAAGTTGTTATACTCTACAATTTATTGACCCCGGTATTAAGGATTTGATAAAACATTTCCTAAACTCGCATTCAGCAAGAAAAACAAAAGAGATAACTCAGGAGTTTCTGTACATTTATTCATCTTCGAAGAATCTGCTGCATTATTTGCCCATTTAGAGATTTTGAGCTGCTTCCCTAAGATATTACAGCATTTTGTTGTGTCCTTTTCTCTGTGTGGTTCCATTAACAACAACATACCACTGCACAGTATGTGGTTGTTAGTGCGTATGTGTTAGCAGTATGAAGTAAACTGGAATCTCTGTATGTGAACAGCACTATACATGTACATTGTTCCTATTAAATGGTGTAACCACCCCATTATGATTGTGATGGCCAAACTGAATTGGCTGCAACGGAAAGAGGGAATTTCAAAGTTCAAAATTGTGTTGAATTATTTTTATGAGCACCTTTCAACTCTAATGAGTCCACTCAAACCAACACTACAACTGTGAACAGTGGCACTGGTGGGAGGTTGGCAGAGAGCAGATGGACCGCAGTGTCCCAATAACTGATCAGATTGAATGTGACTCATAATTTCTGCCTTTTAACTTGTGGCATCTGCTTCAAAGTCTGAACTATTCAAAGTTTGGCAGGCTGTGAAAATAAAGGTCCCACTACAGTGTCTGACCCAGGAAGCTGAACATTTGTTTGTGAAGATGGAACTGAGTAGTTTACACATTATGTCAGACCAAATGGCCACTAGTCACGACAGAAGGAGCCATATTTTTCTCCTTTAAGTGAATAGTCTGACATGTGGAAATTTGCTCATTTGTTCTCTCAGAATTAAATGAATTGTTGAAGTAGCCATTTGGTTTAGCATAGATCAGCAGTTTAGCATAAAGACTGGAAACTAGGGGAATCATACAGCCTATTACTGCCAACTTTGTACCTTCCTAGACTGTTTTGGCAATATAAGATCCCTTTAGTTAAGTTTGGTAAGCCAATTATCAGTTGGATACAGACATAAACAAGGTGTGAATGGGTCTAACACAGGAACTGATCCCTGTTATTTGCTAAGGGAACTTTTTACCTTAGTGTTGTCGTTACTGAGGGGTACTTGACTAGCCTAGTTCTGCCAAAAATAAAAATCTACCCACCAGCACCTCTACAACTCACAAAATTATATATTTAGTTTGTTCAAACCTGTTTACTAGAGCAGAAAAGTAGCAGCCTAAATTCTGGTCACCCACTGATTTCCCCATAGAGTGTCTATTCTTTGAAAATTAGCATCACAATTCTAATTATATATCAAAGACTTTGTTTTTAGCAATAGAAAGTAAAGTGTTGATGACACATTTCCTGTACAGATCCACAGACTGGATCTGCACTCTGTCATTGCTTTGCACAAGTAGAAATTGTAAGGAGCACTTGTAGCTCTCACTTTAATGGCTACAGTAGACAGTTTGGGTCTTTGCAACATAATATTCTCTTACTTAGTCCTGATTATAGTTTTTTTCGGAGCATATAGACAAGGCAACATTGCCACACGGAGCTCTGGCAAGCAATAATGCTCTCCAGAGTGCAATGTAATGGTTGTACCTTGTCTGCTTTCATCAGGGGGGATGTTACATAGCTTCTCCAGCAGAACTACTTTAATTAATGCAGTGGGAACTTTTGAGGATGGGGAAGATTTTAAGATGCTTAATAATTCAAGGAGCACAAGCTGTAGCATGTTCTGGTTTTCCTCAGATACTCTGACCTTGGATAAATGTTCTCCGATATCAGGCAGACTCAGATGAGTCTGCTGTTTGACCACTGTGCGTGTGTGTTTGTGTGTCACTCGCGGCCGATGCACTCATCCTCTCTCAGGTTCTAAACGGACTAGAAGAAGTGTGCACGGTAATGAGATCATTATCTTCTGTTATCCAGTCTGAGTTGCACTCTGGTTCTCTGCCAAGAGAAACTAGGAGGGAAAAAAGCCTGGTGAATATCTAGCACATTTAATCTAATTGGTGTCACTTTTCTCCCTCCATTATGGTACTTTAATACCCCTATCTGTCTCAGTGTGGCTTAGCGGTGTTTAGGGTCACTGGTCAGGGCCTAATCTGTCTGCTCCGATCATAATAGCACACCACAGATCCTCACTATCATAGTAAACAAAACAACAAGGGAACAGCATCACTTTAATTTGTATCATGAAAAAGTGACAGTAGGCATCTTAAACTTAACTTTACTTTTACTGAGATACAAGATCAGAATAGATGGGGTGTCCTTTTTGAAAGTGAAGAGAGACACTTGATGTTTTCTCACAGTCATCTTCAAGAGGGAACTCTGAGAGATCTGAAAAATGAGATGTTGGCGAGGCTACGATGGTCGAGGAGAGCCCTTTGAACGTTTCAGTGCAGCTTGGACACTGAAGTGAAGCTGGGCTGTCTGATAGTACTCTGGGATTTTCTTAAGAGGCTATTAGTGCCTCCTCACCAGTAAAAAAGAACTTACCATTATTTCTCCTGCAATCTTTGGTGAGGAAAGCTTACAGGCCTCAGGCAGTGTTTGAATCAGTGCTCCCTTGCTCTGAAATCTATTATGCACTCTAATCCTCCAACCTCCAGCCCCAACACATGTCTTTGAGTCATGAGTAGACTAGCCGTCCATCCCAGGCCAGCATTTAGACTCTCTTCTCATTCTCTCTTTCTCTCTCTCTCTCTCTCTCTCTCTTTGGATGGACAGTTTCTACCAACTGCCTATCTTTTGTGTCAGTTCAACGTGTAACACAAGATCATCAGTCAGCTGTGAGATGGCCACAAGGCTTCACTGTAAAAGGATTTACTAGATACTCTGAGGTGCCAAAGAACCTGTCCCTGTGGGCTTGGTAGGAGGAGGCGGACAGTATTGATTGGCTGACAGGCAGAATCTAAAAGGAGATTTGCAATGATATCACACAGGAAGTCATCTGTGTTTGTTTTGTCCATCATCATTGTCAGAGCTCAACAGCACGAGGCACAGTTACAAGAAACGAAGAGGCCACTTTAATTTCCTTTGTAAATCACTGGAAGAGAAAAAGAAATATCAGTGTACTCCAATCGAATAAACAAAGGCACAGATATACATATTTAATGGAATGCATAATTGATCGTTTTTGCTCGCAGGGAGTCCTTTGCAGTATACGCTGAGAACTGGAGACATAAAAATAAAAGCGGAAAAGTCATTAAAACAGTTAGTGAGCAGAGTGGTAGTGACTCTCACTTGAGTTGCATGCACTCACAGCCCGATCCAGTGTTGGCACGAGTGCCAGTGGCTAATTGGCCTGTGATTAATCACTTCCACTGTGAACTGCATGACCAATTAAGGGAGTTGGGGCCACCGTGCTTGGTAAGTGCGGTTCACTTCCCAGGTCCATCACCAAAAAGTCCCGGGTCACGAAAAACACCAGGTGGAGTTTTGTCAGACGGTGGCTCAATTTGTTGCAAAAAATAGTGTTTGTGACCTGAGAAGGAGCAGGCGGAGTGAGAAAAGACAGAGTCAGGGTGACGCAGATGTAGCAAAATAGATTTGATAGGGTCAAAAAAAATTATATCTCTGCTCTGAGGATTTTGAACAATGTACAACACTCACATGAAATATTCACGCCTCAGCAAACCAAATGGCAGCCATTTAAGGTTTAATGAGTTATTAGGGCCTAAACACTTGCCAAGAACGTATAAATGAATAATAGACAGTGTGTCCTGAAGGTCATTTAAGCTTAATTGCAGTGTATCACAACTTGGCTCCTATTTTTGCAGTTTAGTCCAATGATTCCCTCTGTAATACATTGTACTCACCAAGCTAATGGTTGCAACAAAAACTCAGCTTTTAAAAACCTACATTAGCCAAATTTACCTGGGTAGACAGTAAAAGTTATTTTCCAAACTCTTCCTTACAAACACTTTTCACAAATCTGAATCTGGTTGTGCATGATACCATTTGGTGTTCACAACAATTCCTCGTAAAATTTTAACTTTCACTCTTTACATTTCTGGTTGTGTATGAATTAGTCCTCATGTCCTCAGTCCTCACACTACACTAGTAGTGTCTTGGCTTTAGATTACTTAGTCAACATGAAGTTTATATCTACTACATATCTCCTCTTGCAACATGCAGAAAACCAAATAACCATGTTATCCCAAACTAGTTCTTTAGGAAACAAGCAGGGGTGGACTGGGCTAAAAGTGTGTGTGTTGTGGTTTTTTATGTACTATCCCTGTGGCAGATTGGGTGTCAGGCGGCTGTGGTGCCGCTGCCTCTGTGGCCAGTTAAAGCAAGGTGGAGGTGATTCATCAAAGCCTCTGAGGGGCCATCTGTGGAACAGACTGACAAATGCCTCCCTCCTTTGTCATAAGGACACACGTCTCACAAAGATGCCGATTAATGCCCCCCTTTACAACACATTTATTTGTCACCCAGGTATTTATCCCTGCAGTGTCTTGAACTGCATTACCATGGCTGACAAGACCAGGAGCCATTTCCAGGCTGTCCTCCAAGGAGACCAGTCCATGAGGAGCTGTCCTGGACGATTCCTGCTGAATTTTGATGGGCTCTCTGTGCTGCTCCTTGCTGATAACTATTTATTTTCAAGAGAGACCACTCTTGTTTCTTAATCATTACACCCCAAAAGACAGTGAATTACAAAGGAAGCAATGTGTACTGAACAACTAGTCCTAGTTTTGGGCTGTATTTTATTATTTGTGAAACAGATACAAATACTTTGCATCTACAAATGTCACCTTAGCAGTTTTGATATCATTACCGTTTTGCTTCCATCTGCAAAACAGACCATCCTGCTGCTTCTGTTTTGTGAGTGGTGCAGAAAAAAAGACACTTGCAAAAAGAACAGACAGGTGCCTGTGCGTGTGTGTGTGTGTGTGTGTGTGTGTGTGTGTGTGTGTGTGTGTGTGTGTGTGTGTGTGTGTGTGTGTGTGTGTGTGTGCCTGTGTGTGTGTGTGTGTGTGCGTGCACATGTACTTGTACAACAAAGGAAATGAGCAGAGCATACAAAAGGAACTAAAATTCACACTCCAAAGGACGTGAACTCTTCGTCACTTCCAAAGTCTCTCTTCCCTTGTGTGCGCATTCGTGCACACACACAGACGGAAGAGGGTGAAAGTGAAGCTCAAACTCACACTCCAAAGGACTCGCCCTCTGGAGCTGAATGTGCACACACCAATACAGAGTCACTTGTTGGTAATAGGGGACTCAAATCAGAATCAATTATGAATGTTCCATCAGGAGGCTTTGGGGCCATATCAAGGGAGCCAGATATTAGACAGTAATGAGAAATGGAACACAGAGAAGTATGGCCCTGCAGGCTGTGATGTCTCCAGGCAGCATGTGATTCAGTGGTTTAAATACATTTGCATTCATTCAATTCGCAAGAAGACCATATTTTATTAAAGTGAAAAGACTTCCTTCATGTGCCTCTAACAATCATGCAGGTAGACAAAGCCTTTGATTCTTGGTTAGATGAAAACCGTCTCTTTTATAACTGATATGGACCAGCACAATCATGCTGCATACTGTCGCTCTATGTGTGCATGCGTGCGTGTGTGTTTGTGAGCGTTTGTGTGTGTGTATGTGTGTGTGTGTGTAAAAAGAAGGAGAGGAGGAGGGAAACAAGAGAGGGGTAAAGAGAGTGAGTGTGTTAGTCCTGGCTGTACTAATCCCAGCAAGTGAACTTGTTCTCCACTGGCCAGAGTCTCGTTTGCTCCAGTCTGATGATTGATTCTTGTTTGGGGCCATGCCTATGGGCCTTATTAAATCAAAATGTAAACTCGCTCTTATAACAAATTGCAGGAAAAATGCCAGTAGCCAGCTCCCCCTTAGGTGTGGACCTGGATTACTCTGACAAGTTAAGAACCCAATGAGATTTTCAAAGCTCTCCTAACGTGCTCAACACAGCTTGAATATTCCTCCTGTGTCTTGCAGAAATTGAGGATTTTTTTGTTTGTCTGTTTTGTCTTGTTACAATGTGTGTTGCCCGCAGAAAACGATTTCTCACACTCAAATTGAAAAGAGAAGGGGAAATCATAACAGTGATCATGTTAAAGATTAGTTTGTTTGTTTTTCTTCTCAAGGAAAATCTACATATATACTAAATACTCTTCTAGAAAATACTCTAAAAATACTAAAAATCGTGGGCATGATGCAGCATTGCATTAAATTTGCTACCCACATTATTTATATCACGTGCATTAGAATAGTGTATACACGTAGTACACATGCACTTGCACATGCACAAGTTGTATTGCAAATACACACACGCACGCACACACACAGGCTGTCACCATCCCTCACTGAGCATAGCAGGGTTCTGAAAGGGCAACTTGGCCGGCCATCTGGTCTGCATATCAGCAGAGGTTATTGTGTCGACATCATCATTACTGAACACATTGCTGTTTAGCAAAGGTTATCCGGAATCTGCACAATTATCTGTTGCAACACGTGTAGAAAAACAGCGCTCAGCAACAATTAAGAAATCACTGCAAAGAAGACAGTTTATCGCAACAAAAGATTCGGGTGATATATTAGAAGAACAATAGAAAAATAAATCCCCTTTTTAGTGCGCACGTTATTTCTTTCCAAGATGTTCTCCAGCTCATAATCTCTAATGTGGACACAAATGCAGTAGTAGCTGTATTGAGAGCCATGATTAAATGATAATAAATGAAGTAAGGAGCATGATATGCTTTACTTGCTGATGGGGAAAGCCTCTCTTTTTTTTCCTAACACCAATCTGATTTAATTTCTCCAACACAAGCGGGGAATAATCGTTTCTTGCTACTCTCATTTTCAAACTGTCAAAACAACTGCAAACATGTTTGAGCTAATCAGAACATTTGCATGATGAGCAAAAATGTTGCTTAAGCTGTTATGTACACACACTCACTTAGCAGTACACACGAGTCCTTCATCAGGCTCCGTGCCTCTCTGTCGTCTCTCAGTGCCATCATCTGAAACAAAAACCTCAGGGCTTGAACAAGTGAGCGGGTGATGAGGAGAAGAAGAAGAAAAAGCGCGAGTTTCTTTGAGATGTGTTTGATATTCACACTTGGAGGCAGAGCTAAATGTGGTTCCTCATAGGACAGCAGCCAAGGCTCTTTCAGGTACAGGCATGCACTGCTGAGCTGTAGCCACTTAGTCCCTGATTAAAACATGGAAGCACTCCCTGTGGTGTCATGGGATCTGATAAAGCTACCACACCAAAATAGCAGTAACTATGCTTAAGTGCAAAGTTACATGTTTCTCGTCTTTGTTGTGTTGCTAAATTATTTTACTTGAACCAGCTGGGTCTCTTTTGCCATATATTTAGCTTCGAATGTGTGATTCTGAGTTCTCCGCAGAAGCTTTGTTTCCCTTTTCAAATCCCAAAGTTTGCTGATGATCAGTGACATCCACCCCACAAAGACACAAGTTCTCCAAAATGTTACCGTTGTAAAATGTTCTGCTGACAGCACCACTGTGTTCATCACTTGTGATCACCTCATTGCAGGCAAACTCACACAAATGATTATCAGCAGCATTAGAGGTCGCTGCCCTACAGACCTTACTGAGACTGTAAAAGTTCGTCCTGCCTTCAGATGTCAGACCACATTTGGTCATGCTGAATAACACCACCACCAAGGAGAAATCTTTCAAATGCTCGCGTATCAGGCATCATTTCTGTAAGTCTGCCATGACATTATTCAGTCATGGGCATGTACTTTTCTATAACGCACTTTGTACTGCCACAGTCATTCAAATCAGTTGCCCCATGGGGGTGGGGCACACTACTGGTCATTCAGGTGCATATTTAATACGTTGCCTTTAGGACCACTGACATCAGACAACAGGCAGCTATACATTCAGTTACAAGCACATTGCCAACATATAACATTTTGTCGTGTAACTTTAAAGGCTAGGTTCAATTTTTCAAGTCTGTCTTAAAACAAAAGTCAGGTGGTTATATGAACACTGGAACAGGTTTTAGATGCTGTACTTAGTCTCCCTGTTCAAAAATGTCTTTTAAAGGTCTTTTCTGATTTTTTTCTGAGGCTGCAGCCTTTCAAATTATCTGTCTTAGGTAAATCTTTTAAAGCTGCAGCATTTTCTTTTACTATGATTGCATTAGAACTCAACAGGGAAACACAACAAGAGACATTTATACAAAAAAGACTTCAGCTTTGGAAAATATCCACTTAATGTGCTTACACCTCAAATTAGCTTTAGAATTTTTTTTGCCTATTTTCATAAGATATGGACAGAGGAGTTCATTATCTCCATTGTAATGGGTTTAGGATATGAACAGTAGAAATAGTTTGGAATATAGGAGTTGTATGAACACCTTTTTCTGACAGACTGATTAAAAACTGACTAACTGTGATGATGTTACCCTGTGGGCTGAGTGAGCTGTTCCCTTCAACAGGGGTCAAATCACTGCACATTTTGTGAGCAAAAGTTGAATTTACCAGTATGGCTTGTAAAGTGAGCTGCTCTTCAAAAAAGTCTGCACCAATATGGCAGTAGTGTCTTGGAAATAATTTAGAATCCGCCTGCCAAAATCTGTGTGATTTGAACCCAGTGAGTCACTGTGGTGGCATTTCTAAATATTTCAAAGGCCACATTTCAGATGTGTTTAAGTCCAATTAACACTCCTCTCCTATTTGTTTTTTTAATAGTCAGTATGAACCATACTGTACTTTCGACGATACCAGGCCAACAAATCATGAGCCAAGTATTTCTAAACTTGGAGTCATCTATAAAGCTGTGGCCGTCAATCACTTCAACTTCTAAAATATTTAGCAACGCGACAAGTGGTCCCTCACAGCACTGAGCGTCTTTTTACTGCTGCTTGCAGATAAATTCAATAAATGCTTTCATTTAGTCTTATCCTGATATTCCCAGTGGATATTAGGACTCTATCAGCATCCTTTTTTTTATTACAGGTGTTTAGTTATCACTGGCTCACTTCTTGTATCCTGAAATCATTTGGTGTACCGGTCCTATTCAGTTCTTTTTCATACAGAGAATTCCTGCTTCATCCAAACTTTTGACTTTTGCCTCTACTGAAAGCTGTGATTTTGATCATACCTGCAAAGAATTAACAGGGATGTCTAGGGACCTAGGTCACATATTCTCCAGGTTTCAAATTGGTATGTTTGTCCACAATGCCAGTAGTTACTGTGTAAGTGTGACTTACAGTAGTAATACAAGAGTGTTCATAAACGCAGCCAAAACGCCATCAAAAGCCACTGAAATTGTTCCAATTAAAAGTTCCAGGTGCAGCCAAACAAAGTTTTTCTGCAGGTGGTAATGTTTTCCCTATCTAGGTAGCCTGAAATGATGTGCTTCCCACTACAGCTTCCCACATCTGGCCAAAAGCAAGCACGAGGCTGAAGCTGTTGCATCCAGCTGTCGGTTGTGTGTTTGTGAAGAAAGCAATCAGCATGAGAGTTTCACAGTTACTCAAAACACAGCTAGTCTCAGCTAAATATTATCCTGGTCAACTGAGGCGACCGGTGAAGAAACGCGTGCCTGTTATTTAATATTTTATCATTAAATATTGAGAGTGACATAATAAGTTCAGCCTCCTCTGTTGGTACAAATTCAGCTAAACCATGGCTGCATTAGTAAGCGGAGGGATGTTCTCGAGTTGTTCTCAGTAACATCTGAACCATTTCTAGCTGCACAGGTCACTGACTTGTTGACACAGTCTCACAAGTTTACTCTTCTATGTACAAGTTGTTTTGTTCCTCTTGCCCACAAGGATCTTAATTAGACAGACACTAACTCTGGACTAAACCTGTCTGTAAATGTGTTTGTTTATCTGATCAGTGACCCGAGATGCTCCTTCAGCACACTGGGAGGGAAATAACCACAGAATGGTAATTTAACGACTGAGGAGTATCCTTACAGTTAGAACATCACCATGTTTAATTAACCAGTCAGATCAGCTACACACATGGAGAATTAGTTTTTATCACTAACAATTAAATCTCATTTTGAACTGTATTTACATGAAGAAGCAACGTCGCTGTTTGAACGTACAGTAGCCGGTCAACACTAACAGTCAGAGGGCGCTATGACATTCAAGAGCCAAAGCCGTCGTTCAAAAGCCACATGAGGTTTCACATATTCTATTCTTGTTCCTAAAACTTGCAAACTGCAAACGTCGGTTTAGGTGCTGGCGTCGTCCTTCCTCCTCAGCCTTCTACCACTGGCTTGTAAAATGCAGGTTCTGGTGTACGTTTGTTTACTTTGCTTCTCTGTTCTCCTGCCAAGGCTCAGTCTGCCAGCCTGTGTCAATCAAACACTGAGGCAACCCTTTTAGCCGCTCAAACACAAAAGGTGCATTTTTTATTTAGACCATTTTTTAAATTATTTCTTATATCAACTACTATTACCAGTGAATTTGAAAATCACTTTGACGTCACTTTTGACCACAAAAACGAATGACAAGTAGGCCTCACAGAAGACATTTTGACATGTCACAGCAGCAAAAACAATGGCTGAATTCTATTTAGCTGCCTCGGTTTCAGGGTCCTGGTATTGTTCATGCTGACTCACTGACACACTGCCAGTGGCACACTTGAATAGAACAAAGCCATTGCCGGTGTTGTTAGTAACACCTGGCCTTTTTTTTTTTACTATGGCAAATAATAAAACATGACGTGAAAAGACGTTAATTGTGATTTCAGTTGGACATTTACACTCTATGGACATATATATATGCAGTTCTATGTATAGTTCTCTTGTATACACTGACTTTTCATTAGTACAGAGCTATTTTCTAATGTTACAATTACTCACATTAACAAGTGAGATAACTTACTGTATTTTATTTTTAACTTTGATTAGCCTCTCACCTTTGGCCAGTGTTTTAGGTCTCTGTGCCATCCCCTCTACACATGCCTGATCCTGTATGTACTATAAATTCCATCCAGTTCCTCACTAGCAGTAACGTAGGGTCCATGGACACTTGACTGACAACCTGACAAATGAAAAAGATATAGCATAGCACATCCCACTTATGTTTAGTTTGGCTATTTTGTCTGTTACAGCTACAGTGTTCTGGAAAATTTGATGTCAGTCACTGAAGTTGAGAAAAGGTCTCCTCATATACCATCTTTATGCTTTAATTAGAGACCAGTGTGGTGATAAAAATTTGATTTAAAGTCAACTTCCTGTCTTTTATTAGGAACACAAAGAAACTTGGAACACAAGGCAGATGAAAGTGGCTTATGTCTCCTTGGTAGCACACTGAGATGAAACCAGGATGGCAGCCAAAAAACAAACACACACACACACACACACACACACATTCACAGGCAGAGACACTCACCCATAACTACATTTCCACACACACACAAACACAGTCAATATTTCACCCCTTGCATCTGCCAATTACGAACTAGATTCGTTTGTGGAGAAAACATACACAAGTCTAAACTTAGCAGTGTTCCATACGCATACTGTGAGTCAGTAGCGAAAAACACAACGGCGGAGGACCCCCCAGGTGAAATCCCAGAATATCGACTGGATGATTCAACTCTTTAGAGTCGTTAGGCTTTTTCTCTTTTTTTTTCTCTTTTGTAACACCCAGTGAAAAACCTTCACTCAGATATCCTCCCCTCCTCAGTTGAATTAATCCTCTGTATGACAGCACATATTCATTGTGCATGGATGATATCTGTGTCCATTGAGAAAAGTTCAGTATCTGATTCCCATCTAGCAAACAGCTTGAGGGTGGCATGGCCTCGAGGCTTCCCTCTGTCCCTCTGTCCGTGTTTGGAGACAGTCTTTTGATCTGCGGAGGAAGGCTGCCACATGCTAACAAAAACCCATGCTACACTAGGTGTACATTCCTCTCATGCTGGACCAGGGGGAAATTCGATAAGCACTGAATTGTAAATCTCGTTGCTACACCGACCCTGATGTGCTCACTGTCCATGTCAGACGCTTCCCAGAGTGTTGTTTTCTACACCTTTAAGAATACAGTACATTAGATGAAAAACTTTGAGCAGGAATTATGCTTGAGCTGCCATGCCCTCAACACTGCCTCAAAGCTGTTTGCTACCTTTGTTCTCTCCATCTGCAGCGAAACACACAGCAGTTCAAACTTTGCTGATTTTTTGTTTATATTAAAGGCTGCAATATCTTACCCCACTCGGAGAATACATTTGCAGGAAATAATCCAATCATGTTCCATTTCTGTGGTACGTTTTATTGTTATCTTTTGTTTCCTTGTATACAAAACCCATTAATTGAATTTTTTCTTTTCCAAGATGATGTTTGGCTTTATTAAAATGACTTTGTGAAATTCAGCTGGGAAAGGGGGACGGGGACACTGCTGATACAGCTTATAAATATGGCAATGTGCTCACGGTGGTCTTAAACTTTCACAGTTAGAGGATCTGTTGAAAAGAGACTTTGATAGCGGATGCAGTGTATCACAAAAACAGAGAGGGAGAGAATAATGAGGGGCTGAGGCAGAGCAACATAACAGAGGGGAGTGCGATTTGGGGAGGGGGCCTACAGACAAACTGCTTTCATTACTTCCATTTGTTTGCATAAAGGGGCGTGATAGTTTGACCTTTCATCCTTTTTTGCTCATTATGCAAGCGCCGATAAGATCCAGGCCGACACCTGTCTCCTCAGGGAGCGATTAAACAATAAATGAATCCTCTGATTCAACTTTGTAAACTTACTATCTGTGTCTTGGTGAGTGAGGAGTAAAAATAAACCAAAGCGTGAGCAGGAAAAAAAAAATGCTTTAAAAGCTAATAAGACTTAGGGGCATTTCAAGAACTCATAAAAGCTGCCATTAGCTTTAATAGCCTGGGCTTCAATTAATGCCAAAGTAGTGCTGTTTGGAGATTTTGTTCAGCTTTTACAGTCTCGCCGTTGAAAAGCTAGTCGCTGTAGTACATATCGCCAAGAGAAGGATTCACAGAAACTCAACAGAGCATAACAGTCCACTCTTAAAGCTTTAACCAAGCTGCTAAGATCTGCCTCTCTGATTGACAGGTCCTGCTGTGAAAAGTGCTTGGTAAATAGGAGCACAGTGGGGTAAAGTGTGAAAACGTTATCATACATGTTATATCCCTTTCAAGTCTGAATGCTGCAATGCCTCTTTAAAGATATTTTTCAACTCACTTCATTAATTCAATCGCAAGAGTTAATTAGGCAATAGATTTCTATATTAGAATCTTTCATGCTGCTGCAGCGTGATGCGCAAATATTCTGCTATCGCTGGTGAATTTTAATCAGATAGAGTGCAGCTTTTAAGACAATCGGGCCTCAACAGCCACAACATATGCGATGTTTACAGTGGCCTCACGCCAAACTTCACGGTCCTTCTCCAGTGGGGATATAACGGGAGATGTGGAGGACGAGATGAAAATGAAGCTTCTGCTTTTGTTGTGCTCCATGATGTGTGTGTGTGTGTGTAAGTCACCGCAGTGTGTTTGGACTCAACATGCTGTTGATCAGGTGAGAAGACTTTTAGTAAAATGAAGGCAGGAATGGCTGGGTCATTTACCATATTAGTCACAAAGTAAAGAAGTGTTTACGTTTTACTAATATAACGGATATAACAGAATTATTAGTATTCTCTAAATGACATTGAAAGACCATAAAACCATAAAATTAAGAGTCGGTCTGATTAAGAGAATTCCTCAGGTTGAAAGTGACACCTAGGGCTTATTTATGAGGGGAGGTAGGAGTGGGTTGGTTACAAATATTATTTACACAACTGTAACATAACGTGTGAAACGGATACAGTTGATCCATTGCATGAGCACGTTCTGTCGTTCTGTCTCTACATGGATGTTTTCTGACAAGAAATGCTCTCTCTCTCTCTCTCTCTCTCTCTCTCTCTTCTCTCTCTCTCTCTCTCTCTCTCTCTCTCTCTCTCTCTCTCTCTCTCTCTCTCTCTCTCTCTTTTTCCTCCTTATCCTCCATCCTCTCATCCTCTCTCCCTGCATTCTTTGTCGAAGCTCTGTCCATCTATCTACTCATCCTCTATCTCTTTAATGTTTCTGGATCTCAGTTCTTTCTCTCTCGTCTCATCCTCTACTGCTGATTTTAACTCTCACCTCTCTCTTCACTGCTTTTTAAATAGACGATGTGCTGCTGGCAAAATTCTTGCCTCCATTTTTTCCACCTCAAGTATACTTCCTGGTTTTCTTCTAGTCACGTCTGTGTTGTTTGGTACTTGTTGGCCTCCTTTTCTCAGCATTTATTTAATGCATCTCGTCAGTCTTCAGTCTGTGACCTTTACAGCTACTACAACATGTGGATGTCACAGATTGCCTTTTATTCTTGTTTTTGTTTGATTTGAATCATGTGTTCATGCTCTGTGCGTTGACTCAGCTTTATTGGTGTCATTCATGTCTTACCAGATTCCTGCTCTTCTCATTGTTTCAGATGTTTTTTTGTCTGTGTGTGTTTGTTGTTGCTGTCATTGTCTACTGACCGATTTAAATAAAGCTTATGAAGCCTTCCATAGTGTGAGTCATATTCAGTTCCTCAGGACCACCTGTCAATAGCAAAAAGACTCTCTCAGTTGTAATATTGATTGTGAATAGATCATTGATCAGTTTGCTAAGCTCAAGTCAAGAACACTTAGAGCCATGGACACATTTCTTCTGTATCATAACTTCATATTTTTACATGAACGTTTTATTTATTGTTTCATTTTCATTTTTAATTATTTACCTTTTTTTTCTTTTAACAATGACTGTGTGTCTGCACCAACAACACAAGTTGGACATTGATGTCAGGTGTCAGGAGTTCCCGTTGCTAGTGCAGAGGCTTGAATACACTCCCTCTGAAGATGGGTTAAAGCATGTTCTGGTTGTCGGGACAGTATATCCGGAAAGATTTTGTCTAGATTGTATCACTGTAAGTGTTTGCTGTTCTGGTCTTTGTCTCTCAGAGCTGTTTCCTTGAGTTAAAATTGAGCAGAGGAAGCAATCTTCCTAGCACTTACAAATGGCCTTGTGGAGCTCCCACCGTGAGAGGGACATAGGAGGGCATGCCACAGCCCTCCTCCAGGCGCCTGGGCACCAGCTTGAAATACATTGACTTTCACATTAGAGCCTAATAAGGCAGAGCAGCGGCAGCTTCTGCACCCTGCCAGTATCTTTCATGTGCCCAATTACTGACAAATCCCCAAAATTATATTCACCTTTTACCATCTTTAATTAGTTCTTTATCACTACTGCTTTTCATGGATGTCGACTCCGGCGCCAATATACTCCTGCCAGCATGCTGTGAAACCACTGCATTAATCAGGAGCTGATATCCCCCAAAGATGCATAAGCATTTATGATCTGTCTCGCACACTGGATTCCAGGGGTTTCTGTCACTGTAGGTTATGTACACTCAGTATTGTTATTGCGAGCAAAAGTGCAGCATATACTGTAGAGCTGAGTGGAATAAAGAAACAGCCTACAGTAAAATAACAAGCAGATATGAGCAGATGAACTAAATACCAAGTCTTTAAACCAGTGATTTTTGAAGCATCGTGCTGATTTAAGTGATATTCTTTGGTGCTTTATGGTAAATTATACCATACAATATTTTGTTTATTCCTGTTTCATCTTTCTCCACTTGGTATTTGTATTATTGTAAAGTTAGTTAACAAAGCTTTTACATGAAATATTATACATACCCACCTATGTACAAGATGTGGCTCCCAATACAGCTGCATTTGTTTACAAGTTGAAGCTGTAACCGACCCAGCAAAGAAAGCATGACTAGACCTTACATCACCTTGACACAAAGAGAAACTTGGGTGGCAAGCTAAACAACAACTGGTATTAGGTACTGGTGTGTTATTCAGAAAGTTTGCTGCCTGTCTTAACCCCGAGCGCCAAGACCTCTGTCTACAAGGTTTAACTTATACAGTGACAGAGTTCAGTAACAGGACAAGAAAACAAGTGTCCAGCCATAGCATAGCATGTAAATAAACATATTTCATATTTTAATAAAACACGCCCCCATAGCTGCAGTTTCCCCAGAGTCCAGCGATTTGTCCCTGGTAGTCATGATCAAAAACAAAAACCTCACCAACGCAACAACACAAAACACAGCAAGCCGGCTATTACCGACTGGTCCGGCAGCAAGAACACCAGCTCTGCATCTGGCTTGCATCCTTTTATCTCCTTTAGCTCTTGCAAGTAAACGAGTAAAAGCCAGTGCGATATTTACTCTATATATTGATTTTTTTTATAGTTTTCTTGTAGTTTTCTTTCTTTCTCCAGCACGGCTTTCTTGGGCTTCTTTGACACCTCCGCAATGTTGAACTACGCTAACAACCTTGTGTCTTCTGTGAAGAACTGTATGAAGGGTCTGAGCCGTTATAGTTGTGTAATGTGTAATGTGGTGTGCAGTGCAATAACAGACGGCAAAGATGCCATTCAACTCATTACATAAGTGTGTAATAAAATGATTTTAAAGCTGTTATTTTAATGTAAAAATGTTACATATTGTTGCTTTAACACCTGTGCAGAGTGCATTTATAAGAGTTATAAAAGTTTCGTGGCAGCCCATGAATGGATTTAAAGGTAGAGTGAAGCAGAACATGTAACAGGTCTGACATGTTTTTAATTCTCTATTAATGTCTTCTTGGTGGAGCCAAACAGGTTTGCCATTAGACATTCATTATATTGATCATGCAGCAGCGTCGAGTCTTGTAGGAAAATGAGGTTTCGTTCCTTTTTGTCTGTCAGCTAATTATCGAAAATAAGATTTCCCTCTGATTAAGGGAGCGGATCGCTGTCACTGCAGACGTATTGACATGCACAAAACACCTGAGGTTAGTAGAGGGAGGTGGGTGGATACAGCTAGGGCAAGGTCTTTCCTCCTTAAGCCTATTAAAGAAACAGATACCTAAATTTACAAGGTTTGCTCTAACAAGATGGATTAAATAGCACCCTATGTTTGGATTACTTTCCTCCCATTTTAGGCAAACGATTCAGTGCAAACATTATGGCTGCTTTCACATTTCCAGGGTCTGACACTGACAAAGGGACATATTTGTCTTCTTGGCGTGTTTGGCTCTTGCTCACAATTTTTTCCCGTTTTTACTCAATAGGTATGAACCCAACACAAACACTACAATCCTTCCTCTTCACTGAATGGATCATTGTTCAAAAACTAACCACTGAAAACACTTGTTAATAAGTGAATTGAGCTTTAACTGTTCTCACCCTTCTTCCTTTGACCTGTCCAAATGTAAATGTCATTGCTCTCCATCAACTCCACTCACCAGGAATAAACACTTGACCTTTCGCAACTCCTACCTATAATCAGCTGTGCCGAGTGCCAAAATAAAAGAGGAGGCGCGAGAGAAAACATTGTTGACCAGCCCTCCCCTAAAGACTGACTGCCTTCCAAAAATGAAAAATTAAAGGTTATTTGACATCAAGGGTCAGTCATGTTTCAGCAAGAGCGTTAGCTCTCTGTACACTTGTCTTTATAGTGTTATGACAGATGCCCATGACTGTGTGTTATAGCATCACCCTGTCCTCGCAGAGGTTTCCCATCTCAGATCCGCCCGAGTTGTATATGATAAATCAGTAATGGAGCGATTTAATGTTAGTTTGCCCTGTGAAGCTCGTTTTCCCCTTTGACCCAACACCATAAACGGCCTCCCGTCCCAGGGGGAAGAAAGTAATTGCTCATTTTGTAGCTACAGCACCTTGTGACCAAGTCACTGCTTAATTATTTACGCGTCTTCCTGGTGGGCCTTTCCTGTGAATCGCAGAGCAACATTGAAATATGACAGAGAGGTTGAAAAACTCCATTCTCTTCCCCTCCGAGACGTCGTTTAAAATGCACACAATTGATTTTCCATTTTCATTTTTGATTCAGTGAATGCGAGCAGAGTGTGTCGGATTAATGCAAGTTTTTGTTGTATGTTACAGAGAGCGTAGTGAGGGTGCAGGCCATAGCCGCAAGTGTAGTGCCAGACTGCACAACATGGAGCAGCGGGGTAATTGATCTGCATTGCTGTCTATTCTCAGTTTTACTGCAATATTTCTGGGTCACGCACTGTTGTACAAACTGTTGATCAACATGCTGAATCATTACATGTAATTCTCCAGCTGTGTCATAAATCATACTGGGACGGCAGCAGGAGGTGATGCTTCTTCTCTTCTGCACTCCATTTTTAAATTTGACTCCTTGCTGTCGTCATTTCTCCCTCATTGTTATTCAAGTGCATCCTTTTAAAAGAAAAGGTGGAAAAACAGTGGCTGACTAAGTCAGGCTTTTGACTTGCTGCACATAACTTGTTTTGAAAGTGGGAAAAAATAGATTCTGGGTACAATATAGCTGCAGACATCCCCACCCAACCTCAAAAAAGAAAAAAAAATCAATAAAACTGATAATAAATTGTGTAGGTGTGCTTTGTCTTTATTCGCCTTTCTGTGCACGGGCGAGCATCCTGGCACAGCAACCACATTGGGAATATGAATTATGTATTTTTCATTTACATTCACGCTCACCCTACACTATGTTAGGGGCATTAAGAGATGTGGGGTGTACAAACACAGAGGTTATAAATTAGATGATTCCAGGCTGTATGAAAATGCAGTGAATCAGTTGTTTCCATCAGGCTATTTTCTTCTCCTTCTTCTGGCACTAATTAAATCTGTGTGAAGATGGGGATGATTTCAGATATAGGCAAATGTTCTCATACTGTGCCGTTCAAGCAGCTAACGAGAGAAGCAGCGCGAGGTAGAGAGACGAGCTGAGTGTGAGAGACAATCCTCTCACTGTTTATCAAAGTGGTCTAATCAGGTCAGTTACTCATCTCTGACGTCACCTAATCTCACACTTGTGCGTCCCTACCGCAGACTGATGACACTTTATGAGCCATTCCTCGCTGATAATATTTACCCGGGTGGATTGTTAAATGCATTATGTCATCCGGTAATATTAAATCACATACAGCCCCTTCATAAACTAAGTTTGTATCCTAATGTCAGGGGAGATCGAATTCGAAAACAAAATCTAAATTGCGGGGTGAATGTCTGTGTGAATGAATACGATGGGACAGATAAGGACATTGGGACTAAGCCAGATGTTGTATTCCTGGGTGTGTCTTTGGAGTCTCTGCTCAGTTTTTCCTGGTTGCTGAGCTAAGCTGAGCAAAGCAACGTGGGAACTGTCATCTCCACTGAGCAGCAAATGAAATCAGGTGGTCATCATGCAGAAGGAGAGGCATAACTGAAAGAGAATTTGTATCAGACACTTAAAACTTTTGTTCTCGTGAGCAAAAAATGACTTGAACAGTCTTGTGCAATAAATGCTTAATTTTCTTGTGAAATTAAGACAGCGTCCCCCCTCGTCCTCCCACCTTTTTTTGTGCAGCCTTGGCAGAATTTTCCTAAACTGAATTATGTAGCAATTTGCTGTGTCTTTGATGTGATAAATTTGAAGCCCTACTGTACACAGACTTGAGGGTCTGTGAGCAACCATCAGCGCTGTTGTGTGTAGCTCCCACCATCCAACCTCTCCAGAAAACAGAAAGATGAGACTGTAGCTGTTGGGCTTTTCTGCATAAAAGTGCTTCGTTCAGAGTCCGGGGGCTTCCTGATCGGGGCCGATTATACCGCTGTGGCTGGAAAAATGATGACTATTCAGGAGTGGAGAAGGATGCTGACTGGTAGTAACCTCAGGAAAAGGACACAGAAACGAAGGCAGAGGAGCTGTGCGTGTGCATGTGTGCTGTGGGTGGGTGATGGCGGGGGGTAAGATTCATTATAACGTAGGTACGTAAAATTAAGAACATTTATCTGTCATGATGTTTCCTTCGTGAAACGTGAAATGCAAGTTACATGTGTGTTCATTCCCTTCTCAGGTGTACCCATTCATTAATGAAAGTCCCGCCCCGCGTCTCCAACGCCTTTCTCTCTGTTTTGAGCACTGGAAAAAAAAAAAAAAAGGTCTGTTGTTTTTTGCTCTCTTTTAATTCAGTTTGGAAAAATGCACAAGGTGTTTGGAGATCAATAGTGTTGCTCCATTGGTGAGTTCTTTGGTATGGGTGATACAGCTTCACAGTTATTTGGAATTGAATTAGGGGGGTCGGGGAGGGAGGCAGAGATGATGAAGAGTATCAATCATTCTGTCTCTTGTGTGAAGTTATTTGTGGGTCGACAGAATCTGCAATAATGAAGGTTCACTTGTTCACCACTGAGGGTTTGTGGGTAAATTTACTTTCCCCATGACACCAGAACTGGTACAAAGGGTGCAAACCCACAACAGAGACCGCAGTGCCGATACTGTCTAAGTGAGTCTTTACAAGTCTTTGTCCTCACTGTGTTTGTTATGATATAAACCTTAGAGGTTTCACAAAGCCACGCTTCTTGACCCAAACACTGATTGCTGTGTCTGTTCAGTTTTATTGCCTCCATTAACAGACATAGCTGCTGTGTTAGTTCTTCCCCACACTTGATCCATAACTGGCAATGTATCATTATTCCTTTTCCATGACTTGTCCGGGGATTGCTTTCACAATCTAAACACTAAGATTAAAATAAGCTTTTTTTTTTCTTTGCTTTGCTTTCCTCTTAACATACTAATCCACCCCCCCAACCCCTTTATTCTGCAGGAGAGTGATTACCTCATCCCTCCAGAAAACATTTGATAACATTACTGGGGAACTGCCCTCTGTGCTGTCTCTATTAGAGGCTGTGATTGCTCATAACCTGTCAATCAGATGGATGGATGGACAAGTCCGTGTAGCAGAGGGTGGGACTGAGAATGTGGGAGATGTCGGCTCAGGTGATTGAGGGTATCGGGGTGGTGCTGAGTCTGCGGCAGCTTCGGGTTCCTCCTGTTTCACCAATCTGTCACCTAAAGCAGATGACTGAATGTGCTCTATTTATTTTGGGTATCTTTCAGTTTGAGGTCTGGCATCAAAGCTGATGCCAAAAAAGTGTAATTTTGTCATTTGATTTTCCAAGTCTAAGGCAGAGTGGAGGGGGTTATATTAACTAATCTAATCCCTCCCCAAAATATCAACAGTAGACGTTCTGGATACATGGTTTACCAGCTAAAAACCTATATATTAAAAAATAGCTTATCGGGATACTATGAAACACACACAACTTCAAGGTCAGGGTATACACACCAGGGAAGTAATGATTTCAATGGCAAAAAGCTAAATTGTGATCCATCTGTAGCTGACATTTTATTATTTCGTGTCAACAACGGCTGTAGGTGGAGGCATTATGTCTCCGTATTGTTCATCCCACTTTCATGACTGTGATGTCTCAAGAAGGCCTGTGGGGAATTTTGGCAATAAATGTCCGCTTGGACTCAAGGATGAACTGATTACATTTTGGTGGAGAAGTTCAAAGTTCACTTTGACCTCAAATTACATTTGAAGCATTAGTGTTATATATAATATGACAATAAAATCAAGTGTTATCCAGCAATTTCCTGAGTGTTTAAACAGAATCTGAAATCAAGATACAGTAATGTTAAAAGAAGTGTTTCTGTGATTGAGTGAGAGTGTTGTTTGTGTAAATACATGTGCCTGCGGTGGATTTATCAAGTCTGACTATTCTTAACATGGTCCTACTTCTGAAATACACTTAGATACAAAGTCAGCTTATCAAAAGAGACTAATCTCTTTTGGCATCCAGAAATAAAGGCCTTTCCTTTTGGAGAAAGAAAGTGCAGCAAGAATTTCAATTCAGTCCCGTGATGTGGGAATGTGTACCTACGCCAATTTAGCCACAAATTACAGGTGCACATTATCACGGAACGCATTACAGCCACAAAAACTACACAGTCACCCAACTTCATTAAAATATCCGAAACAACTAGCTGTTCTTCCCACAGGTAATGCTCTTTACATAAGAGGTTACAACAATGACACCGTGGGTCATCTACAAGTGAAAGATTTGCATACTGATAGAACGCAGTGCACACAACTCTGGCGAGGACTAGATGGTAAAATCTCCCTAATAACTAGCTTTATTTGAATATGAGGAGAATATTGGGATGGAGGGAAAATAAATTCGATTGTTTGATAGTCCTACATTATTTGCTTTACACCAATCCTCTGCATTTCACTGATCTAAAATTACTAAAGTGGTGCATTAACTTTATTGTAGTTGTATTATTATAATGCACTTGGGGATCACTTACTGATATTTATGTGCAGAGGAAAGACAGTATATAAAAATAATTATATTGTAGCTGAATAAAACTTATAGAAATAAATGCTAACCTGTTTTATTTCTGTCTACTAAAAGGTGAAATGTATTATGTAATGAGTTGTAATCATTTTTATAGTACAGATTTCATATCCTAATTTGTGTAAGATGATCAAGTCCATATTGTGGAAAGCCTGTTGCAAAATTGTGGCAGTGCAGTGAATAACTAGAGCATGAGCTGATAAATGAGGTGTCTGACTGTCCAGGCCTCAGCGTTATCTTGGCGCTGCTATGTACAGCTGACTGCTGTGTAGGTGGTGAAGGCAGGTGACAAGAAGGGAGGGTGGCAAAGGACGGAAGAAGGGAGTTCAGAGGGGAGGAAGAGAGCGATAGACTGACAGACACAGAAATATAGAGGGTGGAGAAGAGAAGAAAAAAATGTGATGGGGTGGGAGCTCATGCCTGCCTCGTCTGTCACGCATGTGATAGTGGCTTGGTGTTTTTTTTTTTGTTTGGTTTTCTTTTCACCACAGGGTATACTGACAATAATGCTATGCATGTGATGGTGTCTCACCCGTGTCACAGGGGAGCTCAGCTGGGTTTAAAGCTAATTTGGTGAACAGCAGTACAATACCATTTCATTTAACTTCCATGGACTCGGCAGATTTTGTTACCGTGTAGCAGCCTGATTATCATTTATGAGCAAGAACATGTAAGGAAGATTTTTAATGCCAATCAAACACAGAAATCGAGATAGAAATAATATGCACCTGAGTGGAGTGACAGGACTCCTAATGAATTCTCGGACCACATTCTCAGTATTGATGGCTCAGCTAATCAGAATTAGCTAACAGCAAATACCTGATGCAGGTCCTGATCGTGGAGGATAGAATTTTTTAAAGACTCAAATCTACAATATTACTAGTACTCCACCAAGAGAACAAGGTACGGTAAATACCATTAACCGGGTGCTGTTGATAACATGAATGTACCTGTGCCTCATAAATAAGGTTTCTGCATATAAAATGTTGCAGTCTCGCATAATTTCATTCATGTACATATTTCAAATGAGAACAACTTAGTAAACTATATTCCTACAAACCAAATTTGCCAAAGGGTTAACACGCTGTCATTTATTAGTTGATTATATTTTGTATTGAGAACCTACATCTGCAAATGAACTAGTAAAGCTGTCAATTAATTGCAGTGGAGTAAATAGAAGGAAACATATAGAGCATGAAGCATAAAATAGTGCTCTATGTATGTATTATTTTTATCTATTTATTCATTTTTACTTACTGATTTCTACTCTGTTATCTCTTATACATGAACAAAGTTATTGAAGCCTTGTTTGTTTGTTTGTTTGTTTGTTTGTTTGTTTGTTTGTTTTCATTTTGTTGTTGTTTTTGTTTTTCTTTTTGGTTCACAAAATCAAGCCATGATGTCCATTATAGTATATTTTACACACTGCCACCTATTGAAGAATTAAGGGTTTTCATAAAGATATAGCACCTACGAGTTTTATCCTTTATTAACCATGAGGACCTGACAACTACAAGTCTGTCAAGAATAAAAATCCTGTGTAAATTAGCAACTTAGTTGTTGCTCAGCATGTACAATGTGAAATGTTATTTATCTCCTTAATGAAAACCATTATACTAAAAGGTTCTTCAGTGCAATTTAGGAAGAGCTTACTTATCCTACAGTGTGGTGTTCTATTTCTAACCACATCACATTGCTTTGTTATTCACAGTAAAAGAAACACATGTGGGTAGGTTCAAAGAATATTTCAGAGACTGCTGACGTGTCTTCTGTGATGTACAGTACTTTCTTTTCATATTGCTACATACTCCTAGCTCTTTGCGTATGTGCCAGATTATGTGCCAAGTATTAGATGTGGCAAGGAAGTGAGAAAAATAGAGTGACTAAGAAACAGTTTAAAAGATGTAAAGTAAAAATGGGTGGTGGTTGCTAGGTAATGATGACATGCAAAGAGATGAGAAGTATGGAAGGATGAGACAAACCCAAAGTGATTGGAAATAACATGGATTTTGGCCAAGAAAATAGAAGAGAGAGGTGAATGGGTGAGCTGAAAAACAGTTTTTCACCAACAGCTGTTCGACAAGCTTATCACCAGAGAAGCCAATAATCAAATACAGGTAATTGAGAGCAGTGTAAACTAGTCAGTTCTCCTCAAGAGGTTCTTTGTGTTTGAGAAGACCCACTGACCTCTTTCTTCTCCCTTGCTGCATCTGTGTGTGTGTTTGTGTGTGTATGGGTTCAGCAGTGAGGATGTGTGTGTGTTTGAAGTGTGATGCAGGGGGTTGGCAGAGCTCTGACACACTCAAGGAGAGAGTGGGTGAGGCGATTCAGGGGCACGCCTGACACAAGTGGAGGAGCTGATGAGCATGCGCGTGTGTGTGCGTGTGTGTGTGTGTGTGTGTGTGTGTGTGTGTGTGTGTGTGTGTGTGTGTGTGTGTGTGTGTGTGTGTGGCAAGGGTGGGGGCGCAGATGGGCTCAGCAGGGGAGTGTGTGTGAGCAGTGGGAGAGCTGAAGCACAACTCCAGTGTGCCTCAAAGGTAGGGGGCCCCCTCAGTAGCTGAAATATCAACGCTCAATGTGCAAATAAGCTTTAGTGAGCGGGTGATATGTGGTTTCTTGCCACCGTTGTGTGAAAAAGTGTAGGTGCATGTCTTTGCCAGGGTTTTTAAAGGAAACGCTTTTTCCACAAATGACTTTTTTTGTTTGTTAATTTTTTTACATGAGAAGGGCTCTTTACTGATATCTTTCTGTCATACATGACATTACAGCTGGTTAACAGAGCTTAGCACAAAGACTGTAAACAGGGAATCAGCCTATATATGGATACAAAACTGTTCATCTTAGATGTGGAGCCTATTGCCTATTGACACCTTGAGACATCAGACATATTCTTGAAGTAGCTCTTCTTCTGCTTTGCTTTTTCAAATGATAAATACAGACTACCACCACCTGCTGGTAGAGTGAATTACTTCCTACTGTCTCTTTTTGGCCCAGACGAAGGCTGTGTGAGGTGACGCAGTGTGGTTGCCTCTAGTTGTTTAATGTTGGCTTGCTGTGACTCTGCCATTATTACTTAACAGGTCTTACCTTGTTTGTTGATTAGAACAACACGTTTCAGTGTGCCCCTAAGGGTATCCTTCATGAAACTCATTGAAACACTGTGGGTTGTGTAGAGTCCTGTTTTGAGCCTTTATGACAAAATAAGTGAAGCATCTCTAGAGTGGTATAATTAGCTGATTTTGTGCATATAAACATACTTGCTGTATTGTTTAGAGTCCATCTTGGGTAACATCAGTGTGGAGAAGTAAAAAATGTTGCTCTGATACGGGTAGTCTTTCCCCATGCCAGATTTGTCTGTAAATGACATCTGTCTATTTGCTTGCTTTGGAGATACAAATGAAGTGCTTTAGGCTAGATCCCCGTGCTTTCTACTAGTAATAGTAAGAGACAGCAAAGGTAGGTTTTGCCTCGTGTCTGCAATGGCTCAAGCAAATAAATGGCAAAAAAAGGCAAGAGGGGAGAAGTTGGAATAAGAAATAAGTCATGTAAGGAGAAAGGTTTGCACAGAACATAAATTGTTTCCAAAAGCATAGAATGATCCTTTTTCTGCCAACAAAATGTTGTGAGAAATCTATAAGAAGAAAGAGGATGGTGCACAATATCAACATGAAAGGTCAGGGGACCTTTCATGTTGATATAGTGCACCACCCTTCTGTGCGCTACCAACCTCGATCTCTTTCATCCCACTCAAACCAATCTGATAAGAACTACATGTTTTAACCAGACCAAGCCAAGGCTGTTTCACCACCATCACCACAATCAAACCCAGGCAAATGGTGGAGCCAAAGGACCAAGGGAGAAGCTAATTGAAAGCCAAACACTCCACAACCCTCTGGGATCATCTTTTTTTGTACAAGGAACGTGCCAAGTGGTCTGTATTTATGGGGAAAAATCAGAATCTACAAATGACATGGAGTCCCCTCCAATGGCGCTGGAGCCTCCTCATGCTGCACAGCGCGTGGTGCTGAATGCAGGAGGAACAGCTTGGCGGTTCCCTCAGGAACAGACCTGCCGACTATCTGCAGCTGTGCTGAGAATTGTCATTTTTATATATTCACATATTTAATCAGCTGAAAGGGCTCTCACAACACACAGACAAACACACATGCACATTCAGATACACACATTAGCTGAATGTTAAGGATGTGCCATAGGGTTTGTTTGCAAGAAAACTATTTATGTGGTGTGATTAGACTTTATGAATGTGCAATTTATGAGATTTTGTTAACTATTAGTTTTGCTGATCTGCTGCCACAGTTTTTCATTATTTCATGTAAACACATTTTTATGCAAAATGCACTGAAGTATATTTGGCAGGACTGTGAATGCTCATATTTCTGTTTTATTCTAACAGGTCCATTTTTACACTGGCAAGGCATCTAGTCTGGATCTATTCTCCATTAGCAGTGTTACCACAGCGGTTAGTATTGAATGACCCTGCCATTTTCATGAATCATTAGAGAGACCATTAGAATCTCAACTACCAATACCTTTTTCCACTCAAGTTGTTAATCTGTGTCTGCAATGTTTTGGACTCCTGTGGGTTTATAAATGATGTTGCCCTGGAATTGACTCAGAATCTGGAGAACAAATGTCAAAATCTCATGAAATCAGAACCCAAGTTTTGCAATTAGTGTTGACATTACTGAGAAAAAGAGGCTGATTTGGACGGCCGATATCGCCTCGAGCGAAACTAAATATTTGCTGAACTGAAAGGTACGAATCAGACATGACAATATCAACTGGAAATGTACCTACGATACCTGACCCTTTTTTCAGTGTTTTAACGCAGGTGCTAAGTGGAAGTGATTGCCTGACTAAAAGTATTACAACAGAAAAGAATCCTATGTTGCACCCAGGAGAATAAATATGCACGTTAACGATGTGAAACTGCCAAATGTTTCTTTCTACTGCAGTGAGATTCTGAGGCAGCATCAATTAGCTATGTGCATTGCTTTGACCTGTCACTGAGATATCTGAGCACCTTTTATCATTGTGCACTGTTTGGTGTGTGAGAGGCATCATCTTTAATCATGTGTTGTTGTTGTTTTATTTTTATTTATTTTTTTTTATTTTGTTAGGGTAAAAATATGTCCCTACGCCACGCAGAGTCCCCAGACAGCCATGTTGTTTACTGCCGATTAACAAAGGGAAGGGAAGTGAAGACTGTGACACCAAGTAACGTGAATGAGGTGCCACAATACCACAGCAGGAACACAGGAAGAATTCTAAAGCAGCGAGTCTGAAAGAGAGAAGGCACAGAGGAGGAGAGAAAGACAAAGCGAGAGAAAGACAGATATAGAAGAGGAAGACGGAGAGACAGTGACATACCTCCCCCTCAATCTTCATTGCAAAACCCTCCCTAAAATACAAAAATAGTGCTTGAGCAGTCGTGCATATCTATTCAATACTGTACAAAATTAAAAGAAAAAAGACGGCAAAGGTTGGTTTTATTGGCACATTTGAATGCACCATCTGTATTATTATGGGTATTGCAGTTGGTATTTTTCATTAAGGTCAAAGACCCGACTAAAAAAAAAAGATTTCAAGGCAAAATATGCACAATATTAAAATAATGCATTTGGTCTTGATAACATTCACCCAGGAAGGTTTGCAGCAAGTGACACGCCCCAGCCAGTCAGGATCCTCTATCATGACTGTTCTGCCTCTGATGATCTATTTTGCATTTACATGCTGTAGGATACATCAAGGGAAAGGCATCACATTTAAAAGATTTTATATAAACGCAGTTTAATCCAAAACTGTAAGTTTAATCACACTTGGACCTAAATGTTGAATGTTTAATTGTTATGTGAATGTTAAACTTCGTTTAAATGCACTACAAACACAAAACAGCTCCTTAATACTGAAAATGTGTTTGACTTTTCAAGCTGCTTTTTCTGAAGGCAAGATGCCTTGAGAACCAAGAGTGGTTAAAATGTCTGCCATAAAAATGTATTATGAAAACTAAGTGTGCAGCGATCTGATTTTTTAATTTAATTTCCATGACCAGTTTGTGTGCATTCACTTGACCTGTATCTGTGAGCTTCCTAATATTGGCTTTCCACTAAGGTGTAACCTGGAACATGCCACACACAAGTAAACAACACAGCTTGACCAGGCAAATCCTTTCCTTGAACCAAAAGCATGTGCTTGACTCTGCAAACACTTTAAGGGGAACGAAATGAGAAGTGATGTGACAACTAGCAGGAGCAAGATGACAAATCTACCCAACAATACTTTGGACAACTTTACTTCTATATTTTTCTAATATCCTAAAAATACACTTTAAACAAGATGGGGAGTCTGCCAAAGGATCAAACAGGCACAAGTGGTGCACCAGCTGGTACCGTGGAGAATACCTTGGATTCCTGCGGCACAGCGACTGACGTAGCTCTGCACAGGTCAAAGGATTAGCAGGTTTGTCAGCGTCAATGATGAGTAACAGGAAGGAAAGAGGAAGGTAGAAAAATGTGGCTTTTGTTTCAGCTGCTTTTTTACTGTACAGCTTTTTTTTTTTTTAATGACAAGTTAACTGTACTGAGTAAAAGTACAAAAATTATTATTTTCCTATCTATGTTTGAAATTGAGAGCATGATAGGAAGCATAGAAAGTAAATATTTAACAGTCAATTGTCAAAACATTATCTGAATTTTTTCTGTTACAAATTATAAATGAGAATCCTCATGGCTGAATTAAGTATGAGTCAGTAATTTTACATCTAAAGACAGCATGATATGTTACATATTCCCCTATAATTAGATTCCTTTTTCCGGTCCGCCAAGGAGCCCAGTGTCAGTTGGATGAATCTGGCTTATTATTTCACACTGCTCTGCTCTCACTACATGTCTATCACCACACCTGAGCAAATAAGAGCACAGCTCTGTGCATATCAGTCCTGCATGGAAACTTACACTGGCGTAAAGACACAGTTGGCGGCGATTCGCCCTTAGACCCGGTTTAAAATTGACTCGGCAATAAAAAGTAGAATTCTGAGGCACCAGAAAGCCTGGTTTATTAAGGTTTTGTCATCATCATACATTTCATTCTTTCTACTGTATCTGTATGGTGTTGAGATACTAAAGTTTGAAGGTTTCACATCCTAAATACAGTAAAAAGCAAAGTAATAGACACTAAATGTTCTCTATATATACTTGAATAGGCCTAAAATCAAAATCCTGTAATATGATATGTTATGACAAACATTAAAACAAAGTTTTCTTTCCTTCTACACCTACCTCTATGTAGAATGTAAGTCGTGAAGCTCTTTCACCAATGAAAGCTGCTAGGAAGCAGTTCTTAAACTGTTATTTATTAAAATACTTCACCTCTAGTCTAAGCCACCGTGACTTCTGAACAGGAAGTATCAGTTGTTTAATTATCATCCTTGAGCCTCCTAGCGTGAGGCTAATGGTAAAAATCAACTTGTTCATACTGGGAGATGTTATTTCAAGGCCATTGAAATCTTTCAGCAGTGATATAAAATTATAAAGAGACATAGCTTGATTGATTGTCCTTGGGTTGATTGGAAACAGACAGAATCTTTACTTTTCAAACTAAGCAGGTAAAAACAAACCTTTACAAAATTATCATTTAGCATTTGTGCTCTCGAGTAAACTACCCCCACTAACTTTCATGCAACAGTAGTGTACCTGTGAAACTAAAGAGCTTGATCTTAGGGTGGAGAACCACGGTTCACACTGATCCAGGATCCCCAAGCAAGATTTTGAATCTCTGCCAACTACATCGACTCTGCTGTGTTGCTGACCCTGCACTCTGCTCTGAGGAAGTGGCCAACCAAGAAGAGAAGTTCCCTATGAGAGATGAGAGTGAGGAGGCTCAGTTTGACCAGTCAGGAATCAACAATGACGGTGTGATCAATATTTCACACAGCCTCTTTCTTCTGGAGCTCAGATGAAGCTCTGTGAGCCGCACAGAGGGAAAAAGAGAAGAAAGACTAACAAATACATGTTTTGTGCATTTAATGGAAAATTAAATATCTGTAATGGACTTTTGACTAGTTAATGCCATGTAAAGATATGTTTAATTTGCCACATTTAAAACATATCTTGATTATCTTTATCCAAACTTAATATATTACTTGTCAAAATACAAAGTCATATCTAGTCATATTTTATTTTGTGAACATCTTTTCACTGGAATTTTCACTGGTCAAAATGTAATTGCAGACGTATCTCTCATGTGAATTATGCCAATCTAGTAAATGCTGAAATAAATGATGTCAGTGACATCTTTTTGAATACATAAAAAAGGAATTATGACACTTCAAAATGTCCTTATAATTTGTATTTTCATTCTTACTAACTAGAATGAAACTGTAGATATCTTGAATCCTAGTTTTGACTGGTCACATTGTAAATTCAACTAATCAAAATTTCATCTACCCGAAATGTAGTTATGGATAATTATATGAAACATCGAATGTTAAAATGGCCGTCCAGATTAACTGCCCTGCTCGTTAGACCAAAGTTAGGCCTGAACAGATTTTCTCCCTTCTCAGAGTGTGCAGATTTTTCCCTTACACATGGTTATGTGAAATTTAAGAGGTCTGCACAAAATAGCTGCAGACCTGGTCGAAACCTCTTCTGTTCTTCTGTGTAAGCTCACCACACAGTAAGATCAATGATTTCCTGGAGCCCCGTAGAAGGATGTAGGTGAAACTGAGAGGCACTATGGTGCTTTGAGTGGATTGGTTGAAACAGGAGGGAGGAGTAAGGAGTGATGGTGCATGAAAAGAGATCTAAAGACCTGGAGCTGGACAAGACTTTAGATGTATGTGACGTCTGCAGAGCACGGACTGTGCAGCTCCTCCTGTCTTGTCTTGCTCAGAGTAGTTGGGGAAGTCTCAAGTTATTAAATGTTCCTTATTGTTACTGTATTGTGCCAGTTTGGCTCTCTCTCACATAACACCTGTTCTCCTCCATCATTGATGAGGAGGGGAGGACGTCATTCTTTCACCTGCTTCTGTAACTACTGCCTTTCAGGGCAGAGCATTCTCTTGAACTGTGCAGGTGAATACTAGGGTATTTTATCCACTTCGGAGGAAGAAACTGCTGCAGAACGAACAATAAAACGGTTCTTTCCTGTTCTTGTATGAGTGGCAGGCAATAGCAGCTTTGCAAAACCATACTTTTCTCCTTTTATATTTTTTTGAAAGCTCAATTTGAATAATAAGTTCGAAATTGCTCTTTTGTAGCGGGCATTCATAGCATCCATTCTCTAAAATGATAAAGGAACAAAACTTAAATGTCTTTTCATCTGACATCACTTAGAATCCCTCATTTTTACATGAATGAAACAGACTGCACATAAACATGCAACATACGATCTGCTCAATGCACTGATAATTCCACTAGGTTGAAAAACATGTAAACGCGTGGAATAGAAATCTATGAGTATTAGTAGACGTAAAAAGGCTCAAGGCTAAAGCGTGAAAATTAAGACGCTTGTCTTCCATTTGATCTATCTGGATTCATCTTGCAGGTGATAGCTATCAGCTCAGTGATGTAGGTAGGGTTTATTTATTTATTTTCACCTTTTATTTATTTATATGTAGTTTTAAATACCACCCACGTCTGCTCCACATTCCTCTTGTCTCCTCCTTCGTTAAGATCTAGGCACTGCAACACCGGAGCTGACAGACTTTTACCTTTGTGATTCATAGATCCAAAAGGCTTACATACTGCATATTTATGCCTCTAAATGTGGGTTTATAGACATTTCAGCCCTGGCAGAGGATTTAAATATATGTATTTCAAGGCAGAAGGCTGAATTTCTGTAATAAGCAAAAACACCTGCAGTGACAAAGTGTTATGATATACTGCACTTATCAATTCCAAAATGGGACTTTAGTCATTTAGTTTTTGCCTATAGAAATCACTTTTCAGTCTTTTCATAATGACTCTGGGTGGTCCAAAAGCTGTCAGGGTTTGCAAAACTGTCAGGAAACATTTTGTGAGACGATGACAATTCCACTGCTGAGCTGAGCGCTGCAGCACGAGGGGATTACAATGAACTTGTTGTTGCAGTGTATGAATCGGAGTGAGACATCTCCTGTGCTTTCTTGGATCGACTTTTGTCTCAGATGGTGGACCACAGAAACCTCTGTAGTGGCTAAGCTTCCCTCTGAAACTCATTTAACTCACTTAGAGAAACTAACCTACTACCAGTCTGGCCAAAGGCTAAAGACACTTCATGTGTTGTTGTCATTTTGAAACAGGTGACTTATTTTTAGAACGGGATTGAAGCTGAATCACTTGCTGAACAAGGACATCTATGGGTCATGTAGCATAATGCAAACATCATGACTGTGATTTAAATAAATAGTAAAAGGGAGTTGCAATGTCACCAATGTAATGGCATTATAATATTCCCTGAACATTAGACACAAAGCTTTTTCATGCTACTCATCATCTGATCACAAAAAGGTCAGTGGAAAAAAAAATGACCCCTTTCCATGACAGGCATATCCAGGTCATGTGCCTTCTGTCCCCTCCACTCATGTCCTTATGGCTCACAGCCGAGAGAAATAATTCACATGCTCCAACATAATCTCACACAGAGTGGAAGAAGCGAGTATAGAGAACATTAACCTTACTTAAGCTGCTGTTTTTCTCGGGGGGATTTGGAAGGATTTTTTGCACTTCAAATTGAATGGAACACTTCAGTAGGAGGAGGAGACCTGTATGGGGCTACAGCTACTTAGTCAGACTGACACACTAAACCGAAAATGTTTTTTTTTTTTTTTTTAGTTTGTTTGTTTTTGTCATTTTATGTCTTTCATGGAGTTAAGTTGCATAAACGCAGCATGAATGGAATTGTTCACTTCATTCACGGATGTTACACAGAACACCAAAATCAGTAATGAGTGTGCTTTCTGTCTCTGCATATTTGTGTTTATTTTTTTTTTCTCTTTTCTTCTCAGAAAGTACATCACACACCACAAAGACCACTTCATGTCTCTTAGGGCTCTCAGTCAAACAGGAAACACCGAGGCGCCCTTTTCAGGAGCACTCATTTTCCTCATCATGCTCAATCAGTGCAACATTTAGCAGGTTTTGATTTTGATTCAAGAGTCTGCTTTGACCTTTGAGACCTGAGGAGAGAAAGATGAAGCAAACAATTTAAAGATATTTGCTATTAGGATGTGCAAATAAGCTACTCTCTAATTTTTTAGTTGAGCTGTATTGTCATAAATGCCAAAAATACCCCCCCAGAAAATAAGTTAGTAAGTGCACAGTTATGCAAATAAGTATTTCTTTGAGCTTGCCACTAGTAATTGATATTTCCTATCAAACCTCAACTTAAATGATTTTCCTTTTATTTGCACCCTGACGTTAAGCAAACTATTAAGTCTTTAGAGCACTTGACAGTTTGTGAGATGAATAAATAAAGGAACACATTCTTCTATCTGAGCACATCCCAGCAGATCTAGCTAATGACAGCTGTGGATATTTAACCATCCTCCTCAAACAGAATTATTTCAGTTCTGCCGAAGCCCTCTCCCTCTCTTCATTACTATTGCATGGCCCATGGCCACTTTTACTCATTAAGACTGCATTACATTATTTACAAACTGGAAACAATTGTGGGAGCACTATATTACAGGACTGGGAGTCACCCATTAAAAACCTAATCCTGAATTATGAATTATGAGTATTTCATCTACTATGTCATGTTCCATTAAGTGTCTTTAGGTGGTAAAAGGTGTATTTAAGGGATTTCCTCTTCTCTTAGGCTACCAATTGTTTTTTTGAAGAAGAGAAAAGGACAGATTCAGGACAAGAATTCTTTATTTGACTTGTTCTAGGCAGACATTGAGCAACAAAATACTTACAAAGCCTAATGGGACTGAAGGATTTCAAACAGAGCCTGCATGGCTGCAAGGAGCTCAGAGGAGCAGGGATGTTCTGACAGACAGACAGACTCAAAACATGGCTAGCTGGAGACAACGTCAGTAAGATTTGCTGATATAACCAATGAGGAGACTGACTTAACCTAACTGAAATGACCCAAGGCATGTTTAGGACTCAGGTAACAAATATTTCTCTCTCCACTGAGCTTTATAAGCTTCATATTGTAAATATTGTTAATATTGTAAAGCAAAATCTTACATTCGCTCTTGACCTTTTCACTATAACACTGCCCCATTGGAGTACTACTTAATGACCATATGGGGCTTTAAAAAAAAAAACAAACAAACAAGAAAATCAGCTGGTGAAGGGACACGTTCATGCTGTACATCTATCTGGCCAATATTGTTCACAATTCCTTCAGTTTGGATCTAATTTTAAAAGACTTCCCTCCAGGCCCACTTTCAAGCTCCCCATGTGTGCTGGTTCAGATTTACATCAATGTTAGAGATAGAGCCCACTCCTCTGATCTTCTCCATCAGAGGGGAGAAACCGTGTATACAGCAGATAAACACTATATTTTAAAGGGCCTGTGCACATGATTCACAAAAAAAAAAAAAAAAAAAAGCATATTTTTCCACTGGCCCTCAGTAATAGAAATTCATGCACTGCTTTCTGACACAGTGGAGGTGAATGCAATTTTTGATTCTGATGCTCATATCATTGTCCCAGTCAGTTATTTTGGGGTTTTTAATTAACCTTACAATGGATGGATTTTACTGAATTATTGAGCTCACACTTTTAGCATCATCGTGCGCTTTACAGCTACGCAAATACACCAAGAACATCCCGTGGCAAAGTGCAAATCACCTGTTTCAGGATCACAGGCATTTTGGCAATTGTAAAAAAAAAAAAAATCTTTCTACTTTAATAGATTGTAGAACTGAGAAGGCAGCAGAGGCTGCCACATCAAATCAGTTTGTCACCTAATTCAGTCATTTACTATTTCTAGAGATGTAGCTTCTAATGTACTCCAGTGTTGTTATGCATGGTGCCAGAGATAATGTAATCTCGCCTTAAGGTAAACAAACTTGTGATCATGTGAGACCTTTAGTGTTGGCAAGGTGTGAGAAGAGCTCTTCATGTCTTGAGCATGTGTGCGCAGACCATGAAGGGAAACTCTATGCTTTTATTTACTGTATAGATACATACATATGTTTATGTTTTATGAACAGTTTGGGGCAGTAAACGATAAACACAAACATGATTTTAGTTATTCCCTGGATGTTGCTAAGCTCTTAATCATTTTATTTAGCATTTGATATTTTGATGAATATCTGCCAATGATGTAAAACAGCACAATTAACAGGCATTTCAGCAATTAGATCAAATGCAGCCGCCGTGAAGCTGTGATTAAAGAGATGAAAATCTATGAGCCTCGCTGTCACAGAGTAGAAATTATGGTTAACCATGCTGCTTGAAAATATATCTAGGATATCGAGGAAGAGGATTCACAACTTTGGCTTAATTGCCTGGTAAATCCTATCAAATAAAGAGCCTGATTGCAGCATATGCACAGAGAATTAAGGTTCCTTTCTTACAGATACAATGGACTGCTTCTCAATTTGAAAGTCACAACACGTGTCACAACACTTGCTGTGTGGCAGAGGGGAGGCCTGTACCAGAGGTGTGCTGTGAGACTGAGCCCATCATCTCACCAGAGGTTCAAAAGGCCCCGAGCTAATGTAACGGACACATTAGGACTACACGAAGAAGGATTGGGGACGAATATTAGTAGGAAGTGGCTGCAGAGGAGGGCAGGGCCCTGCTGAGCAACGTACAGCCAGAGGTGGGGGAGCTGTTAATTACCTTGTAACATCTCAGCTGAATGAGTGAGCACTTGTGGGACAGCGGCAGTTCAAAGAGTGTGGGCTGTGACTGTAATTCAATCAAAGTACAAAAATGATGACAGCTTGGCCCTTGACCATAAACAGACTGGAGGCAGGTATGTCATTAATTACACATCGGTCTGTCCATGCACTTTTTGCTTTAGGTACATTTTCTATTTGCAACTGCCACAATAGTTTACACCTTAAAATGTATTCAGATGATAGAACGGAGTGAAGCCCATCGAGGCCTGCGAGCAGTAGGGTGGGGATCCTGTTGTGAAGGTGTAGTCCACACTGCTCTATTAGGCACCCTTTTGCAGATCTACAGGGGAACTCCATTCCTCGCTAAATGACAAACCACCACCTGTTCTCATTTCATCTCTCCCATCCTCGCTGTGCCTCTTGGACCACTGGTGAAGGGCAGACACCCAGGTACTCCGTGAGGAATGGAGGCAGGTTTCCCATTCAAAACATTCCCCATCCATTTCCTGATGGCCGCCACCTGTTCAGCCCCCCTCCTCTCTCCACAACTACACCACATCCGCGCACACCTCTCCCCCAGATGAGAGATGGGCAGATTGTTGGAGGATGAGAGTGCACTGTCGCTGTCACGAGGGGGCAAAGAGGGGAAAAAGGTGGATACTCTGTGTTACTCGATGGCCCCCAAGTTCCAGATGTCAGTCATTTTAATGACATAATTATGACCGTCTTACAACTCCCCTTGGCCTTCAGTCTCTTCTGTGCACGAACACACACACACACATACACATATACTTCATGCATAACATTATCATACTGATGATGTGTGCCTATGCCATTTATAATTATAACATACTGTATTTCTGGACAGTTATAGGTAGCTCAGGTAATTTACATTTCCTCCTGCTGTCAAATAATAACACAAAGTAAACCATATAGGCCTATTAATCACATAAAGGTGAAGCAAGAATGACCCTCAGGAAAGGAATGATTTTCTTGACAGGCTATCAGTCAAATATCAAACTGTCCAGCTTCTTCTTTGCTGACACCCTGGAGCTGAGGCCATCTGGATCTGCCATTTTCTGGTCATTAACCATGCTCACTTCTCAAAAATCTGGGGATACTCGCTCCGTCCCGCACGAGCAACCAAACCTGGCAACCCTGTATTCACAGTTAGACCCACTTTATTTGCTTAAACTCCCTCTTTGCTCGGTGTGGGAGAGATGCTGCTTTTGGACGAGGGCCGTGATAAAAGGCGTTTTGATGTGGAGACATGCAGCACAACAGTGCGAGACACAAAAAGTGGTAGCTACCAAGCTGAACTTCTACAAACACACTCTCCATGAATACAAAGGAAACTGTGAAGGATGAACACAGTGAATACCACAATGAGCTGTTGTTTCAGTGGGGACCTGGAAATGATGAAGGCAGTCCCGTCTCTAACAGGGCTAATTGGGGTTCAGAGGCATCTAATGCATGATAGATGGAGAAGGAGAGGGTCTCAGTGGCGTGTGGCACTGCTGGCATGAGATCACAAGCATTAATTGAGCTGAACCTTTCACTCTAGGCTGAAAGACATCTGTTGCCAGCAGGTGACCTCGACTTTATCATTACCAGCTAGACCCACTGATGTTTTCCTGGCATGACAATTTAAAACGATATATATGTTTGCTGGCTAATTCAAGCTGTCAACATCATCCCTGTTTGTAGGTGAAAAATGGGTGCACCACGCGGTGCACCAGATGGCAGGAATGGATTATCAATCTGAGACAGCACACATGTGATGGATGGATTCTCCAGAGTAAACACTTTCAAAATAAGAACCACACTGAGAGGAAATTTGCTCACAAATGAGCACTTTCGTGTTCTCATTGTGCACCGTTAGACATGCAAATGCTGCCTTTGACTATTCATGTTTTGGGCTTGACATTTACAGGCAATGTGAAGGCAAAATGACAAAGGAGTCACTTGCTGTGATAAACCTATGGAATATTTTTACCTAAATCTACAGCTTTACAGACCTTCATACCTTGTTTCGGCTCGTTGTTTAGCTTCCCGGGCAGCAGCTTCTCTCTTTTGGATCTCTCTCACCGTTCTTTTCAGTGTTTTTAAGCGCAGGAGGCGGGTGTGAACACGAGCGAAAGAACTCACCACAGTTGCTTCCTTCCGTCTTCAGAGCCTTTCAGTGCCCCTCAGCTCACCAATGTCGCTCTTACATATAAAGTCAATCACTGGACCAACTGAATTTATTTCACAAACTGAAGGCAAAATCTCTCCTAAACAAGGAACAGAGCAGCACCAGGGACGAAAGTGTGCATCCAGTAATTTCTATGGTTCTAGACGTGAGACAGTTGTCAGCTGCAAAGGAGTGTTTCAAATTGGATGTCAGTGAGGAACATGACTGCGATTCATATATAGCACCACAATGCTTGTCTTAGTGTCTTAGTCCAAACATACATGTACCTAACTGTATATGTATATAAACAATGGGGCTCTTGACCCATAAGCCCATATTATACAATGCTGAGCCAAACTGCAAGACTGATCATGCCTGTCAGACTTGAATAGAGGTGACAAAATATGCAAAAATTCCCACTGATACCTTAAAAATATTTTGACTTCGCCTCGTTTTAACGTTTGCTGAAACAGCAACAGATTTGACAATTTGTCAAGTGACGGCTTCCCTTCAAAAACAACCACACTCAAGTTAAACACTCCGGGTAAGCAGGCAACATCCTGGGTAAAGAAGTGAAAAAGCGAGCGAGGCGAATATCTCAACGTTTGCAGGCAAATCCGAAACCGCTGAGAAGCCGTGGCACGTAATGACAAGTGCGCTCTCCCAGCAAAGTAAAAGTTCTCCCGTTGAATTCAGAATATAAACAGTTTGAAAAGCTGAAAATTAAAAAAATAAATAAGATAACAGTAGAAGGCAGAGATGAGTGCTTTTATGATAGAGGCGTCTCCATATGACATGCGACTAACAGTGTGTGCCATGAATAAATCATCCTGAACCGGGCAGAGACAGTAAACAGTTGTGTATCTTCACCTCAGATGCCCAGAGAGGCCTGTCAGACACAGCAGTTAACAAAGCCTACCTCCTCATCATCATGCGGACTGGGTTTCAGCAGATCCAAGTCCAAACCTGACACCATTACTCCCCCACCCCCACCCAGCCATCTTCTCCTCCCCTCCAAAACACAAGAACTCACTCAGTGTTTCTCCAGAGTCGAGTTAAAGTGAAGTTAAATTGCGGATAGTAGCTCTGGTGTTAATCTTTCCCCCCTGAGTATCTGCTTGACTCAGTTGTATTTAAAAGACTGCCCCGATAGTCTCTGTAAATGAGGTAACCAGAGCTCTGGGATTAGCTGTCAATTTGTTCCCACTGTGGAGAGAATCTGCGTAAGACCTCCATGATTTCATCTATTAACACAGGCTGCAAGCATGACCAGGCTCCTGTCGGGTGCATCACTGGCTCCAAACTGCAGCGAGACAGGCGCTTCCCACTTATCCATGACTCTAATGTGAGCAATGATGGTAATGCTTGTTTTATTTTATGAGAACATACTGTAAGTGCAACATGGTTAAAAACACAAAGCTTTCTCTTTTTAGAATATAGTTTTTTTTTTTTATTTATAATTTATAATTGGCAGATACAAAAAACTCTTGAACTGTATCCAAAATGTGCAATAAATCACTGCTGATTTTTTTTACCAAAACAAAAATACAAAAAGACCATCTACTTTGGAAAGTTGACAGTTAACAACCGATGTAAACTGTAATGAACAGAATTCTACAGGGGAGGAAGGTTTAATAATCGCTACTAATGCTCTTTTAACTGACTATGGTCGTTAAACTGCAAATCTGCTTTGCTCTCCCAAGATGATAACCAAAGTCATTACATGTACATACATCTACATTGGTGACATTCTATTTCCCCACTGTTAAATACAAGAAAGGCAATCATATCCATAAGCAGCACAAATGTGTATAACACATTAAAATGAAATAAAAAGTTCTCAAATTGTACCAAGATGTTCATGTGAGAGAGGGTTTTAAAAAAGAAAAGGGGGGAAGGGAGGGGCATTTCCAAACATAATGTTGTAAACAATCACCTTCACTCATCAAGATGCAAAAAACAGAGCTTGTTAAGTGCTAAACAGCTGTTATTAATTCAAGATGCTTCAGCAGTCTGAACAAGCGTCAACCTCTGGAATCAAACATTGAAGGCAATAATGCTTAATAATAAACTAAATAAGTATTTTGAAAAATCACAGCAGCCACACCATATGAAACTGGTTCCTGCTTGTAAATATTTCATGACAAATTGCAAACTAAAATGGAAATACAATTAAAAGAACACTAACATTTTACTTTCACATTTCAACTGAAACACGCATACACACACCCGAAAGAATAATTACATTTCTATTCATATTCTTCCTATGATCCCATTTCTTGACAACCCATTAGCATTAACAGAGGCTTTGATATGGTGCTGGTGCCTTACCCTTTATATCCCACACGTGACAAAAAAACGAAACAATCTCAATGTCTAAACAGTTCCATGAACACATAAGGACAGTATAAGAATGTGTGACATTTCTTTAAAATAAAATAAAAAGCCATCTGAAGGACAACTCTAGACAGGCGAGGATCCAAACGTGTCATTGTAGTAAATTCAAGTGCACAAAAAAAAGAAAGTTTTTATGATTCTCATGCTTCCTGAATCTGAATCAGGTCAGACAGAACAACTCTGGATCCCTCAAAGAAAGTGAACATTCCTTTTGTACAGCCTCATCCATTAGATGGCAAATGTCACAAAAAAAAAACTCACTAAAAGAATTTTAAAAACAAAAATACATTTCTTGTACACAGAATGTCCAGCCAATGTTTATGACAGAAAAAAAAACATCCCTCTACACAGCCAAACACACAACCTAGATCCTTCATTCCTATACAACTCAAAGCTTTAAATGCTAAGTCTTTAAACATGCAACACCATTCAAAGTTCCTATCTAATTTCTGCTGTGCTAGATTCATGGTAACTTCCTCAGACACCAACATTTCCAGCTAACTAAAACTAGAACTATGCACTACCAACGACAAAAAATGTCCAAGGGACCATTTTCCAAATACTTTTAAGGACACTGATGTCAAAGAAGATGCTCATTCATAATGTGAAGACACAATTTCCCTGTCAAAGTATCCATATAAAGCACTTGCGTAGCATACTGTGTGCTCTTCCCCTTATTCCAGCACAAACAGCCCTGTAGAGAGATTCTGTGGAGCAGTGCAGCTCTGTGGGGACCAATGGACAATGTGAATAAGCAATGGCAAAACTGTATGCCTTCTTTAAGTCTTTGAAACCCATGTAACACTAAAAGATGCCATGCAGATGCAATGGAACTCTTTTCATAAGCTCAAACACCTGCCATCGCCCCAAGACAGCAAGGAGGACTTCACCCCGTTTTCGCAAATCTGTTTACCTAAGCTTGCACCACTTCACTGCTGGCATTAAAAAAAATTAAGAAACTATTCCTAGGAACAGTTTCAGGTCAATACACTATTGGTCTGCTTTTCAGTTGTAGGGTAATTGTGCATGAAACGGTTCATTCAAAGTTGCGCTTTAACAACACAGCCAAATTGGTGTCACCCTTGTAACATGACATCTCTCATTAAGAGTAACTCTACAGTGTCCTTAAGTGACAGTCTTAAAGTCTTTACTACATGCAGATACAAGAATTACAGATACTGACAAAGTTGTTAGGCCTGAGCTGCAGTGCAGTTTTTGTAACATTCCTAATGCAAGAAAGATGTAACGTGTAATGCTAATATATTTGAAAGAGGTTTATACATCGCCTTGATGCAGTTTATACAAATAGCACAACATTAAAATCCAGCATAATCAGTACCTTAAGGTTTGCACATGATATAATGGCTGCATGCAGCCACACTATTTAAAGCTACTTCACTTGACCAACTGTTTAAAGCCTCTGACAGACTGGCAAATTATGGACAGCCTTTGCAACAAATTGGTAATACTGTGGACCTGGTAAACCTATGTGAACCTCAAAGGGATTCTACACATTTTGGTGATGGTACTGTGGTTAGTGTTAAAACATTTGTTTGACCAATAGAAGTCTATGTCTATTACTATTGTCATATGTGCACAGCAGTAGAGTTGTAAGTACTAAACATGACCAACTCAAAAACAAAGCACACACCACTCTAAGCAAACAGAAGCACAAATGTGTTTGAAATTTGTCAGTTTTAACATCAGTCATAACAGATTCTGTTAATACTTGAGGGAGAAACTACATCCAGGGGAAAGGTAGTTAAGTTTGTAAAACTCTGGTCATGAAATTATGAATAAAATTTCTAGCAAAAAGGTTTTTCTTCAGGTTAACATGAGAGAAACAATAAGCTGGCCATTACCACTTGTTACAATGAAACATAGCCTTGTTATTTGAGTAACTGCACATTATGAATGCAGAATGGTGTTCTAATTTGCTGTCTGACCATGCTGAAAATGATGATCTGACAAGTCATAAAATGCAAAAGCTGATCAAAATTGGTCAGTCTGCAAAGAGCTTAAAATTTGATTTAACAATGACTGTAGCAATACTTTTCCTTCCTTGAGTCACCTTTAACATGTACAATTTAGTGTATAAAAACTTTCAAATTGAGAGTAGAATTTCATTTCTCTTACTGGCCCAACTTTAATTCAGGTAGCAAATCTGCTCTACTTGTACAGTTGGATGTTACACTTAATAATACATCACGATGCATGCCTAATGTCTGCACTTAATGTATGAAACTAAGTTAACTTTGCTGTATAACTCCAATATATATTTTGTAATAGATTATGTGCTGGCCAATTTTAATGCTAGCAGAGCCTCCTAAAACTAGCGAAAAAACCAAACAGTGGAATGGAGGACTAAACAGTGACAGAGTCATCTGGACACAAATCAAGAGCCACCAAAAGCAATCTTCTCAAAACCGTGGTTGTCTGTAAACCTTGTTAAATCTCCTAACTGAACACAAAAGTGCAAATTGCTACCACTGTCCTGTCTCTGTGTACTCAGTAGTGCTTCTCCTGCAGATAATCTTTCATCTTGTTAGGTAAGGGCAGTTTCTGGATCAGGTCTATTCTTGTGTACTGTCTAATGACAAAGCGACAAAGGTACTGCAGAGAGCGCACTTGCATAAACCGAGATACTGGGTTGGTCAACCTGACAGGGTATGTTGCAGACCCTGGTAAGCGAGACCTGGAATAGCAAAAAGCTCCATTCTCTGAGTCTCTGATAGAGTGTTCGATTAAATCAACAATCGACGTGTGTCCCTCCACATCAGGCTGCTCATAAAAGCTGAAGCGTCCATTGGAGTGTTCAATACGGGTATGGAGGGTTTTGCCCTGTGACCTGAAACTCAGGCTGAGCAGGTACCTGTCATCTGAACTGTCTCTGACCAGGAATGAGCCATCAGCCAAGTTGACCAGCTTTTCCTCTGCCTCCCAGCGTGTGATGGGGCCCCAGTACCACCCCTGCCTTGCCAGCTTCTTCAGCTCCTCTGTCAGGCTGGTCACAACCATAGGTCCACTGCTTTGGACTGAGTCATACACCCTACTAACCCCAGGAGCTGAATTTGGGTCAAAGTTGAGATGGTGTCTTACCCTCTCAGCTACCTGACTGTCTGAAGAGCTAAACCCCGAAAATGTCCTGAGGGTGTGTCCATTACTTGTCATGGGTGTCAGGAGTGGAGAGAGAGGAGGCGGAACCTCTACTCTAGAACTTTGGAGCATAACACCAGCAGAACCTATGAAAAGACTATTAACTGAGGTCTCCATGAACAGATCTGGAGGCATTGCACTAACCAGTTCATGTTCCTCTTGTCCATGGTCTGTGTGGAGGGACCCATTGTCTGCTTCAGTCACCACCTCCATAGGAGAGGAGCTGTCCATGCAGAAAGAGTGGGACCCTTCAGGGTACATTCCCTCATCTAAAGGCATAGTGTACTGGATGTAGTCCTGGGGTGTTAAACCCAGCACCACAGGCACATCATTTTCATCAATATTTAGATGCAGCTCACCGTTTTGTGGCTGCTGAAGATTCTTTAAGGACTCTGCTTGGTCTTGAAAGAGCCCTTCCATCTGAAAATCATGAAATTCTCTTCGGACACCGTTTAGGTTTGGACTGGGGCTAGGAGAGTGAACCATGGCTTTAACTTTTACTTCCATCTTAATACATGCCTCATCTGAGTTGACTGACCGCAGAGGCCATGGTGAGGGGCTATAATGGTGACTCCGTAAGGATACAGATCTAAGGGGTCTCTGGGCTTTGACTTCATTGAAGCTGATGGGGACAGATGAGGATGAGAAGGTGTCGTCATCATCCACTGAGCCTATGGCAGAGGAGCCACCTTTCACCTTTGCCTTCTGCTTAGCAGACAGCCTTCTCTTTAGTGATCCCATCAGGCTTTCACTCTTTGAGCGGCCCTTATTCTGCCCCACTTTGTCCTCTTCTCCACCAAGATCACAGCCGGAGAGCTCTTTGGTGTAGCATCCCCCGAAAAGTGACTCTTCCTTAGAAAACTCTGTAGTCACTGAGGGCTGCTGAAGCATGACAAAGTCACCCTCCTCTTTGCCCTTTATGCTGAGGGACTTGCGGATGGTCTTAAGGCTTATCTTCTTCATTCTGACAGGCCCTCCAAAGTGGGGGCATGTGATGGCTTTCCTGGTATCCTGATGAAAGTACTATCCACAGTGTCCTCCCATCAGGCCACATGAAACCATTCATGCATACAGCAAGGCCATCAAGCCCTACAGAAAGAACACACAGGATTATAGATATGCATTATTTGGTTCTAAAAATACTATCGAGTATCTGATCATAGCATTAACTTATGCCCATCTCTCAACAGTGAATATTTTTGTTACCTTAACTTTATTCATGCCAACTATTAACTTCAATATGGATTAAATAATACTTAATTAATTATTTAGTCTATAAAATGAGAAATGATCACAAAATGGCTATTGTAATATTTCAAAAGTAGGTTCATTTCATTAAAATGTCATTGTTTCCCAGATCAACAATGACACCTAAAGAAATTCAGGTTCACTAACTAAGACAAAAAAGCAACAAATCCTTAGAACTGAGAAGATTGTCTGCATTATTTACTATGGACAGTCTATAAAAAAGGGCAAAAAATCCAACACTGATCCCCCAGTAGAGAGAAAAAAAAAAGTATTATAGCTGAAAACAAATGCTTATATCCCTCTGGCATTACGTACAATTAAACGAAAAGTGCTATGCTGCAGTGCCAAAATATGGAGAATGTGTCACTGTCCAAATATTCACTGACACTGTCCTCATGTTATGATTTCATTAAATAAATGGCAATCATTGCCTTTTCATGTGTCAAAAACAGCAATCACATATCTGACAACCCAAGACAAAAGCATTATCTACAGACAGACCCACTTAACACACCTAAATAAAGCTGCTTGATAATCAAGACAGCTACAATCTGATTACTCACCATTATGTGCAGGAAAATGGTGACTCAGTTGGATGGGTCAAGTTCCACTTCCACCACCCTCTTTCATCTGATGCTATGAAAAACAAAGGCAGCTCATTTGAAAAGTGCCACACTTCTGATTCACGCAGGATTTTATATGAGGGGAAATGCACAACAGTCACTTTTGTTGTGACTTACACTAAACGCTGTGTAATGTATTAATTAAACCAGCGTTAGCAAGGTCTGACCTGGTAAGGCCTACGGACACAACAGCATGCCTCTAGCTTAGCTACAGTTGTTAGCGTGTGCCTTTTATGACACTATTCCCAAACTGGATGCTCCAACTACGTTTTGTTGCCAAACATAAATTATTAAAATAAAAGTGCACAAGATTAGTATGCTCGATTTAGTTAGACAGTGTAGCAGATGCTGGCTTGCATGCAAATCATGTGAACATGAAATAACGATAGCTAACAACCACTTAGTTTGTTAGCATAGCGTTGACGCTACATACTTTAAAAGTAAATTTATAACCTACAGCGTTAGCCATTTTTAAATGTGTAAAGCTGCATTATATTGTCGCTTACCCGCTCCCTTCTGCTCGTCTTACAAGGCAAAATAACCCACCGTTGTTGGCATTTGCCTTGCAACGTTATAACACATTCATGAAAGGTGTTTGTTCCTTGACGATTGTTGGCTAATGTTAGCTTGGCTAATGTTAGCTAGCTTACTACCTAAGCCAATCAGCTAGCTAGCTTTGTTAACGTCTGCTGTCGAAAACATAACCGTTATCTCCCAGTCTGTCATTTTCTGCGCCCAGACGACAGTGTAAAGAGCCTGCTCGGACGGATGTGGTACTTCTCTAAACGTCTGGTTTAACATTTCCGACTAGAATGACACAATAAGGTGACATCTTTCTATCTAGGTTGGCTAACACTTTGCAGCTCACGGCCTCCTCCTTTGTTGCCTGTTGAATTGTGGGAGCAGCAGCTTCAGAGGTAACGAATCAGAAACACAGCTCTCACTGTTCGGTTCTGCACCCGACGGCACAGCACGGCAATCATGTGCACACTGGAATAAATCTATTAAAAAAAAGAATAATAATAAGGAAAACGCTCACTATGAATAATTGAAACAAATCTACACATTATTTGACTGAAACAGCAAAATATACACATTGCAGCTAAATTGAGTTATTGTTGGATTTTTGCAAATGCCACAACATAGCTATTTGTAACCTTATGAGAATAAAAATATCTGTTGCATGTTTTTAATATGTTAAATAATGTCATTACTTAGAAAATAACCAGTGGTGACATTTAAATATGTTCTGCATTTTTGCAGCATAATCCTAACACTCAAAGTGCAAAATGTAAAACCCCTCCCTAAATGACCCACTACTGAATATTTTAATATTCAATTTTACAATTGCTCAAACCTGCTCAGTTGTCAAAAGAAGAGGGAAGTGGTTGTTGCTTTGCAACACACAGGTGTGTGGGGCAAGGTGTTGAGAAGATATGCTCTCTGAATGACAAAATATTAAGTTTCACAACTCAAACAAAAAAGGTTTTACAGTAAGGCCCAAGACAATGTCCAACACAATTACTATATTTATTACACACAGAGACACAGATCTGATTTACACCTTTCATATAAGATAACTGAAGACACTTAACATGTTGGACACGTGGAGTCAGTTACATTATGTTTCTTTCATTAACAATCAAAGCCGTGTTGTATGAGAAATGAAACATAAAAAACACAATAAAGTGCAAAACATGGAATAGGAAGAAAGAGAATTCCCTATTCAGTTCACTCATAATAGCAGAGACATAAATCAGCTTTCTGTGACACATGCCATTATTAGCTATGCGGTCTCTGAAATGATTTTCCATTTGTACAAATGACTGAAGATTTTTTTTCAGGTGCTGCTACACTCCCACAGACAGTGCTTTTAAAATGTATGATCCAAGTCCTTAGACATTTCATAAGAAGACTTGTAGCATCGGAAAAAAAGGCATGGTATCCTTATTAAAGAGTGATTTTCCTTAATTGCCCTAAACCACTAGTAGTACTAGTGTAGTCCAGTCTTTCATTCAAAGAGTCATGTCTCGATTGTTTCTTCTGCACCAGTGTTTATGCGGAGGACATATTAGCAGCTGCTTATGAACTGATAACTGATAATTGTTTTATTTGTCACTTTAAGTTATAGCAAGAAAAAGAAAATAGGTTTTTTCTGTTGTTTTCTACAGTTTATACTCCTAATGACCTTTCCCCGACGCAATAATCAGGATACCATTTCCCACAGATATCACATAACTGTAGAAATATCAACCACTACGCTTTTCTCTCTAATTCCGTCTGTGCTTAGCCTTTCAAAGCCTTAGACTTCTCATTTGTATTCCAGAAACATCAAGCTGGCTCTCCAAGTATTTTGAAGTATTTGATACAGCAACTAAAAGTTGAACTCTGAAATGATACATTGGTTACCTAATTAGTGTCAGTATTGTTTTAAAGTAGATTGTGTTTACCAGTGCCAGGCTAATTTGGACCATATACTGAACATTACATTGTTTTTTCCACACTGTCAAGTGTATGGCAGTCCATCCCCAACCTGCTTAGGGCAGCTGCGTGCAGACAGGCTCTATGCAAAGACTCTAATTACCAGGCCCTATTAGGGTTGATCAGACTGCCTTCACTTGATGTGTTGGCACAGGAGGGGGGGGGGGGGGGGGGGGGGGGGGGGCTGGGGGTGAAGGAGGAGGAAGGAGGGGTGGCAGCTCTTAGATATAGCACCAAGGACACTTGGAAGCAAGTATACAGTGTTTCAGCAAGCTAAATTAGATCTGACAAACAAACTTTAGTGTGGTTGATATTTGTTGCCAGACAGCAAAAACAAGTAAATATTCAACTGTGGTCATAAACTAGTCTGATTTGTCATAAAAAAGATAAACAGATCAAATAGTTACTAATAGCAGCCAATTTAGATTCTACATAAACAAAATTGCTCTAACAGTTTAATAGGAAGTGAGTATGTGCGTGTGCTGTCAAACACCACAGCACAACTTACGAGGGCCTCTAGAGAGTCGATCTTTATCAAGACCAGTGTTTCCGCAAGACTTAGAATTTATGTATAAGCACAATTCAACACACTGACTCTCAAGAGAAGTTGGAACGGCGTACACATGGAGCAGGCCACACTCTTTAATGAGTTACCTCTACACGTGGGGAAGCTCCGCGTTTCATCTTAATTTCAAATGAATGCTGCATCAGCCATAAATTATTTGCACAATATGTCTGTGCTACAGTTCGACTCAGTCCTCTTCTTGACTCCTTTGCTGATAGGACATGAAAAGGACCCCTCAGTGCCCACCTTCATATTTTCAACACGTGTCGCAGAGCAGAAGACCGGCTTAGTCTCAGGAACGACTGTGGAAGAACATAGCATGGGTTGGTCTCAAAATACATTCTGACCTATGACGAAATCATTCATTTGTAGCTTTTTCTGTTATAGATAAGAGGGCTTTAAATATGCATGAATTATTGTTACACCAGCTGTGTCCACATACAATGTAATGAATCAGCTATAGCGACTTGAGCTAATCTGGTGTCCACAGCTATTCAATAGTCTTTTTTTGTAAATGCGTGGATTACAATAGTGTAACTACATATCAACCACTAAATTAAAGCCTAGTGCTTTAACTGCTAATAAAAATACCATATACCAAGATGTCTGATAAAAAGCCAGAAAAGTTAATCATGGCAGGAATATCTAAAAAAAAAAAAACAAAGAGCATAAAGTAGTACATAAGGAATAACACAGTTTAAATTTTTCTGTACTGATTTCAGAGTGGTAAATTTGGAAATACCATGTGTCTAGACATCATAGATGACAGCTATATTTCAACATCAAGACACACTATTACTACCTCTTTGTTGTTATGAAAATTATTTTTTTCCTAGCAACTTATGTAACTTGTGTTTATTTATGTTTTCCTGTTTTTCCAGACTAGTTCTATTGCGTGAGCAGTGGTTATCATCTTTATATTTTGTAGAAAAAAGAGTCCTATAGGATAGTGGGGGGAAATTCCCTCATAGTTTAGTGATGATGAACAGCTGCCAAAAAATCTCAGTGAATTAAATCGGAGCTGAGGATGCTAATGATGACGAGGGAGATAAGGATGTTGAAATTTGCTAAACACTCACGTTTAGATGTTAGATGGTATAGATTTGACTTTACATGATGTTTTTACCTGCATGGGTCTTGAAGAACAGAAGACTGGCCAACACTCCTGCCATGATCAGATTTTATTATTGTGTTCCCATATTCCATCAGATTTCAATCAGATTTGATACTGATATGAATCAGTTATACTGAAGATGCTGCACTGCAGAGTTGGCTTTAAAAGAATACAAAGTCCTGACTCAGGTTATCATAATTCATGCACAAAAGGAATATTATTAAGTCTGTTGCTAGCTCCTATCATATGGGCTGCTAAATATTGGACTAGTGATATTATTAATTAGCCAAATTAACCTTGTTTTATAAATCAAATGTCATAAGGACAACAGTCAATGCTTTTGCACAGCAAAACATCACACTTGGTGATAGACTTGTAAGACTTAGACTTAGAATTTACAGTCCTAACAGAATACTATGAGGGACTGTGGGAAAATTATTAGAGGGTAATTAAATTTTTCTATACCCGTTCAAAATCCCATCTTGTTTTCTCTACCTTTTTTCCTTGCAGCTTTGCCACTATATCCTATGGATATAGGACAGAATTATTATAGTTTGAAGGCCCAGTCTCTCACACTACAGTTAACAAATAATTGTATGTCACTTATGAATCTTTGTGGAGATTAGTGATTGTTTACTTCTTCCCCCTCTGCATCGTGATAGACAGTAATAATAAAAAGATAACAACTGAGTTGGCCAACTTTATATATATTATATTCTAATTAATGCATAGTCTTAAACACAAAAGTCTTGCCATACATTTAAAAAAATGTGAATTCCTCTTAGTCCTCTAAGTATTTAAATTGTTATTCCACTAATATGTTAGTGATAGTACAAATTACATGACACCATCCTAACTGCAGATATTATCATAGGAAACATCCAAAGAAAATACTGCAGTGAAATAAAATTTAAATAAAAGATTCAACCAATAATTTTCACATAGTGAATAAAAAAAAAAAACATTTACATTTACAGATCTTAACATCATATAGTATGATCCAACTATCTCTTAAATGAAATGTACATCAACAGTTCTTCCTCTATCCGCGTTGGTCAATATGGTCAAGCACACGATGACTCATAATTCATAAGTTCAGACTCAGAGATGCATCGAGAGTAAATCTGGCTTCATATTATTTAAATTGGCATGATTTCCACTCAGAGATCAGGCTTACATGCATGAAAAGCCTGAAGCAGTTTCTGAGTAATTTAGAGTCATGTCAAATGGTAAGAGATTTTGTGTATGATTTAAAATGTTAAAACACCTGAAAATAGCTACATTTAAAAACATGATATAGGTTGAATGAATGTAAAACACACAGAATATCTTCAAGCTAAATATGTACATATATGAGTCACAAAAATATTTACAGTATGACTGAGGGGAAAGCTGCAGTTTTAAAGTCATAATGGAAAATTTAAAAGCATAAATGACTACTGGACACTTTTCCTTTGTTTAAAGTGAAGTTTTGCTTCTTGTATGCAGTCAATGCTAACAAATGATCCAAGACATATAGTGGTTGTCAAACAAAAAGATATGATGTACTGTCTGAAGCAGACTCAACAGCTATTGAGAGCTCGTAGTCTGACTTAGGGCGATATATTTCTCCTCCAGGTAAAAAAAGACTGCCTCAGCTCTTTAGATGTCAGAACTCACACTTTGTATTCTCATTGTACTTCTGAAGATTGTCAAAAAAAAAAAAAAACATTCATAAAAACTCACTCCTATATACTGCATGGGAGGTCAGGGGAACTGGAATACATTTTTTAACCTCCACAGGTCAATGCATTCTTTGGCAGGTCAATCAATATAATTCATACAGTGCAAACAACCTCTGTTCCAACCCACAAAATGTTATTATAAATTCTGGTCAAGTTGCTAAGTTTTCCAGAGACACAAATATGTAACACACATTTGAAGGGACATGTATTTAAAAAGATTTTCCATATGGTGTAAGGGCACAGGCTTATAAAAATAGCATTTTGGATTTGAGTATTGGACTCACTATCCAGTGACTGTGACAAATGAAGCTCTAGAAAAAGGACGTGCTGCTGACAAAGAGGAACATTTCACTGCTGTATCTAAATATGATGCAAAGTGTAAAATGTATATGTGCTAAGGTGAAACAGTCATGGAATACGAAAGTACACTTTTCTCCTGTCCCCTCAAACTGGGTGACAGTAAGAATCTAGATGACAGTACAATATACAGTATGGAGCCAAATTAATTATGGGTTGAAATCCCTCTAGAATTTTCCAAAGGTGTGTGATTACATGATTATCATATCAAATTATCATTTGCTAACTTAGTTAATTATCACCCTGTCAGCTGATCATATCCACACCACATCTCAAGTGTGAGATTTCATGCCACTGAATTAACTTACACACAGTGTATGAAAAAAACTTAGGCTTGCACTTGTATTAAGAGGCAACTCTAATATTAATTAACATGAATTTAATGATAGGATAATGTGAGTGTTATGGAAACTTCACCCAACATGTCAGCAAATTCAAAAACCTTCAATGATTTGGAAACATGAAAAGACTGATGGCCCTGGAAATAAAATTAAAAAAAAATCACTTCAACCAGTAAAACATTTTAAAACATCGCATGAGTAATAGTAACACTAACTGCCATCTCAAGAGTCATGTGACATACATACTGAAAGAAAGGTCAACCAAAGAGTCAGCAGAGTCCGTTTAGAGTAGGTTGTGATTTACTGTAATATGTTGCCAAATAGATGTTTGGTCCTTGCCCTTAAAAGCTGCTTCAAAAGCGTTTCTGTGCTGTGGTCAAGGTGGTAGACAACTAACTTGCATTGTTATAAAGGTAGATTACTACATACCAGTAATCAGCTTCTTAAAATTATAGTTAATAAATGATGACATACTATCATGTTATATATTATCGACTTGTCAATGTATATTTAGTTAATATTAGCTCCACCTTTACCAGCCAGACTTATTTTTTAACATTACTACATTTTTGTCCATTGCCATACATTTATCTTTAAAAGTGTATAGCTTATTTGTTACAATGCAACAATACATTTTCCTCCCTTTTTGTAAAGTTTTGTAAACATTTTTTATATTGTATATTTGTAATGTTACTAAATAAAGAGTCAGTGATTTTTGATTTAAATGTAATTCTCAGAAATATTTTTTCCTTTTTTCTCCTCTTGAATCTGTACATAAATTAAGTTTACCATATTAGATTTTTGCACAAACCTTATTTATGAGGCATGTTGAACAAAGCTGGACCATATTTGTACATTTACAACAGCGTCTAATTTAATTGTATTTAAAATCCTTGTGTATTAGCATAGTATTAGTTCGCATTTAAGTAGTACTTTATAGAAGTTTCTGAATAAAGTACTGAGTTTTTCTTGGTTTGTTAAGTGCTGATGCGCAGAACTCCAGCAGTTCTTGAACGCAACCCGCTCCTCTACAGGAAGTGGAGTGACGCTGGCGCGGTTGTTGAAAACAAACCCGGGCAGACGTAGTTGACATGACACTGGAAGAAAACAACTCAATAAACACAAAGCTTCGGACAATCACAGCGTTTATTACCTGGCTTTTACACACGGAGACGTGATATAAAATTACGTCGGACATGGAGTTATCTCCCTTTATAAGGAAAATAGGTAGGGTGAAGTGTTAGCTGAGCATGCTGTTTTTAAGTCACCTGAACTTGAAAACAAAAGACTTACGCTAAATAGTATTAGCCGCTCCTGTGCTAGCTAATAACAACAAAATGTTGTTTTAATTGCTGTTCATTCTCATGAGGTTTAACGTTATTAAATTAACAGTATGCAGACTTGAAATGTTTACCAATGCTAACGTTAGCTAATGATCCCAGTTCATTAAAAACCTTTTCCATAGCGTTAGGTCAATGCTAGCTACAGTACTGGTTCGCTAGATGTTTTGTCTCAACTTGGTTGACACTTTGTTTTCTGTAAATCATAGGCCACTCTTTGGTGGAAATAAGAGTTCGAGCACTGAAGAGCCTAATAAGTAAGCTGGACCATTCCCTGATCTCCGTCTCCGACATTGTCCAGGAGAAGATGCTGCTTGTGTATCTTCTGGAGTGGTTTAATTTTCCCGAGGTGCCAATGCAGGAGGAAGTCCTTGAGTTGATCTCAACCTTATCAAAGGTGGATAACATTATAACATTAGTTAGGTAGATGACAGAAATATCACTAGTCCTCTGGATCACAGTAGTGAGATGTCTTCAAACTCTTATAAAACATTGATCAACAGTTAATCTGCTTAATCTTGACCTGTCTGCTGAAGAAGGCTCAATGTATATTTTAATACAGTTTTGTCTCAGGCTTACGTTTCTTTCTTTTACTCACAGTGCACTTAAACTATTAGCAGATGACCAATACGCATATTAAGCTGCTGTTTTACTGCTACACCTGCACTAAATATTTTATTTTCTGTGTAGTGATTATTTATTTTATCATTTTGTCTTTCAAGCATCCTAGTGCAGCCCAGATGCTGAGAGACGTTGGCGTGGTGGACTTCCTCACACAACTGTCTCCTAATGTGGAGCCTAGGCTGCGAGCTGTCATCAGTGGAGTCCTGGACCAGCTGTTTCAGCTACCTGAGCTACTCCCCAGTCAAACAGTGGCCTACACACATGGGTTGCGTAACACAACTCCGACAGGTGTTGGAAGTTAAGCCAACTGTTTGTTTATGTTTAGAGTTTGTCGTCTACAGTTTGCTAAATATTCTTAATCTTATGTTGGAGGCAGGTGGAAAAGTTGGACTCTCCTTTTATTTGCAGAGATCGTACATCAAATATTTGCAGTATTTATTATTATTTTAACAAATCTGTTGTCTATGCTTTAGCCCTTGCAGTTATTCCACCTGAAGAAGATTTTCCTAAAATGGGCTATTTCCAAAGGACTGTGCCAGCCCATACAGATGAACCGTCTCAAAAGATAGCAGGTACTTGCATTTTGAAAACACAATCTTAAGTTTTGTGGTATGACGGCTGTTTTACATCTTCATTGCTCTTTGTGTTACAGTGCATGAGTCTGTGAAATGTCTGAAGTTTTCTGTCTTCCCATGGCTGACTTTGACAAACACAGACAGACATATACTTTCATCAAATGAGAGGTGAGTGATTATAATTAATTCCATAATATCTGCCTAATCATAACACAGTGTAAAAGTAGCAACATTTATCAAAAAAGAAATTAACCAGCTAAAGAATCTGACAAAATTCTAAATATGTGTGTTTGCTTCCCAGTCTTACATACAGATGTTGAATATATATATTTTTAATGCCATAAGGGTCAGCAGCAAGGCTAAATTATTGTATAAATTTGTCTTGTTTAATTCTTTGAAAACAGTTCTCTAAGGAGCAGCAACCCCAAACTGGTGCAGACCACATGTGAACTTCTTTGTGATGTCATTATGCAGGACTTTCCTGCTGAGATCTTCCTACAAAGGCCCAGTATTGTAAAGGTACCATTATACAACATCTTCTTACACTGACAGTGGTTATGGTATTATACATTTCCATAAATGTGTTATTTTATTGTATTGTTATATTAAAAAATGCTAGCAAATGTATATCTTTAACTGACAGAAAGCATCCCACGTTATAACAGGTGATGACATCTACAAGTACCATGGTTTTTCTTTAAATGCTTTAGCGACAACATTAAGTTTACACTAATCTCAAATATATAAACAAAAGCTGGCGATGAGTTAATAGTTTGAATTAACTTTGTAGCAGGAGACAAAATAAACTAAAGATGTCACTGAAGGATCTCAGAGTATGGTTGTTTTTTTTGGTTCCTGTCAGTCGTAATACTTGTGTTGTTGTTTTTTTTTATTTATTTATTCACATCAGTTAGATGAAGTGTATTGTTTTGAGTGGCTACCATGACCATCCTATAATGGATTTATGGGATGGTCACTCTATCTACTGTCAAAATAATAACCTGTCAAAAGGTGTCCTTGAACAATACACCAATTTATAATTCTGTGGCCCTGATCTTGTAGGAGGTTGTTTAGGCCTCTGGAGGCTCAGTTTGCTTGAGTAAGTACCAGATTGCTGTGAGGACATAGTTTGGTCATGATGTACCTCTTGCAGGAAGTGAAAGTCCTTGGTGGAGCTTGATTCTTTCCTATTAAGGCTTTCTTGAAAATGAGAGATTGTGTTAAAAGGTTCCAGTTGCCCAGCTGATGCACAGGATCATTTACACTTGTGAAGTCTGCAGTCACAGTTCAACTTTGTAGAAGTGTGCTGCACTTTTAGATGTATCTTGAGCCCTTCATTTTACTTGTATAGACTGTGTTTTGGAAGACAGATCATTTTGCCCCGACAAGCCACTGTGGATCTTACTATTTTGCTAGTAAAATGATGTATTATATATTACTTTGGTCTCAGGGCAGTATTAGCATACTGTCACCAGCAGTCTCATCACCAAAAAAAACGAGCATCGGTAAGTACTTTCCTTCTTACTTGCCCCTCCTTTGACTTACTAAAGCTATTAAGTTAAATGAAAAGACTTGGATTTAGAGCCATGACATCATTAGCTACAGTGGCCAGAAAATCTAAACTTGGAACAAATTGCTGCTTTAATGATTGATTTCCACTTGCCCTCTTTATTTATATCCAACGTTATTCCAAACTTTTCTATCACCGTCTGAGTTCAGATTCTGTGTATACACACTTCTGTTTTCAGAACCTTCTGTCTTTATTGAGGGTGGGTTTGGATAAAGGTGAGGTGAGCTACCTCCACCTGCAGGCTCTTTCCTGTTTGAAGAATCTTTGCGCAGGGCTAAGGAGGAGACTGCGCCTTCATCAGGATCCAAGCTTCTACTCTACAAAGCAAGGTACCAAGTCATGTTAGCTCGCTTATCCTCTTTGTTTACTTATGTTCATAAATAACAATCACCTGTGTGCACTAAGGCACTCATTTAATATCCATTTGTTTTGCATTTTTCAAATATAAACTCAAAGAAAACCTCAACTGCTAATGTATTCATCTGCTAATTATTTCCTTCTTATTCAAATAGATTAGATGAATATGCTTAATTATACAACTATTTGCTTCTTTTGCTGCTGGATTTTGTTGTGTAGAGCCAGTGTCCCAGAACTCTTCATTCTCCTGCTCCCTGGATGTGCGGGGCACCCAACGCTCCCAGGCTTCTTCCCCGGGGGCAGAGTGCTCTCCCCGGCCTTCTGTAGTAGGGCGCACAGGCCAGAGAGCCAGGGGAGATGGCCAAGATGGAGATGCAGCTTCTAACAGGTGCGAGAGTATGGACAGGTCTAGGAAAAAATAAAATCATGATCAGAAAAATGGTAAAGATGGTCATATTCACTTAGTTTGGCTGCTGTCACACTTCTGAGATACAAATGGTATTATGTTAGAATATTTTTTTTTATATAATGCAGCATTGTTGTCAGTTCTGTTCATCAGAACTTACATTCAGCAAGAGAGTCTTATGCTTTTTTGTGGCTTTGATAATGACAGAATTGCTAGTGACACTAGCAACCTGCACAAAAAGATAAAATGATGTGAGAATTTTGTTCTTCTTCTGGTGCGTAGTGTTTAAAAATCACTGTTTCCCATGCACTGGGTCTCTTCCCATGTTTTTATGATCCATTTCTATACAGCTTGTATGTCACTCCTTGAATTTGAGTGGTCTAAGCTCATGAATTTACTTTTGTATTCCATTCTTGTCTGGTATTCATCCAGTGGCAGCTCACACAGAGGTGGAGCTGCAGTCCAGGCTCCTGGGCAGATTCCCCCATCACCTGCAAATGTGGCCCATTTGGAGCTTCCTGACCTGGGTGTTGAAAATGTCCTGGAACTGCAGTTACAGCAGCTCACTTTAGCTCAGTTCACTGTTGCCACCATGGAGCATGCCATACCACTTCTTAAGACAGGTTAGATTCATTGTAGTCTTTTTAGCAAAGGACTAAAGAGGAAATACTATATATGAATCATAGGTCACTATTTGTTTCTCCTTTTTCTGCTATAGATATTGCAAGTATTCCCACACCTGCATTGACTGCGTTATATCAGCTATTATTTGATTTTGCCAAAAAAAAAAAAAAACTCCCATGCCCATGTTCCCTTTCTCTCTCTCTCTTTCTTGTCTCTCAGAAGGTTTGCATGTGTTCCATCATGTTCTGGAGCTGCTGTGCGATGCCGTCCTCCTGCTTGGGGACAGCGTTTGTGAGTTGGTCTGGGACGATTGCAGCCTGGTGGGGATGGAGCTGGCAAGTAAAAACACAACTTGAGACAGCCTCTTATGTAGATGAATGGATACACTTCACTGAAAAGGGGAACTGGTTTGGCCACCAGACAGTTTGCCACAGACACCCAGGCATATGGTACTCAACTGTCAAGGAGAACTGTGGGCATGTGATTGAGCTGAATGAACAATATAAGGTTACAAAGGCCTCCTGCTGGTTACAAAGAACTTCTCGCACATATGCTCCCTGAGCTACTCTCATCTGTACGCAGGGTTTATCCAAGCACAGTATTGTTGAGTTAGTAAATGTCTTCATTTATTATGTGCATATTGTCCATACAATGGATCGTGTTAAACTGGTGTGTGTTTTTATTTACCATGCAGAGCCATTTGTTATCCTCCCTGACTGTTTAAAGAATATGTTCCTCTACAGGGTGACTTATACACTTGTCATCCCAGGCCCCTGTGGCCCTCTGCTGTTTAATACATGCCCAGAGCCTTGCAGCCTGAGAACTGTTTTGTCATCTTTATGTGGAGAGCAGCTTTTGTGTGCCAGACCTCTAGGTTTTTCCTGTGGGAAAGGGCCGAACTGTTCGTGCCAGCCACAGGACATCTACTGCCCCCTGCTGGTGTTTATCTTCTATTGTTCAATTCCTACTCCAAGAACAAAGTGGCTCAGAATAGATTGCACCAATTTATTCATACTGAGATAGGGTGGATCTGTATCTCATCCCAAAATAACCCTGAAATCTGATTACATTCAATTCCTAACCCCTGGAACGAATTTTTCTGTTGGCTCACAACCACTAGCTGTGCGTTGGTGTGTCTCTGTGAATTTGCACAAAATGTGAGTACATGTGCATGTGTTTGTGTGGCATGTTTGCTTTTGTCTACATGTTTTTTTTTTTTTCGTCTGTGTGGTTTTTAGAAGGAGAAGCTGCAACTCTGCATGGAACTGTTGGGGGAAATCCTCAGCTATCATCATAGCTATTCAGCAGACATTCCTCAAAGCTCCCAGATTCAGCACAGAATGGCCTACACAGGCACTGCAATATTCACTGTTAAACTCCTGCAGACTATTCTCCCTCCTGAGAAGGTGTGTGTTTGCTTATGTAACCATATTTGTTGTTATTTTAGTGCGACTTCATCAGCAGTAAAAAAAAAAATTAAGGTTCTTATCCTTGCACAGGCTGGTGACAATCTCCCTGAAAGCACTGCAGCAGCTGTTTTCCACCTATGCTTGGACACATCACTGGGATCTTTATTACCCAGCATACAGGAGACAGCAGTAGCCTACTTGGAGCAGGTGAACCCAGACAACCATGACCTCTACAGGAGGGTGACCCGTGCTGCCCTCTGGATGGAATCCACTTGTAATTTCCTCAAGGAGGCACAAGCTGAGGTATTATCTACCTTTTATACATATACAACACTATGGATGCAAATACAAGACATGTTGTAGCAACATCTTATGTATTTCCACATCAAGGGGGAAAAGAATTGGTTGGAGTTACTGGAGCTGGCGCAGCAAGCCACAGAGGGCCTCCCATTTCACCAGCACTTACCCATTGTGAAAGAATGTGTTCACACCTGCTCTTACTTGTGAGCTCAAATCTTTGTTTCTTCCAATTAAAAAACAGTCACTTGTTATATTGTGCCTAAACATAAAACATTTTTATTCTAAACTCTTTTGCTTGTCATTCAATAGGTGGAAGTTCGATCAGGCCAGTCCTGTCCTCCAAACAGAGAGCCAGAATCTTTTCCTGAAGCTGCTGTCCCATCCCTTACTGCCTGTCAAGACCGAAACATACGAATGCACTTTAAACCTGGTCAAGGTTAGAGCAAGCCATCTTACACAGTGTCAGTGTTTAAATGGGTGTACAGGTTCATGGCTAAAGCATACTAGAGCAATAATGGGAGTCTGTAAATAAGTAGGCGGGTGAATCTCAGGTCTTTGACAGTATGCTAGGAAAAAAAAAAACCCTTGACATTTGAAATCCGACTTCTTTTCATTTTACTAAGCACTGACGGAGTGAATGGCCACATCTAAAGTGAATTGGAGGTCTTGTATGCATGAACAAGTGAGAACATAGTGATAATTTATGATGTGCTTTGGTGTGATTACATGCACCCCTAGGACTGCCTTGGCATCCAGAATGTGTCACGACAGGAAACGGGATCCTGCAGTGGAGTCAACTTTCTTCTTCACCACAGGGTGCTCTATGAAATAAGTGCTTTTGGTCTTCAGGACTCTGCAGATAAGGTAAGTGAGCTTGGTGTAATTTCAAGAACACAAATGTACTAAGTACTGCACTGGTGATTTCTTTAATATGTCAATTTACAGTATGTTGAAGTGTAAAGGAATAAATGTAATCAAAATACTGCTGTTTTTGTGTGTGTTTTTACCGTGCGCTACTTTAAGGTCATCCTAACTGTCACTTACTTCACCAACGTTGTGCAATGTAGATGTTTAAAAATGTCTGTCACTTGTGGTACCTGCTTGTAAATGTTTTATCAGCAGCGCCTTTGTGAATTCAGCAGTTTACCTGTGATCTATAGGTGAATATGGCTGCCAAGGATATCCTGCTCTTCCTGCTCAAGGGACGATTAATGATGACAGCATCAACCTGGGACAGATTCACTGAGGCACTTTACCCGGTCATGCCCATATTACAGGTATTTGTGCTGCAGAGCTTATAAAGCACCATGCTGTTTAGAAGTTATTACATTGTATTTATAGAGTGGGATGAAGTGGTGAATGTCCTTCACAGTCAAAACAACTATGATCAAAAGTGCAATTTTAGCACTCGTGGATGATTTGAACTGCATATTGAGCTGCCAGTGAGAAAGATTTAGCTATTTTCTCATTTACATCTTGTGTGTTATATTGTTGCCTTTTTTGGGGAGAAAAAAAACAAGATTTTATTAATTGTTCAGTTTCGGGCAGCAGAAAGCCTGGAAATTCTTCATGAATATACATGAGATTTTGAGTAGGCTGTCAAGTGTGATTTAATTCAAGGAGGCCATTCAGAAATGGGCCTGCCATGTCAACAAGAGACAAAATGAAACCACCCACAATCAAAGAGATGCATATTTTATTTACTGTTGTGCTACTTAGCCGGAATTCCCCATTGTTCACTCCATTGTCTGCCAAGGCAGTCTGACAATTTGTGCGTGTGTGTGTGTGTGTGTGTGTGTGTGTGTGTGTGTGTGTGTGTGTGTGTGTGTGTGTGTGTGTGTGTGTGTGTGTGTGTGTGTGTGTGTGTGTGTGTGTGTGTGGCAGGGTTACACCAGCACTGAAGAGTCACTGGGAAATTGTGTCCTTCTGATAAGTGACATGTCAGATGCGGCAACTGACATGTTTCAAAGTAAAGTCAAGCTGAAAGCAGCGCTCCGACTCCTCTTCACCAAACATCCCACGTGAGTCTGGGTCTTTCTTTTCTCATTGTCTGCGTTTGTTTGAATACTATGCCCGTGCCCAGATTTGTGCAGCAATGTGTTTGTGCATGTGTAACTCTTTGATTGTATGTGAAGTTTGAGGTTTAGTCTCTGGAATCAGAAGAACTCCCGAGAGTCTGAATATTTTGCTTTAAGGACATATTACCATTGTCTGTTGCTGTCAGGTGATGTTATCATGACTTCAGCTAAATGCTCTGAGGCCTGTGCAAGACAGCTATTCACTCCCAGTCTATGAATATTGATAGAGATGGAAATTAACACCAGACACTGGCCAGGAGCCGAGCTTGGGTAAATTTTGGCAACAACTAATAGATTTGTCTGCCCTGACAGCCACTTTTTTGACAATCAAAAGTTATTTAGATGCCATATTTGTAAAAAAAAAAAAAAAAAAAAGAAAGGTATATGTGCTGTAATAAAGATAAAATGAATAGTCTTTAACATGTTTTATATTCACTAAGATTTTTCACTTTGATGAAATGTATAAAGCCAAACTCTGTTTAACTCCAATTATGAACAGAGTAAGAATAGCAGCAGTGCAACAAATCCTTCCCCACCTAACCAGCTCTGATGAAGCAAAAATAGCCCGGCCAGACTTGGATCAACCAGCAATCTCCTCGCTTCCCAATCTTTACTGTCTCAGGAACCCTGCAGACATCACGTTAGACACCAGCAACAAGTCTGTTCTCAAGGTATAAATCTATATACAAAGAAAGGACGCGCTTGAACACTGTACTGTAATGTATGTATATGAGTGGACAGACAAAAAACAAGTGCTTACTTAAAATGTATAATGGTGGCTAGGTGGAGTTGGTGGAGAAGCTCTATTCTATCCTGTCCTCAGACACAGTTGACATGTCCCTGAGAAGATCGGCTGCAGAACAGATGGCTGTAGTGCTGCAAAGTGAGTTGCCTTAAAAGTCTTATTCAGCTGTATTTTTTATATTAGACTAATATGTTTTTTGAGTCTTGGCTGTGACAGGTTTAAATGCCTCTGTGTATTTCTCATGACATAGCTGAGTCATTTTATTTAAATCTGAAACACAGTGACTGGTTACACATGCTGCTGCTTCCAGTTGCTGTGTTTTGGTTCTGTGCAACAGCTTTTGTGTTTTACCTCCAGTCTGTAAAAGGCGTCTGCAAATTATCACTGGAAAGCGAAGAAGCAGAATGCAGTTGCTAAACATTCACATTCTTTACACAGTTGATTTCCCTGTCCCTGAATTGTTAACCACAAAGATGTTGGGAAGGCCTAATTAGGGCACAACATTTTTTTCGTATTTGATAAAAGTAAACACCAACTTTTAAAGTTTGTTTTATAAGGGAGAATCATAAAAACAACAGTTTGCGGCAGAGTGCATCAGACTTAGTGCCTTCCCACCACCATATGTTTTAGACAAGCAGGAAAAGCAAATAGCTGAGGATTATGCAGTTGTTTATTGTCAGCATATTGAATTGTTCTCTTACTTCCCCGCAGACACAGCAATGCACCCAGTGCTGAAGAATCTCGGAATAACAGACAAAGTCATTTCTTTCATTATGGAGAGTGTAAACAGCAACAAGGTAAAAAACAACAAACCCGCTTTGGTAAAGAAATAATAGATGTGTTCTGAACAAATGTCTTTTTGAAGCCAAATAAAATCAACACTATCTCATAAATGCACAAACATGTGCTCACACTTGTGTTACTCTCATGTGCTCGCCTATGTGCTCGTGCGAGTACATGAGTTGCCAGGGGATGTGGAGGAAATCCACTGAGGCGTGCATGATAGAAAGATGAAATGGCCTGTATTAATAGTGTCAGACAGGCCCTGGTCAGCAGTGATTTTTGCCCTCTAGTTACTGCAGTCTGCTGATCATTCTCAGGCCTTGAATCAAAAGCTGCTAACGTGTAAGCGTCCAGCGTGTCTGGCTTCATGGAGGTGGAGGGACAGGGCCACAGAGAATGACTTGTCTCAGCTACAGTAACAAGTATGTGCAAGAGGCATGTCTGCAGGTTGTGTTTGTCCCAACCCTCCATCGCCTGCAACCTGCACAGTCCTTAAATTTGGGTTTAGCTTATGTGAAGTGACACTAAAGAGCTCCTCTGCATCTGTATGTGTGAGACAGGAGCAGGAAGAGGCAGTAAGAGAAATTGTGCGTTTATGTTTTCCCTGCAATTAAACACAGAATGCATATGTTGCTGTTGTCCCCAGAGCTTTGATTGCCTGCTGGAGCCTTGTGTATGTATCCTGAGGAAACTGGTGTATGCTGATCCATCTCTGAGGCACAGCCTGGCACAGCGCAACCCTCTGCTCCTCGCACTGCTCAGGGGTACATTCACAAGACAAGTCATTAAGTAACAGCTACACACATTGTGCTGTGTAGCCGAGGGGCACATTTTCAAAAAAATGATGGCAACTCATCTGTTGATGCATAGTTTGTAACCACACTGTCAAACTGTAGTAAGTGGCATATTAGCATGGTTCAACTTGTTGCCATGGAACTCAACACCAGTACTTTATTTCAGAGTTTTATCTGCAATGCTGCAGCTGCTGAGATATACAGAGAAACTCAATATGTAGGTGCATAATCTGAAGGTCCTCCTAGATATATTAAATCGTAATAGCTTGATTGTTAAATGAAAGACTTCATACCAAAAATATGTGCCTATGTGTTTTTTATGCACTAACCAAAAAAGTCACCACCTGGATTGCACTAAGCAAACAGGTAAGAGGTTCACACTGGAACTTACTGCAGTGATTAATGTGTAATATGTATTATATGGCAAGACAATGAGCGGACTACCTGAACGTACTGAATTGGCCAGGTTTTCCCATCAATGATTTTTTTTCTTCCCTGATGGCTTGGGCATATGCCAAGATGACAATGCCCAAAGCATGCCCAGGCTCAAATTATGAAAAACCATTTTGGAGAGAATTAGAAATTTTCACACGTGGATTGGCCAACACAGAGTCCACACCTCAACCCCGCTGAGAGTCTTTGGGATGTGCTGAAGAAGACTTTACGCAGCGGTCTGATCCCATCATGAATGCACGCTCTTGGCATGAAATGAATGCAGCCCTGGATAGAAATAAATGTGGTGACTTATTGAAACAATGCCACCATGAATGCATTTTGCAATCAAAGAAAAAGGTGGACTCTTTAAGAAATATTAAAGAGTGTGACTTTGTTTTTTTTTTTTGGCTAGGCAGTTTCTGTTACACATGTAATGTTGAAATAACTTAGTTTAAAGCACTCATTTGTTTGACTTAGATGTCAGGTGGCACATTTGTTGTCATAATGTTATAATGTATGTAATATTTCAGTGAGGATTTCTAAACTTGAATTTTAAAACAAGCATTTTAAGTAGAGTGGTTTATAAATCTTTCCATGAGGTGGAGAGTTACGTTTATGTTGTCTCTCATTTACAGCATCTTTGATATTGAAGGAGAACAATGGCAGCAGAAGTGAGATTGCTGTTCTGATGTGTTTACTGCTATTCGATGAGATTGCTAGCATTGAAATGTGGTGAGTTTTAAACATGTTTCTAATAACTATGTACACACCCAGTGAAGCGCTTTGTCTTACCTGGTTCTTTGCTGTTCTATCAGGTCACACATACCCAACACAGCTGTGACTCTGGCGTCCTTCTCTCTGCCACTGACAGTAATACGGAGGTAAGGTCATTGTGTCGTATCAGAGCTCTTTTCACTTAATTATTAGAACAAACATTTCACACTTCTGATTTTTTCCCCACAGGTACAACATCCCTTTCCAGGCAGCGAGTCACCACGCTGTCAGCCCATACTGTTGCGTCTCACCTCTGTCCTCTGACCTCCTGAGTCTAGGCCCTACTCGTCAAGTCTTGCAGGTAGCTTGGAACATTGCACGGTGCTCTGGGATAGAAAACCTTCTTGAGGAGCACCCTGGCGTCTGTACTACGATTGCTGAGTAAGAACTTGATAATTTGTTTTTCATGTTACTAAATAGTATGATCATTTGTGATATGAAATAGCCTGTACATCAAAGCAGAGCAGTGTTTCTGTGTTTCAAAGCTCTCCTTCAGTAACAAAAATCACTAACTAGGTCTTTATAAGTGGGTTTTTGTTTTTTTCCATTTACACACAGTTATTTTGTATTGTTTTTAGATAATCCTGTAATGTTCAGTTGTAGTTTCAAACAATAATTCAGTGACACTGTTTAAACATAGAAGTGGTATGCTACAAATCTTGACACCCTCTCCTTTCTTGTAAAAGAATTGAAGGGAAGAATTAGTTTGTGTTTCATCTGTCTTCATTTACTTCTAATTCAAACAGATGAGTCTGTCTCTCACACCGTTTTAACCAGCTTGATTACGACAAAGATGTTTAAAGCATGCCATAGATGGATCAGTCTGCCTGAAACTAAATGTCATACAGTGCTATCCTTGGAAGAACAAAAGTTGTTCGAGAAGTAGTAGTGACTGAAAATCGAAAGCTGTCTTTCAAGGACTTATTATATTGTACAAAGCAAGGCTCTAGGTGCAGAACCACAACCCCTTTATTATACAGCTAAAATCCTGTATTTTTATTTGATTATAGGGTTTTGAGTACTGCTTCCTTATTGTAGTTGCATCTGCATGTTTCACTTACATCTCTCTTTGGATGACTCATAAATGTCTCATCCCTCCAGATTGGTGATTAAATATGTTTGTTAATGCAATACATTAGTATGCTTGTGAGGATGCCACTTGCACGCACTTTGTCAGCACATCAATAGCCATGTAATTAGATTTTGAATATGTTTTTTTTTTTTTTTTTTTTTAACATTTACAATTTGTTCCTCACAGATTTCATCCTGACTTAAAGCTGTCAGAGACACAGGTTCTGTCTCTGCAGGTATTGCACCTTCCCACTGCTCTGCGAGAATGCATCCAGGCCATTGTCACAGCAGCGGGACACAGTTCGGTGACCTCTGCTCTCTGCAGGCTCAGGCTCTATTTGCTGATTGACAGAATGGCCCTCCCTCACATGCCCACTTACAGCTGCAGAGACACACTTCAGTCCCTCAGTTGGCAGACAGCAGTGACCAGGTACGCTGAAATGAACTAAAGATTTATGTACTGTAGGTTCATTCACTAATCATAAGTTTATGTAATAAGTAAATACTGAAAGGCTTTATGTGACCATTAAAGCTTTCCTGAAAAAATCGGAGCAATATGTGATATGCTGTTTATTTCTCTGATTTCTCTGCTTTACTTTTTCCTTATTTTTTATTATATTTTTTCTGGAATAGTGTAGTTTACCCACATTAATCTCCTCATAAGTACATATTAAAGACATATTTTCATTCTTTATTCCAATTATTGTTTTTACAATTCAGTTTTCTTCCCCAAACCTACTTTAATCCTAAAGAAAATAATCAGAATGTTATCCATTCGTATTAATAATTAATAACAAGGACAAACCTATGAATTCGTGTGTTTATCTTCATTTGATTCAATTTGTTTTTTGCCAACATTTTGCCACATTTTAGACTCTGCCTTTCTAGCGGCATATGTCTTATCACAATATCACCTGACAGAATAAAAATAGAATGATGAAAAACATTCTATGCTTTACTCTAGCTTCAACTTTGACCTGTGTTATTATTGAGTATTTCCCTTTCAACCACTTTCTCTTCCTCTGTTGTCACGGTTTCTGCCTCATCCTCCCTGCAGATTTCTACAGGTGCGCCCAGCATGTGTTGAGGATGAGAGGTTGCTAGTGGCCATTGTTGCATTTTTGAATGCCTACTTCAAACAGGTGCACACCGAGTCTCCATCTGATCCAGAGGACGAGAACCTGCGCTGGATACTGGAGCTGCTTCTCAACCAGGTATAGATCATTTCTATTTTCTAATAAAACATCACTGTAGTAGTGCAGCATTTCTTAAATAACTGTCTTGGGTTTAAAGGAATATTGGCTATTATTTTACACACGGTGATAACATTAAACTGAGTGGTTGTGGTATAGATCCATTGACATTACATTCATTTATGGATATGATACATTTTTATCATAATTTCTCCAGATAGGCTGTATCCTCTCCAACACAAAGGGTTATATATGTACACATCAGACAAACATAATGACAGAAACATACTATCACAGTGTACCACATCAGACCTGAGGCGTAATTTTTTTTTTTCTGAGCTTTTAAAAGAAAGTAAGATTCATAATTTTGCTCAAGGAGAAGAATCGCTTCACTGTTTTAGTTTGGAGAGCTACTTTTAGGATTTAATCAATCTCACCTTGGCTTTCTCATTAATGTGTGTGTAAACAATAAGCCCTCCCCTGGCATCTAAAGCAGACTCAGATTGAATGCCTGGTAGGGGTGAGCAGCTCTGCTCTGCTCAGACTTTTTTGTAATTACTGAGCTGTTTCAGCAACATCTGTCACTCCCAACACTTGCATTAAATATCTACACAGTGTGTGCTGCTCATTAAGAAATTCTGCATAAGTGTTGTAGAGAGGGAGGGAAGTGTTTTCTCACCTATCATACTATCAGCGTCCTCGACATCTTCCCTTCACTCGTTAGTCTGAATTTTGGAACGTCGTCAAAGTTAATAACCCACAGTTAATAGAGTACAGACACGAAAAGAAAAAACTAATAGACACATTTATAAGTTGTCAAAATTGAACATCTAAAACTAAGAAAAATTAAATAAAAAAAAAAAAAAAAGCAAAGAAGTGTAATTGCATTAAAATGGGATAAATCCAAAATAAATCAGGAAAATAAAGAACAAACCACTAAAACCTCGGTGTCCTTTCATCAATCAATTATCCAGGAGAGTGTGTCCCTCCTTAATTTGCTTCTTGGTGTGGAGACGCAGATCGCAACTCAGAGCCCAGGGGAACTAGAGGAGCTGAAGAACCATGTCAGCCAGAAACTTCAGAGAGAACTCACCAGCTTCTTTAACACCCTAACCCTTAGACTAAGACACACCACTGACAGGTACGACAGAATTGATCTGTTCATCAATTATGAAGTCCTGAAATATCCATCGACTACTATTCATGGCCACAGTTAATCTTCTAACACTTGTCCTCATATGTGTGTGAAATCATAAAAAATGAAGAATGAAGAAATTATATAACTCTGTCAGTGTATGAATGAGGTGAATGTATACTATTGTAGTCGTATTCATTTTTCCTATGTGGTTGTAAAATTGATTGATAAAACATGAAAATAAATGCCAAACACATGAGAAGCCACAGGTTTATGATAAGGAATTGATGTGCTAATTGTCAGCATTTTCCCCCTGCATCTTGTGTGCCCTCCTGTCTGTATGGTTTGCCTGTTTTTTGCTCTCTCTCACTCTGTCCTTTCCTGTCGGTCCAGGCTATGTTTGGCATTAGCGGGCCCCTTCAAGAGCCAGCTGGCAGTTCGCTTGCTTCAGAGCCTGCGGGTGTCTGACGCCCCGCGTTTCTACGGCCTCCCCAGCCTGGAGAGAACACTGCAGGGCATGGTCAGCCTGACTGCCCAGGCTGGCTGGAGCTCCCACTGCCCTGATCTGGAGCCCGTCGCCCTCTGCTCTAAGTATCTCAGTGGGCTGTTAGAGGTGTGTGAGTGCGTGTTTGTGTTTAGCTCGTGTGTGAGGTTCTGTGTACGCATATGCAAGCCTTCCACCCTCTCATCAGACCTGAGACTGCCTACAGAAATGAATAAAGCAAAAAGTGCTTTCTGAGGAATTAATTAAAATTAAGCAAAATATGGTTATGGGACATGAACGGCAATAGGTAAAAATCTCATTGATTAGATATGCCATACTGTGAAGATACTGATGAGATTAATCAACCTTGCTTATTCCATCTGTTCAGTTGCTCAGCAGCTCATAAAACAATAACGTAACACAGTGTAGAGCAGCTTGCGCAGTAGTCCTCAGCACAGAGGTGTCCAAAAACTGTGTTTTTACTTGAGAATGAAGCGCCCTGCTGAATAGACTATCCTATTTACACAACACCCATCTCTGTTTATTTCATTCGTTTTAATGGGCAGCTTTCATGGACACGAGTTAAGATTTCGTAAAGATTGAAGGTTAATTTCCTATCAGGCCGAGATCCACGGGCTATTTGTACATCTCTCATTACCATCAGATAACTTACTCTTTGATTCCCAACCCTCTGACCAACCTCTCACCTGATAATATTGGCACTGTAGGGCCCTAAAGCTCAGCAGGCCTTGGGCTCGTCTCACTTCATCTGCTCTTCAGTGCAGTCCCACATCCTGATGGCACATCAAAGCAAAATAATTAGTCTCAGCTGTATTTAGCTAGCTTGGAGTGAGTTGCATGACAAGCATACAGCAATCATTAAGTCAGACACAAGTATTCTTTGTTCAGTCAGCTGACTCTGCCTTTAGTGTTCAAATGACACTGAACTTGGAGAAACGTGTGATAGCAGCTACTTATCAGATCCAAATATCACACGGTCCTGCCAGTTACATTTTTTGGATGGGAAACGGTGAAATAAATTGTAATTGGTGTCTTTTACGCAGGTGATTTCATCGTTTTATGTTGAGTGGGGAGGCAACTCCATGTCTTTCATGGGGAAAGGTGTGACCAGGAATGCTGTCATCTGCTTACTTCACCTGTCCCATGAGATTATGGCTGAAAATAAGGGCAAGGTAAAAATCAACAATGCTCAGACAAAGTCATACTTTCTGTGTCAGTTTGTCTTATTTGTTTTTGTATCTGTGACACAAATTTAGTCACCTTCCGGGGTCCAGATGTGTGCAGCCTGAAAATACACACTACTGTGCCATACTAACACGTCTACCAAAGCCATATTGTTTAATCTGCTCTTTTTCTGCCATAGGACTTTATTTCCGAGTGGTCTTTGGCGAATGAGGCAGCTGCTGAGGAGGCTAGTACCTCTCAGTTGGGTTTGGCCTGGCTTATCCCGCTATGGGTGGACAGAGATCAAGAGGTACAGACAATCTCTAGCTTCAGGCTGTTCTGAATAACCTTTGTAATTAGATGGTGTCGCACATGGAGAGATTTGTTTTGTCATTTTGTTACAGTTCTGCTTTTGTATCGGGACAGTAAAACCCTCGTTGCGTGTTTTAACAGCGGGCCTGGGGATAAGTTCCCACTCAACCAAGGACTCTTAGATCATCTTTGCCTTCATCAATTTTAATGCTAGTAAAGTATTACAAATAACCAGTGCTGCAGGTGCCCCCCCCCCCCCCCCCCCAAAAAAAAAAAAAAACCTTCCACATCATTTGACTCAGTTTCAATCTCACTTCAATTCAATTCATTTTTTCATTTTTTATTTGTATACTGCCAAATCACAACTCATGTTGGTAAGATGACATTTCCTCCAACAACCACCTTAATTCATGTCTCTCCTTTCGTGTCAGGTGAGATTTGCCAGTTTAGGTTTGGGTGCTGCTCTGTCCACAGTGCCCAGTGGGTGCCAAGCTCTGTGCGCGTGCTGTCAGAACATCAGCGGAGGTCTGTGGGGCACGTTGCTCAACATCCTTCTGGATCAACAGGAGAGCAGCATGGTCCGCAGAGAGGTACAAACACACTGAGCACTAGATAGGTTAATTTTCCAAGATTGACAAAATATGGTTTATCTGTTACAAATTGTCACATCTTAGCATCCAGTGTTGTTTCTTTCTTCTGAAAGTTACTTCTCTGAAGCCAAATCTCACTTTCTCTTCATCTGTGCTAGACTGTTATGTATTACCAGCCAAACACAGCCAGATGGCACTGTTGCTGATGCTAACTTGTGTGTCTTTTTTGGGGGGCGGGGGTGTTGTGTGTCCAGGCTGCATTTATCCTGCAGAACTTGCTTGTGATGCCTATGCCTGCCAACGCAGAGGAGGCCAAGGACTCCAACTGGCAGGTCAGCAGCTCTGCCAGATAGTTAAAAAGCTTTTATAGTCCATGAACTGTTTTTTTTTTTCCTCCTCTCTCTCTTTCTGTCTCCCTGTGTTTCTATCCCCTGCTGTATGTCAGAGGTGACATAAGATGTATTTTATTTATTCATGTCTTATCAGGCTTTTTATACAAAAACCTAATGAAGCTGTAATTGCCAGAAAAATGTTCATCAAGAGTGATTTCCAAAGCACTAACCAGGCTGTGTAGAGAAAAAAACAGACTTGGAGACTTGACAGTGACTATTTGAAACAAAAAGCAGCAAAAAAAAACTAGGACGCAAAATGTCACCCTGTAGATGAAAAAGGATGGTCTTATATTCCTGCCATAAATTAACTTAGCAAATAAGGGTTCAGTTTCATTCAGGGTCAATGCATTTAGTGATTTTACCGTTCACCTCTACTTTTCAGTGGTCAGTGATGGTCAGAACTGTATAATACAAATTGGATGTTCATTCACCCACTCCTTTCAGCACCCATGTGTCCATGATGAAGTCTCTGGTGTGTCTTTGGTGGGTCTTCCAGCACTCCAGGCTCTGCTCTACCACTGTCAGTACTTCCAACACGTGGCTCTCTCCGCCTCCAGTTGCTACCGTGGCAGGTACACTTTCTGCCTACAGACTCATGCTGCTGTTAGTGGTGCCACCAGTCATCAGGAGAGCATTTCAGTGGGTAGGCTGTGTTTCTTTTATTTATGTTTTAATTACTGTCCTGACAATGACATGCAGAAAGCAACAATCTGGATCTGAAAATGCATAAACTGTAGTCTTCTTTTTAAACCATAAACCATCTAATTGTTAAGTGAATGGTTTTGTTTTTTTATGTCATTATGTGTTTGTGTTTGTCTAGATTCGGAGAATTCTCTGAGGTTTTGGAGGTGTGACCCACCAGCACCCAGTGTCGACTCTAGCAGACCTTCTAGCTCCCTCTCCACATCCAGCACTGTGGTCAGCAATGCTCTTGTACATTATAAAACACACACAGACATACAAACAGCTCCATTAAGTCAAATAAATCATCACATCTTCACGTTGTCCTTTACAGATAAGAGGCTCAGGGATAGACACCCCTAAGGCTCTCTCCCCATTGACCATAATGGACAATACTGCTGCCAGCAGACTCATGGCTCAAGGTACTACAGAGAGATCGGGTACATGTTTAGACACATGCATTCACAGTTATGCACTGTCCATGGTTTAGTCCTGCAGACCAACCACTTCCAACCATGAAAATGTTATTTTATTGTGATTGAACGTCACCGTGGTCAGTGGTAGTTACGAGCTAAAACCAGTCTTTGCATTTGTAAATTCATCTCACATATACAGTTTAATAAAATAGAAAATTGCTATTTCCCCTCAGTTTGGTGTTTTTGATTGTGTGATCAGATGGAGATGTGCTTTGCACAGTGTGTGCACGGTTGGCGTGGATTCTCTATTAGTTATCTATTGATTTGTCTCACAGGCCAAAGTGACACAGACACCAGCGACTCAGTTACATCCCAAGACTCCCGCCGGGGCGAGCCCTTGGTCATGGAACCTGTTGTCATGGTAACGCCGGACCTCCTGACAGCCCACTGTGGCCTGCTGACTAACCTGCTGGCCATCCTGCCAGATTTCACCCTCACTGCCATCCAACACAACCAGATCATTAAAGCCCTGTCCAGGTAAGAGGCCACATAATCAGTGCACCTTTCCCTCTACCGTATAAATATTTAACAAAAGGGAAAATGTCAAAGCATACATACAATATATGGGCTTTAACAATTAATTGTTATAATTATTTTAGTGCTGAAATCTTGTGGTAATTTCTTGTTGCTTGAAGGAAAGATTAGATTAAGACATTGATTACTGAACTGAACTTTTGAGGTTGTAGTTGCTGTTATAATCATAAAAAAAACATTTGTTTTAGATTACTAAAACTAAAAATTCATGTTTCATGACTTCCTCAGTCTAGTGGATAATGGGCCTATTGAAAAATGCCTCACTGAACTGAAGACACCTAACATCCTACCAGGAGAGAGAGAAGCCATCAAGAGCCAGGTGAGGAACACTGTGATAGACAGTTCTGAAGAGTTTTTTAACTTCTTTCAACGTGTTTTTGTTATTATGACATATTACAAAAATAGGGGCTGGTGCAGTTCAGTGCCAGTTTCAGTGTAGCACTAGGATGTCTAAGGGCTCCTACAGATCTTAGTGTGGGTGGAATACATAACAAGCTCATACTGAAATTATACCTCTGTTTTGCAGCTCAGAAAATTAGCTTTTAAAATAGCATTACGTATTCTTACCATATATCAGTTTTCAACTTTCATCTTTTTTTGTACCTATGTAAAACTCTTAACCTGCTGTGTGCATGTGTGTATTTTTTTTTTTTTAGCTTGTCACTCTACTTCAGTTCCTGGCCAGTTTCTGTAAGCTGCTGCAGTCCTGTGTTACCGTAAGCCAGGAGCTGATCGGCCAGATGGACTTCCTGAAACAGCTGCTGACTACTCTAGTTGCAGTGCTCATGCTGGACACCAAAGGACTGGGTCAGAGCCAATGTTAAATTCAAATTAAAATAATAAGTTAAAATAATGAATATTAGAAAAAATGTCTATATGTCAAATACAGTGTATCCTGCTGTGTTGCTGTTACTGATGTGTGCCCACTCCCTCTGCAGGATACTCCACAGTGTGAAGTCGGTGTGTGGCTTTGTGGTGGTCACGTGTCATGAAATTTGTGACTCACTCTTTCTGCTCTTCAGATCCAGGTACCCGAGACAGGGTTTGTGTGTGCTGGGCAGACGTGTTTATGCTCCTGGCTACTCTGGTGAGGAGGGACAGCTTAGCAGCGTACCCATCTGTCTCTGCTGCACTGGGAAGACGCTGGCGGATATTTGCAGGTACACAGACACTTCCCTCTGTGTGTGTATGTGTCTGTTTTAAGGTGACAAAATTAATTATTCTAGATTAGGCTGCAGAAATAATTGTATATCACAAGTTACTTCACAATAACATTTTATTATCTTTTTGGTGTTGATCTTAATTTAATCTTGACACATGTTGAAATTGGGTTGTTAAATAACTTTTCCGCTCAAATCATAAAGACTGAATATCACAATTAGGGTAATTATGCTGATTGCAGCAACTTACTAAATAATCAGGATTGGCATTTTAGGTATAATTTTCAGGCCTTAATTCTGGTTCAGAAAGAAAGATTCTATCATATTAACACGTTTGTTGCATCATTACTGTTCATCATAACTTCGACGAACAGATGCTAGGATAGGATAGCATAATTGCATACAACCTCTACTCCACCTACTCATCTTCCTCTGTGATTAATGGCTTAGCAGGGAACCTGATGAGTCCAGTAAAAGATCAGTGCCGTGTCTTTGTGCATATATTTATGCACACTTAAATAATTGGTGTGTTCTTCACCAGTCATCAACTTGTCATGGACAAACATCCAACCTTTCAGGAAATGGTGAATTTCACATTTTGCCTCGCTGTATGTAGAAAGCCACTGTCCCACCATGTTGTTTTACCCCCTGTTTATCTGCAGGAACATTATCGGTGTGTGTGACTGAAACTTCCACAGATCCACTTCTCCACACAGTGGCTCTGCAGTTTCTATGTACGGTTTTCACACAGGAGACAAAGAGTCGGGGTGTAGGACCCACAGACTCGGCCTCTAAATGTGCAACTGCGTTGTCTGACATTTTGAATGGACCCTCAGCCAGCCAGCTGTGTGAACTGTTAATGCAGGTAAGTGGGGGGGTGGAGGAGGGACATAGTTTGTCATAAACCATAACATATGTGACTGTTAAAATAATTCTGGCAAGGTTTGAGATTATGTGGAGTAATCACTTTGTCCCTCTTTGACTGTTGATGTCAGAGTTTTGAGAAGAGGACCCTTCAGGACCCTTTAAAGAGGCTGACAGCTAGAGCTCTGGTGACACTGCTAGCGTGTAGTCCTACAGCTCAAAATCACGCAGCCAAAGGTAACTCTATGTTAAACCTCCTCCTGGCCTGGACAAGTTTAGCAAGATTCTGTTGTGTGAATCACACTCAACCAGTGTCTTAATTACCACAATAATTGAGATCTTTATTTCAATTATGATGCATAACTTATTATTGTGTTTAAAAAATGTGACATGTACAAATTTTAATTTGTGTCATTTCATCATGTTCTGAACATCTGACTGTCTTTTTATTTCAGGTGGTTTAATTGACAGCTGTGTGGAGCAACTGAAGCAGGTTTACTCCCAGCTCCACCTGGAGTCCGTCCGGCCGGGCAAGACTTCTCACCGCAAAAAGGTGAGCGGAGACTTGCTGGAAATTTCCAGTCTCACTGTTTTTCTGCTTACCTGTGTTTTTCCATTGGCAAGAATATTTACATCATGAATACATCTTTGGATAAATATTATGAAAATTGACTTACTGTGTCTGAAGAGTAAAGGTGCACTAACAGGTGCTTGTTTTACTATTTAACAAACTGCTCTTTGTTTTGGCTTTCTGTATTATCAGGAAGAGGGTTATCTAAAGGAAGTCAAGTTGACGGTGGAGATCCTGCGGAGTGCTCTTTACTGCAACGATGAATGCAAAGTGAGCCTCTGCGCCTGCCTTTTAATTTCCCCTTGCTAATTGGATTTTAATTGAACCTCAAAGTGCCAGTGCTGTGCCTGTAAATGAGATTCACTTAAATGTGCATGGCTGTGCTAACATCTCAGCAAGTTTAGCTTCTTAAACGCTGTAATGGCATTACTTACAGAGCTTATTATCTGTTTTTTATTTTCTAAGTGGCCTCTCATTTACTGGTGGTTACCCCGGACTAAATAGCCATTTACTAAAATATTTAAGCTTTTAATGTTGATTACTGCCATCTGTGCTATTGTATAAATCAAGGTGTCTTAATGTATACTATGCATCTGTAGTCATGAGCATGTCTGAAATGGATAAATGGATGTGTGCCATGTCTGTGGGTATGTGTTTATCTATCTGTATTTGTGTGAGTAGGTGGTGGCCACAGATGCTCGCCTAATACTGGCACTCTATGCTCTTTGGCCTTGGTTCCTTTTGGACGACCCCACCATGGAGGCAGTGCTGGAGCTTCTGTGTGTCTATACGGCCAACTGCACCACAGGTCTGTGTTTGTCTGTCTGTACGTCTGTATGTTTGTGCAGGCACTGTGCCTGGTGTGTGCCTACCCATCGCCTCTTCTGCAGTTGCAAATCTGACTGAGTCACACACACTTCGCACTAAGAGCCCCATTGTCCTCTCCAGTGACCACTGAACAACATTGTGTCTTACTGTATAAGAGCAGCGCCTGCTTGCCGGCCAGTCACAATGGGTACAGTGTCTGTGCTGTCTCACTGTATGTAGGGTGGTGGGTTTCAGCCCAGTGGGAGATGATGTGTGTAATCACAGAGTATCTTGTTGTGTTGCCTGAGACATTGGTATTCCATCATTCGAATGTAAGAGCTATACATGTGGAAATCAAAACTGCCATATATTTGAATTAAACAACTTTTTGAGTGGAGGTAGGGAAAGACTCAACGGGAGGACAGAGTCAGGAAATGTAACTTTGATAAACTACTAGTGGTCCCTTTGATTTCTTTGTGTTTGCATGCATGCATGTGTGACTGGTGTAGTTGTGCAACAGAAATCGGTTTCATCAGTTAAAAATAAGGACGTTTCATGTGAAACTTAAGAATGTTTTTAAGTGTGTGTGCGTGTGTGTGCGTGTGTGTGCGTGTGTGTGCGTGTGTGCGTGTGTGTGCGTGTGTGTGCGTGTGTGTGTGTGTGTGTGTGTGTGTGTGCCTCAGTATGTGTATCTCTGTTTGATTGGCACCAGTTCCTCAGCAGGTGCATGTGCTCTGATCTAAACTCGCTCGGTTTAGACCCCCCATAAGCTCAAGCTGTGAAGTACCAGAAATCAGTGAAGTCGGGCACAGTATTTCCCTAAAGGTTAACTGAACAGCAGGTTGTGTTCAGGCTGCATGCAGCCAGGCTTAATATTACACCATCCACCCTCAGGCTACCATTTTGTCTCCTGAGACTGCTACATTTCTACTGAATGTTCCATCTTCTGTCTGCCTCCTTCATTCAAGGCTTTGTTTGCACTGCTAGTTCAACCCAGATTGTTGTTTTCATCCCTCAAACATGTATTTTTACAGATATTTTTGTGGCAGATTTGAAACTTACTTACATAAACATGAAGAAAGTTTGTTTCCCGTATATGTTTCATTAAATTAATCCCATTTAAGGAGCAAGAATTAATGACTTTTTAGTAAGAAAAACTGTTGCCAAAGCCTAGAGCTAAAAAAAAAATGTCCTCCCTCTCTGAGTCAGAAAATAAGGTTTTCGGGGTTAGTCCGTAAGTGTTCAGTATCAATCAGAACTGAAAGCCATTTAAAAGATGAAACTCTGTTCACTTTGAGCCCTGTTTTGAGATGACTGTTCCTCTATTGTACAAGACGTCTACACATCTTCATCATTTGTGTTTGGTCTTGACAGCTCTCACATCAAAACAAGCTGCATGTGCAGAAATGTTTTGGTATTGTGGGCAGACAACCATGTAGCCCGGGAGGTCAGTCTTTATTTTTGTGGTGGCTGCTGGTGCTGCTGTCTGGCCAGCTAGCCACCTTTAAGATAAACAAACGGTAGCAACCAGTCCCAAGAAGAAGAAGAAGTGTTTCACAGTTTGACCGTTATTGAATAACTGGCTGGTAGCAGTACAATGACCTTAACTATTTAGATTAATACTTTCCACTTAACTTGACGAAGGTCAGTGTGGGGGAGAAGCGTGTATGGGAATGCACGAGAAACACTGAGCTTTAGTCTGTTGTGCTGCTACATTACTGAGAATGCTATAGTCTTTACCTTCAGTGAAATAAACTACACACCTGTAATGTTTCTAACATGACTGAAAAAAAGTTATACCAGGGTGAAGGTTGTGGTTGTTTTGTTTCTCCTCTCCCCCAGCTTGCAGTTCTCTGTGTGGTGGTGGCCCTGGTGTTGCACCAGGCTCTAAAGGAACCTCTGGTAGCTCTCTGATGCACTCTGTCATGAAGCTGACCACAGGGTTTGCTCCAGACAACAGCCCTCTTCAGAAGCTTGCCTTCTCTCTCTTGGCTAACCTTGCCATGTCCCGTGACTGCAGAGGCCTCCTGCAAAAGGTACAAACCTCATACACAAACCTGATACATGACATTTTGAACATGCGTCTGCTGACCAAGTCAAAGAAAAGTTCAATAACAATAATCTTCACTCTCCAATACAAAGACTCTAATACATGAGCATCAGTTCTTCCTTTATAAGAATAAATCCCAATGAGTCTTTGAGAAGTTTTCCTAAGTTTATTTTTAACTGGCTGTGAAAAATAAATTTACAAGTTAAGTAAATGTAACTTAAGTGAGACATCGGGTGTTACATGGCAAATGCTACAAATAACACAAGCTCCCCTAGCACTGTCCCAGATCTCTCCTTCACACTTCACACTCAGCATTATACTGGCTGGGAAATGTTTTCTGAACTGGGCAGTGGCTCGTAATTATCTGTTCACATATGTTCACACATGCTCACTAGCATGCTTTAAAGTTTCTCTTGTCTACTTAATTTCTGTCATTTACAGAATAATTTCCTGCAAGCCTTCCTCTCAGTGCCAGTGCCCAAGGTGGGTGGTGTTAAGACCACATCTGTAGGCGGTAGTGGTGAGAGCCTGCTGAGCCTGTGGCTGCGGTTGCTGGTCAGTCTCTCATTTGCAGAGGATGGCCAGCAGAGTGTACTTAAGGTGACTGGAGCCCTGGAACTGCTGGCAGACCTGGCACCTCATTGGCGCAATGCACTGCTCACCCTTCACAACCTCTGCTTCTGCCCTGCCAACAAGCCACACATCATTGCCAACGGTATGGAAGGGATGTGGGGGTTAAAGTTACTGATCTCAAGCACAGATATGAGGATTTAAAGATAAAGTACAAAAGGAAGACTTCATGGTCTGACATTTTGGAGGAAATGAAACATTTTCTTTCTTGCTGTTTAGCCATGAGTTAATTTATCAGAACTACTGTATGTTGTTGATAATTAGTTTTAGAGTATTTTCTCTGTCCCCAGATAATTTTCCACTGCTTTAAAAATCATAGAAAGTAACTCTTGTGCAGGAACTAAATTCAGAACTGCAACTGGACAAAAAAGCAAATAATATGGAAGTCATATAGAAACTCTGACTACAGTGTAGGTAGGAAAGTAAGTAGGCACATAGATGAAGAAAGGAGAGGAAGTTGCAGAGACTACAAGACATTAAGATGATGTGTCGCCCCCCCATGCAATGCAAGCTGCAGGTGGGAGTTGTGGGCACAGGTAGGCGGAACACCTCGCACCATTTTTTTCCTTTTGAAAGATCACATTTCCTGTGTGTATTGAGCATAAACTGTCTGAAACAAGCTTTTTAACAACATTTTACATACAAACTAACATGACTGTGATGAGACATAAGATAGTGTTGGGACACTCACAGCTGATTAACGTCTCTGATTATCTTTTTCAGACAAAGCCATGAAGGTTTTGCTCTGCTCTCTGGAAAATAAAGATATGGAAACTCGCTGTATAGGAGCTTCTGCACTTTGGGCGTTGCTCCACAACAACCAGAGGGTACACACACACACACACACACACACACACACACACACACAACCACACACACACACACACACACAAACTCACCCAAGTATTTATGTTTATAGCGACCGCATTTATTGGCTAGTTCCGAGTTTATTGGTGATATATGTCACATTAAATCAGTGGATGTCTTCATTGTCTGCTTCTGTGCCTGGCATAAACACATCTGCCATGAATCTTCTTCATAGGTCTTTTTGTCATCTAATTCTAAATCAAAGTTTGCATTCAAACTCCTCCTCCTTAACACAGTTCATGCTAATCTGTGTTTCGGATTTCCTCTCGAAGGCCAAGACTACTTTGAAGTGTCCATCTGTTCGAATGAGAATTGAGGAGGCACATAACACCTCTAAGAAAGGTATACATGTATTCACTTTGATAAGGGGAAATCAGCATCTATAAATAAATCTAGGTATTTTACTGGCATGTTCTCTTCTTTAGAGTTCTTTAGACTTTTGTTTTTTTTCCTTCCAAACTGCAGATGCAGAGAACAAGCAGAAGCCTACGAGTACCTACCTGTTGAAGTGCCTTGAAAACCTTTCCCAGCTGTTGAAAAACTGATGTGTATTTATTATTCTTTGTATTATGTTTTATGTCAAATGTTAATTAATTTTGATATTAAAATTCTAAATGGCAGATACATATGCTTTGTTTTCCTTAGAGCAGTTTTATTTTCTTCTACAACAATTGTGGTTTAAAACACTGCTGCTGTGGTCGTGGGGGTGTTGCTGCTTTTTCACAGAAGAGCACTTTTGCTTTGTTCATGACATAAAACTTTCAAGGAAGCCCAAAAAACCTTGTGTTTACAGGAAGCTACATGTCTAATAATCTACAGCCATGCTAGGACCCGTGTTTTATAGAAAGTGTATATTAGAAAGTTTATTTATCTATTTTTTCTTCATTTTTGTTATTTGAATTGGAAATTTGTTTTAGTTCTTAAGCCCGATCCTAAAATACAGACATTTAAAAGAACAAGGAGCCAGAACATGCAGAATTTAATGGAAAACAAAATTTGGCATTTGAAGACAAAAATCTATTACATAACGAATGCCAAATTTGTTATTCATTCATTCAGAGCTACTTTTCAAATGATTTGGAAAATATGTTTACAGCAGACCTACAGTTATCTTCTAAACCATCTCAGTGGTATAACCTCATTACAACCACATTTGCAGTCTCAGCACATTCACATGAACATTTCTAATATTCTATTGTTTGAAGTGTAGGAAATAAAGGTAATAAATTAAATCTAGAAAAATAAATTAGACTATTCTACTATAATCTTTCCTGATTTGACCATGTTTGCCTGAATTACCAGACCAGGGGTTGGTAATTAGACCAGGGCTAGAGCTGCTTTAAACACTGTGGTCTTTAAAACAAACTGCCAACAGCAGCATGTGAGAATATGAATGTGTAGAAGGTGCAGCATTTACCATGTTCCTGACCTTAGTTTCGCAAGTTTAGATTAAATATGAAGGGATTGAAGCTTTTGACGATCATCAGGATCATAAAGTTCTGTACTAATTCCAGGTTCAGATGTGAACCTCGTGGAAGTGCTGGACAAAACGTTGAGGTTTGATTCATTCAGTTCTATTCAGTGGGATTCATCTGTTGGGCACCATGAAAGTCCATCATATAGAGAACTTTTAGTCTAGAAAAGATGCTGAACTGAGCACAGCAACATCACCATCATCAGAGTGACATGGCTAGCATGACTAAAAACTCTCTCACAGACTAAATTTCATTTCAGTCATTCACAGCATCCGCTCCGGGCATAAAAAACTGTTAATGAAGACCATTTGTATTTTAAAGAATTTCACACAGCTGATGGCAACCACGGCATGGATCCCGTCACGCAGCATGATGCCATAAGCTCACCTCCCATTCCCAGCCCCAGTGATAAAGTGCCCCTCTGTGTGGAATGAGCTAACAGTGGATTACCATGAAGTGTGCCCCAAGAGCTCAAGTGTTTCTCTGCAGCATACAGTCAATGCTCTGGAGCCAGAGAGCTAGCAGGAAGTGCAGCTTGGTTGTCTCTCCTCTCGTCTCATCAATGCAGCTTTCATTCTCTCTCAGAGGGGCAAGATGGAAGCTGTACAAAAGGACCACTGGTACTTTGTGGTACTCGTCTTTCTCCCTTTTCTTAAAGGTATGGATTTGATATACATAGATATATAGATTCTAAAGCTTCTAAAGTCAAGATGTCCTGATAAAACTTTAGTCATTGTTACACTGTTGTCTCTAAGGACATTCTGAAAATTGGATTTGAGCTTAAATTACATGAATGTATTTATCGTGCAGTGTCATAAAACATTTTTAAAGGTTAAATTCATAATTGGTATTTAATAGTAAAAATACCTTTATTCTGCCTTTTTTCTTTTTGTTTAGTTAGAAGTTGGTACAAGAGCTCGTTGTTGTAAGTTTTGCCAATACTCAGACATTGTTCCAAACCTGCCAGAACTCTCCCAAGGGTGTCACTGGACTTGAAATCAGTTGTCATTCAGCTCGGATGAAAGGCTGTGAAAACTTGGAAGCTTGATCAGCGACTATTGTCAGTCTGGTTTGTGTGTACTGGCTCAAATTAGCCTAATTACCATTACCCAAGAGATGGCCTCAAAGCTGTGAAGGGCTGTGGTAAGCTTCAACTCCAGGGGCTTTAGAGGGAAAACAGAGCCTTTCATGCCACATCATGTAGGTGGAAACATCGTCAATTATGAGTTGGGAAATAATGATTTGTTGTTTAACTTTGTACAAGTTATGTTTTCTAAGTGTCCAGATGCAGATAGATTAACAGGAAATCTCTTTGTCCAGTTGCTGCCCAGCAGAAAGCTGTGATAGTGCGTCTGGAGGAAGGGATGGTTCTTGACTGTTTGTGCCCCTGGAATGGTAATCTCAGCATGGTGTCCTGGATCAAAGTGCCAGACAAGAATCCAGTGGCTGTTTTCCATCCAGAGTATGGAGTGGCCTTCTCCCAGCCTTACAGGGAGAGGGTAGAGTTCCTGAGGAAAACACCTTTGGATGGAAGTATTGCCATCAAAAATGTTACTCATGAGGACATTGGGATTTACCACTGCTCTGTTCAAACCTTCCCCCAAGGACCCTGGACCAGCAACATCCATGTGGAGGATTTAGGTAAATAGCACCTGAAAAACTTGCTTAACTGAGTGACTCAAAGTGCTCATCTGAAAATAGCTTTTATTTTCAGAAGACGGAGGTGGAAATGTTGACTACTCTTACATCACTACACTGGTAGTGTGAAATGAAACTTACAAGATAACGTGCTTTTCCATCACGTATTTTGATTTTTTTTGTTTCAGTGGTAAAGTACTCCATTTGTGTTTTACAGATGAACCGCCAGAAGAAGAAGACGAAAGCATACGCTCCCCCGCCCCAGAGTCCACTGTAGCAGACATAGAGTTGGTAGCAGAGCTGAACAACAACGTGACCATCAGTTGTAATCACCAGCACAATGGTACCGTTCACCAGGTCAATCTAGAAAGGATGCCGCACGGCCAACCCTGGATCATTATTGGGGTGTGTAAGAAGGTAGGGGGAGGCCTGGTGAGTGAAGACTACAGTGACAGGGGCCTGGTCACATGTGTGAGCAGCCTGGATGTCAGTCTTCACCTGACACACGTGGAGCAAGAAGATGGTGGTTTCTACCGCTGTCGGTTCAGCACGGACGCAGGGGAGCAAACAACCACTGTCCAGCTCACAGTTTCGGCTTCAGGTACAAAGACAACAAACTAACATCAGGCTCCAGTGTTCATACATACATAAAAATATGCAGTTGCTTCAGAAAGTATCTAGAGACCCTCGCATGTTGCACACTATAGTGACAAAGTGAAAACATATTTTACACACGTATTTTAGGTTTTCACACCCTTAATTCAGTGTTCAAATGTGCAAAAATTGAGTCCCGCTACATTTCTACTTGACAAGCCAGCGTTTTTCATGCTGTCATACTTTCTGTACTGTTGGCTTTGCAAACAGACTCACACCTGCTAAAACCACAGAACGCTGTTGTGCATCTCTGTGAGAATGACTGGTTGTGTCTTCAGGTTTGCATCAACACGCTACACATGAATGTAATAGTGCATCTAAGAGTCATGAAACAAGCCTGAAACAAAAGCATCAGTCACCATAAGTGGTAATAAACTTACACCGTTCCACTGTAAAAATGACTCTCTCTCATTTTATAAGCAGGTGGAATCAGACTGTCGGTGTTCATGATGTACATTTGTATCGGGGCTGGAACATCTTGCATTGTTCTACTCATTGTCATCGTCATACTAGCAGTGAGGCACAGGTAAGATCCCACAGCGTGGTTTAATATTTAGCAAACAAAACTCCACAAATATGAAATGTGACCCTGTCTATTCATTGACACCAAGTGCTCAGATCTCTTCAGTTTGAAACAAAGGGCCGAGTGATGTAATGCTGTTTGATATTATAGACTGATTAACAGTAAATCAGTGAAGAGGTAATTGAGAGCAACAAAATTATATATATATATATATATATATAAAATGACTAGTTTTATCCCTTAATAAACATGGAGAGTATGCTCTGCTTTATGCTAAACATCAGTGAGAATATTAACATGCTGATTGTTAACAGGTCAATCATTTTATATTAGCATGTTAATAATATTTGCCACTTGGTCAGTTTTTTAGGTATTTGATGGTAAACAAAATGCATTGGTTCAATCAACAAAGTTTGTTGTTGTTGTTGTTTTTTAATAATTATTTGTCTGATGAACATGTTCTTACCACTTTTCATTGCAATCCATCAAATTGTTATAATCACATGTGACCCATAATCACCTATGGTAACGTCATGGTGCCAGGGGACAAACAGTAATGTCAGTAGAATTCATATCTGGGATCCATAAATGATCATAATTTCATGGAACAACATTGATGAAGGTGAGGTATATTCAGGTAAAAGAGCTGGATCAGGTGCATCCCACAGTAGCAACACTTAAATCCCCTGGACCCACAACGTCAGGGGTCTGCGAGCATCTCGGCAAAAGCTTTTAGGGCACAAGAGCTAGCACGTACCATTAACCTTAACACCTGAGGTTGTGAGGTTCATCTAAAGGAGAAGACAGGAGTGGTAATGTACACGACACTAAGTGCAGCAACTGTCGAGAAGCCATCAAAGGCCACGAGGAAACCAGCACTAGTCCAAGGCCAGCCACAAGATGGACACGGAGACTATGAGCATCAGAAGCCAGAAATCCACCCTTAAACAGGATGAGCATCCCATCTACACCCACAAGTGCTTAGATCAGTGTCATCAAAAGTCTAATAGCTGATGCCATATCTGGGCCAAAGTGTTGGACTAACAGATATTACCATTTCCAGAGCCGTCCAATGTCTCATGGACTGATAGTCTTTGGTATTTTATAGTGTCTCTAAGCCTGACTTTGGGTTTCTTCTGTCACTAAAGGAAGAAGTACAGGAGAGAGGAGTACAGAGTCAAACTTCACCCATCTCAGAGACAGGTAAGCATTGCCATGTTAATTATATCGACTTTTGTGTTTACATTTGACACTTTTAAGACGCTGCCTTACCTTCTCATCAGACATGCACTCAATTACAACACCATTACACGCTACTATTAATCTTACACTATTTAACCTTATATAATGCCATTTATGCTTGCTGAAATAATTTATTGCTGCTTTACAACTGACAGTGTAATGGACTTTGGCTAATGTGATACAGCAGCTTGTCAAAATGTAACAAAATTGCAGCAACAAGAGGCTTGAAATGTAATATTTTGTCTAGTAAAGGCAAATTCTTCATTCTTTATTCACTTAGTATATAATTATATTTATGATATTAATGTCTCATAAAGTGCCTCGCATCTTTAATGATTTCATAACAGCTGTTCAACAGTGAGATTTCATGCTGTCAGAGCATATTTCAGATTTCAGATTTAGATCTTTTGGAGCCCATCGCGTGACTTTGTTGCTTGTTTTTTCTTTTGACAAGTTTCTTCACTATACTTCTGCAACATGTCCTTGTCTAACATCTCAGATACTAATAGTCTTAACTAACTAACCTAACTACACATTCACAGCCAAACTTCTATGAGAACATCCCTATGTGTCCCCGGATTACGAAGAAGTCCAGGCAGATAAGAAATTGTCCTGTGTATGCCAACCTGCAGTCTGTACGAACACAGAAAACCACACGTCATCCTCATGATAAATGAGCAGACGTACAGTAAATGCATATGGTTTGTTCCACCTGCCTGTGCCCTCAACTTTTCGCCAACACAGTAGATTCATGTACAAATGAATAAAAACTATATTGCCTAAAGTCTACAGATAGCTGATTACAATTATGTGATTCTGGGATAACACTGACACTAATTAATACTCATGCTGTTTTTTGAAACAAATCAACAAACTGGTGGCCTCAGAACGCTGACAGCTTTGTTTGGGTCCAGCCCTGCTCCCTCTAATTAAATGTGGTATGTACTGCATAATTACTGTTGAGAAAATATTAGTTTTGGACAAAACAATGTTTGACAATAACCATCAAGCAGAAAGAGGAGACAAAAACGCCAGTATAATCATCCTTTTCACTTCCCTAACCCCTGAGTAAAACGATTGACAAAAGCCTGTGTAATTGCTCTCCTTCTACTTTCATCCCTCCTGGTTTCCATTCAGAGCTTGACAATAGTGTCTAATCATCTAACGGAAAAGAAAAGCCGTCGCTCACCACTGTACCATCACTTGAGGCTGTTGCTTTCCCCAAAGGGCTTTCCGCCTGGGATGGCTGCGTTCTAGTTACGGCACACTCTTATTATGAAAGCTAAACTCTAATTAGCCAATCTTGTGCTTTAGTTTTTAGCCCCTTAGATTTCACATTTATTGATAAATGTTTCTATTCTTTAAATTCATTTTAGAAACAATATTTCTACAATAAGCTGTCACGAGTTTTATATTCATAATGTATCATGACCTTTATCATACCACACCTGTTCTTGTAAATCCCCATGTTGCGATCTGTCTTTGTTAATCTGTGTTGTGTTCATGTGGTTCATTTATCTCCATAGAAGTGGAGGCAGTGGCAGAAGCAGTAATGGATATGCATGCTATTCTGAAAGCTATTCGGAAACCAGACAAATGTGGAGCGTACAATAAAAGGACAATGTCGTTTGAAATCCATGTCGTTTATGTCGTCACTCTGCTCTCTTGCTGTTCCTGACAAAGCTGCAACTTTGCACATGACTGTGATGCTGTGTGTGACTAGCTCAGAGGAAGTACTCAGTCAGTACTCAAGTAAAAGTACAAGTGCTGTCTTAAAAAGTAGAGGTACACATTCTTCATTCAAGTTGAGGTACATGTTCTACAATTTACTTAAAGTACAAAAGTTCTCCACTATGAGAGCAATGTTTTAACAGTACTTGGATGCTGTTGATGACATAAATGGGCATCTAATTCAGATTTGTTCGATAAACTTTGAGAGGTTCAAAATTATGGCAAAAAACTTTCCCAAAAAAAGAAAAGGGGGCAAAGATCTGTGTTACTATAGAAACTTGATCCAACAGCAACTAGGCTGATTTTTATGCTACTTTATGTGCTGACAACTGATTTATCTGTTTTAGCACATCACTGTTTATTTAGTGGAGTACAGTATTTCCCTTTGGAGTAGAGTGAAGTAAAAGTATCATAAAAGAAGTAGAAGTACCTCAAAATTCAGCTTAAGTACTGCACTTGAGTAAATGGACATAGTCACTTTTCACCTCTGGACTAGCTTTACTGAGACTGATGTGCAAGTTAAAGACTCTGTGTGGTAAAAAAAAAAAAAATAAATAAAACAAGGTGTCAAAACCACTACCTCTTTTATTTCTGAGATGTGATAAAAGGAAACCAAACTGAAGGAACTGCAGACTGAACTCAAACGTTTTTATTTGTGCAACCACTTAAAACCTTATGGGATAGTTTTGGGTATACATGAATATGTTTAGTGAAGTCCAAATGAAAAAATGTGAATGAAAAGCTAAAACTGAAACTGAAAGCTGAAGCAGTGATCCTAAACCTGTAACTATTAAATAACAAGAATTTAAATCATTGTGTGAAAGGTCTTTTAATCTGAATCTAAGTTTGTTTACTTTCTGTGAATAAATCAAAAAGAATTAATTGATTTCTTTTTATAAACACAGGACTTTGGGAACTTGTCAAAATGGACAATGGTGTTGAATATGTTACATTAGACAAATGTAAAACATACTCTCACTTTATATGACACTGGTCAATAATATCACCGGTATAGTTGATGGTCACATTTCCCCACTTCTCCACACGCCTGTGAACGCAGCATTCGTTGTGTATATCACACTGTATCATCTAGTCCATCAGAACAAGAGGTAAGAAGGTTAATACATGTTAATGTTAGTGCACTGAGTCACACTAAAGGAAGGAACCTGAAGGAAAATGATGACATGTGATAGAACATTCAATTTATTTCTTCTTTTTATCATCAAAAACATTACATATGTACATTTAGTGAAAACTGTAGTCCTACACTCAATATGTTCAAAGTGCTATTAACATATAATCTGACAGTAACAGAGCACAAAACATGATGGACACGGTCACAGAAATGAGGATGATATGTGTCATACCTACGAGTGAATGGCTACAGTGAACAAACAAACAAACAAAAATCGTAAACATTAATGTTGTCAACTAACTTTCTCCAGTCATTTCAGGCAGCTGAGCTCAGAATGTACCATTCTGACTTTGAAAGTACTTTTCCTATTTCCTTGTACAGCTGCACACAGAGTAGGCGATGGCACTACCGTGTCCCAGGACACTTCCTGTATACAGTATAATGTGCCCAGGAGGGAGCGGGAATCGAACCACCACTCCTGGGCTTTGTGGATGGCTGCAGTTTAAAGTCGGGACGAGCGGAGAAAGTTGCATTCTATCATTTTTGACATTACGGTCCACTCCTATATCTCGAAGCACATTTCTGAGTGACTTTTTCCTTCGGTGATTGTAACCGATTAAGGAGTTTAGCTGATTCATCACTGCCATCAAAGTCATGCACTTTTAGTGTAAGGCATTGATCAATTTCTCAGTCTTTAGAGGAAGTGGGGTGTGTGTGGATTAGGTGTCAAAATCGGAGGAGTTTCTTTCGAAATGGCTGCTGAGGCTGCACATTGTTGGAATGAGCCTGGCGTGGTTTTGATCAAAAGTCTTTCTTAACCTTGTTTTACAGCAGAACTTGGGGCGTTGGTACTTTGAACTTCTTGTGCGGTGTAGTGCAACTATTTCAAAAAGAAGTGGGTCGTGCTGGTTTAGTGACAACATAAAACTACACTGAAAGAGTTTTTGGTGCAATCTTGGAAGCTACTGCTGCTGTCACACAACATACAGAAAGACCAACTGATTCACAGCCAGAATTTCTATATTTTTGTTGTTGTCAACAAACTCATAAACAACTAACAACGACTTGTCTGTGAGATAGACCTCCACTGTTGTTCAGAAACTATTTAAACATAACATCTATCTTGTGGTAATTCATTTCACAGACAGTGACGTGAAATGAAGTGAAGCCCTTGGAACCTTGGAGCTCTTTTTTTTTTTTTTTTTTTTTGTATTATAAACTAAGACAAAATAGACTAATGAGCTAAAACCAGGCTCTGAATTCACAGAAATTACAGTGAACAGACACAGTTCATTGTTGGCCTTTTGTGGGATTTGTGGACAATTTAAAAAAAGGAGAAAATCAACAGCCTCACCCTTTAACTTCAGCTACAACTGGGGGATGAATGTATTTAATACAGTATGTCGGCTGTCTTTCTACACAGTCATATTATGGGCTCTGTGATACAGACTCCCAACTGTTTTGGACACTTTGAGGATCAAATGAATATGCAGGTTGAGTTTTAAAATCTAATATGCACTTACATTTGATGTTGACAAGCTGTTTTACTGCCTTAACGTTATTGTCATCGAAATGTTTTTTTTTTTCCCACTGTTGCTGTTTTTTGTTGTTTAGATTTTTTTATAGATTGCACAATTAGTACAACCTCCTTTACCGAAGATATTAGAAAAGATCAATCATTGTCTACCTACGACCACAAACCAACACCGACTGTTCAACACAACTTTCAAAAAGATGTCAGTGAATACTGTCAGTATTTCAGGTGTGACACGGCAGTTCAAAGTTGGGTGTGCTGTAACAGTGGTAAACTCAAAGCCCAAAGACGCTGCCTCGGTTAGCGCTCACACTCTGCGGTCTGTGTTGGAAGGCACTTCTTACTGGACAACATTAACACATTCAGTGATTCATTTTACTCACATCCTATAAAAAGGATTTAATGACGTGTTTTCTGCCGATTTGAGCTATTTTGGTGACGGGGACCACTAATAGAACTTCCTTAAAGTCAGTCAGTTTAGTGTAGTTGTACAGGAACACAGTTTGTAGAAGACATGGTTGTTCCTTAATGACGTTTGCCTGATTTGTAAGTTGGCACAGTGACTGAACACTGATGCTAATGTGTTTTTGAAACGTTTGCAGGATGTTTCTATTGTCACATATGCCAGTCCCATGACATGACTTCTGTCTCGCATCAAGTCGCCAGTATCTCGCTCTTTTTCCTAATGAACCAGTTATTACTTCCTGAATATGAGGCTGGAGACGAGCTAAGAAGCTATTAAAGTCAAACTGCTCTGCAAGTGTAACGCACAGTTGGCAGTTTAAAGTCGGGACGAACGGAGAAAGTTGCATTCTATCATTTTTGACATTACGGTCCACTCCTATATCTCGAAGCACATTTCTGAGTGACTTTTTCCTTCGGTGATTGTAACCGATTAAGGAGTTTAGCTGATTCATCACTGCCATCAAAGTCATGCACTTTTAGTGTAAGGCATTGATCAATTTCTCAGTCTTTAGAGGAAGTGGGGTGTGTGTGGATTAGGTGTCAAAATCGGAGGAGTTTCTTTCGAAATGGCTGCTGAGGCTGCACATTGTTGGAATGAGCCTGGTGTGGTTTTGATCATTTCTGGAACTAAAGTCTTTCTTAACATTGTTTTACAGCAGAACTTGGGGCGTTGGTACTTTGAACTTCTTGTGCGGTGTAGTGCAACTATTTCAAAAAGAAGTGGGTCATGCTGGTTTAGTGACAACATAAAACTACACTGAAAGAGTTTTTGGTGCAATCTTGGAAGCTACTGCTGCTGTCACACAACATACAAACAAAAAACAAAAAACAGGGCGCCACCCTCCTGATGGACGACCCTTCGTGTACTGCACTCGCTCTACAGTTGACACTATTGTTTAAGTATCACTTGGAAATGATATATTACACGTCACTATACATATTTCTACATCTTCTCTACAGTAGTGGGTAAAGTGTCCAGTTTTGGTTGAACAATTCTCTGTCATTGAAGGGGTCTCAGGCTGCAACTGGATTCACCGTCACTAGAGGGCGATGGTGTCACTTGTTGGTGCTGCCTTTCCTCCTGTTCTGGCTCATCAGACAGAAAGCAGGGGAACGTCTGTGCTCGGGGAATAAAAGTCATTGACAGGCCAGTTCCTGTGGAAAGAAGAGGACAAAGAGTCAATGGAGCACGTTTGGGCTGTGTTTATTTGTTTAATTTAACCGGACCTCTTGTCATAACAATATGTCTCCTGTTCTTAATATTTTCACGGCACAACTGTTGCTTAGCTACTGTCCATGCTGATAGCTTTACAAAAAGATTAATGTAACGTGATCTTTTGAAGCCATTTGATATAAAGTAGGCGGCTCTCAAACTTCAGGTTCAACAGTAGCAACAGATGTGACTTTAAATAAACAGATTAATTTCACAGACTCGTCTTGTCTAGACTGTCTGCTGTCTTCTCAATCCCCACTTTCTCCCTCTACACATTAATTTTAATTAATTGGAGCGATTTGTTCTGAAGTTCATATTAGTTAACTGCACTGAAAGGGAGTAATGGATACTTGTGGGTGGAGGGACTGTTCTGTGCAACTGTGAGAACATTAATAATATATTAGGATGCTGTTTGTAGATGTGCATGCTGAGGTGGGTTGAGGATAAAGTGGCTGGCAAGCTGCTGATCATGCACTGAACAAGGAGGAAGTGGCCAGTGATCAATATTTCAGGAGGTGCAAAACCCAACACAATCCTGTAATCAACCTATAGCATGCATGGCTCCTACTAATACAGCTGACTAAAAGAAGAAGTACATCGATATATTTCATACACTGCTAATCATGCCCCTACAGAAGCTAATTGAAATTTGATTAACAAATTACTAATTCGATTTTTGTTTTGATCCTTACTGATAAAATTTACAGCGAGATCATTTTCTCCGCGGCTGTTTGGCGCTGAAATGCTTATTAGCAAATATGATATTAAGCTGTGCAAATCGTTTATTATATAGTGAACACACACACTGTACACACACACAGTGCGGCTCCTGTGTGTGTAGCCAGCAGCGCCAGTCACGGTGCCACCAGAGGGAATGGGGCTCAGACCGTGAGACGCACCACGATGTGGAATATAAAACATGACCCAGTCAGCCTGGCAATCAATGTCAAGTGTCTGTGCGAGTGCATGTCAGAGCCCGAACGAGAGAGAGGAAGGAGTCTAGTTACAAAGAAGAGAATGAGAAGAGAACTGACGCACACGTAAAGACAGTGAGAGGGAAAAACACTGAACACTAACATTTCCTGTGTGAGTTAGGGGAACGGCTCGCAGGGGGAAGCACAGAGGGGCAGGTGTGGGCGTGAAGATGAGACCAAAACAGTACCAACTATAACAGGTGAGTCATGCGCGCGCACACACACACACACACACACACACACACACACAGGGAGAGAGAGCTCTGTCCGCCAGTCTCCTTTACAACACTCCCTGCAATAAAGAAAAATGAACTAATGCTCCAGATTCAGGTTTTAAATGCAGCTCGGTCCACGTTCTAGAAAAACACTGCAGGTTAGAAAAAGGGGGGGGGGGGGGGCGGTTTTTCTCCCCTCCCTGCTGTACTTAATAGATTGCTGAGATGACTGATGCGCAACCAGGCATATCCTTTTCACATCTTTGCCAAGACAATCCCTCTCCTCAACCAAGGCCAATTTGGGTTTGAAAAAAAAAAAAAGAAGAAAAAGAAGAAGGAGGAGGAGGCAGGGAGCCGAGCGCAAACAGAGAGGGTGAAGCAGATCTCATCATCTCCTCTGTCATACACACTGGTGTTTGTTGTGTGATGCCAGACTCCTGACGAGAGCCACACTCTTGGACAGGGGACACAAATGTAGACACTAGCACAAAAAAATAATAATAACCACAGAGAGAGAGAGGGAGAGAGAGAGAGAGAGAGGATGGTGTCAGCATCCCACCTCTTCTCCTATCCCTATGAGAAGCAGACAATGATTTGTCAGTGCCTTTTCATTACTAGGGAAGGTCATGCCATCCTATCTGGCCTGGGGTGGCAGCTGCTGGGCCGGAGCAGACAGGACAGGCACAGAGGGCACTCACACACACTGACAGCTACAATGGCGGGCACAGACACACAAGCAGCTATTCATGCTGTTCGTGTTGACACACACATACACCTGTCTGCACCTTTCCTCCCTCGCAGTGCGATAACCCAGATGGCATCCTAGTAACAGCTGTAACCAGAGAAAGAGAGGGTGCCTCTACCACAAACTCCAGGTTACGCAAGACCGCCGACACGCAGCTTCGTGTCTTTTGTGTAGTCAGGCGGCCACGAGAGCAACAATACATCGGATGCACACTAGAGTTTCGGTCTGTTGATTTAATTTTTGGCTTCAAATAACGTGACGTGAGATAAAACACTTTCCAAGCATCCACCAGACAGACACTAAATCGACTGACCTCCGTTTTACCTGGCTGTAATGAATTTTTCATGGGATTTGGATTTTGCATCCACATCTACTATATTCCATGCTGCCTGTTGCAGATCAGATAGCGTTATCACATCCTGTTCTCCTATCATCTTGTCTCTGTGTCTTTGATACCGGCTCCCTCTCTGTAAAATCCCCTCGTATCACTCCAAGCCGATCAAACTAAGAACCGCACTCATTTCCATTAGAATTGCTAATGGTACAGCACTAAACTGTGAAGCACAGTGAAATGTAGAGAGAGGAGCAAAAAATACAAAAAAAAATAACATAAAAGGGTCCAAAATATATATACGAGCATTTTCATCCCTGTTCCATTCCAATATTAGAGTTGGTAATTGAACCATTTCCAGGCATTTTCAACAGGCTTGGTGCTTTTCTTTTTCAACCCCTAAAACTTTAAAGAGCACTTATTTCTATGCATTAGCAAACTCGGAGAACACAGCAGTTCCCCTGAAATGCAAAAGAGTGAATAACATTAGGAGGGTGGAGGTGGAAGGAAACATAAAGTAGCTACGCTGTCTCAGTGTACGGAAATCTGGAGATTAAACATCTTTCTTAGGTTTTCAAAAAAAGAGGTGAGTTCTTCTGGGGCTGCATTTTGTTTCCTGCATGGTGATCAAGGCTCAGCATTTCTTCTTTTAAATATAACACATTTGACAATTATTACTTTCAATTATGGCAAACAAGGCTTCTGGGATCCAGCTTTTGAGACATTTCCAGCTTAATAAAAAGCAGATGTGAAATATATTAAAATAAAGGAGTTACATTGCTTCTCTTGCCAGGTCCCCTATTAACTGAGGGAAAGACATAAACCAATAGGTGAATAAACCTCCGTGGGACATGGGACTGTGTTACTTAATTATTCCCCTGCCCCTGCAGGGTATTTGAAAGCAATCCGAGCATGACTCAGCAAATTGACTGTGCTGATTGGATATTCATCATGAGCGCAGTGATACAGCCAAAGAGCAAACACAGCCAGCCACCACGGGCCAATTTCCTGATTTCTTACCTCTACTCGCACCCAAATCATTATTCCAGGGACTAATAGTATTATTATTGTTGGAGTAGACTGAAGTTGACAGCTGACTGCTGTATGTAGGGAAGTGTGTATACATACTGTTTCAAGCACTACAGTAGTGGTGGGTATGTGGAAAGACTGCTCATTAGATAAACAGTAAGAATGAACAGCTGAATCATTTACCTAAAAGTAGAGAATGGTATAAAATGATGAGTGGCTGTGGCACAGGAGGTAGGGCGATCATCCAGGCGTGTGTGTGAGTGTCTGGTTGAATGAGAAGCTGTGTGAAGCACTTAGAGCAGCAATAAGGTAAAAACGTCCAGGGGGGGGTATCACATAGAAAGGTTGGGAACCACTGTGTTAAGAGTTCCTCTTATGTGCAGCCCAGAAAATGTAAAATAGCTCCAGGAGAATGGAGACCTACTGCCAGCAATGCAACTACTGTATATGGCTCTCCTTGTCAGCTACCTTGAAAGCAGCACCAGCACCTGACGTGCGCGAGCATCTCCTGACATGCCTTTCACAGTCCAAACAGCCTGTGTCACAACGGGAGTTTAACTCCTGTCACTCCCCAGAATCACCTTGTCGTCCTCCTTGTCTGACAAGACCATTGGCTTGGGTCCTCAAACACACTGATGCATTCAATTTATTCATGGGAAAGGAGGGGTGATAACAGTAGTGCTGAACGGGTATGAGCAAAAGAAGGTGGAGAGAATTGGACAGGACACACGGAGAAAGAGTGGGAGGAGCAGCGGAAATGCCAAGGTGATGGATGAGAGAGAAGCTCCTCTGCTCACCAGAGTTTGGAGAAGAAGAGTTTAAATGGAGAGTTTACAGAGACTGAGCCTATAAATAATGACCCTGAGATGGAAGCGTCTCTGTTGGTGTAGATGAGGAAAAACATATTAGTGTTCGGAACAGAAGACTCGCATTTTGCTTTTAAGCTTATCAATCCACAATTAAATGATAATAGAAAAAAAAAAACAATCACGCTTTAGATATTAGGGAATTATGACGCCAGAAAAAAACTTTCTTCTTTGCCCGGCTTTCTGTTTTACTTTATCAGTGAATGCCAAAAGGCCCCTAATCCTCAGATAAGTCTACTAATCAACTAATACTACGGGCAGAGTGTAATCTCATCAGCTCACTAATCACCTTTCTGCCTCTGGTCTGCATCTATTAACACGCACGCGAGCACACACATGCTTTCTTATGTGTATGGACACATGAAGTGCACACAGAGGACAAAGGAGAACAAACTAATATGAGGGAAAAAGTAAAATGTACATATATGTTATGTTTTATATTTTTTTAAGTCTGATGAGGAAAGACTGCTTGCTTTGTAATTTAGGTGATGACTCTTGGGCTACAGCATGCTTTTTTTGTTAAATGTCTATCATTTATGATTATGAGTTTATCAGCAGAACATGAGACAGAAGTAAGTAAGTAAGAAAACGTTTTCTGTTTGTAGTATAACTAGGTTAGATTCATGTCTAAGTTTGTTAGTTTCATTCATTTCCTAACTCCTGTCACTGTCCTGTCAGAAAGGTGGAGACAGTTATGGAAAGTGTCTCCGTTGCAGGGTACAATATTTTCATTAACAGTTTCTCCACCTGCCTATCTCCCACCTCATCCGCTGACAAGCAGGTAAAGAAATAGCAACAACCCGCATATGATAATTAGTAACCTCATGCCTGTACCTTGGTAACTGTAGAGATCTCCCACGCTGTTCTGACGCGTGATGTGCTGCCAGTAGGCGCTGCGTGGCAGGGAGATGGACTTGGTTAGCATCTCTCTGGAGTGGATCTGAAACAGACAGAGAAAGTTTGCAGTGTCTTTCGCTTCCTGTCACTCTCACAACAGGGGAAATTGCTTTGGGTACTGTATTTCAGTAAACAAAGAGTGTGAGTGGTATGGTATATCGCTGGATGAAATGCATGTTTCCACTCTGAATAGCTGTTTGGTGGGTGAGAGCGAGGGCGGTTTCACATGATGTTATCGTGCTGCTGGGTGACGTGGTTCAGATTTTTATCTGCAGGGTGAAACCAAAAGAAAAATGAAAACCAGTTCACCTTCAGCACATGAAATTAATCAATTTACTGAAAATTCAAATGAACTCAGCTGTGAATATGATACTTTAACCTTTCTGCCTGTCCACTTCCTGCCAGTGGACAGTTTCGTATTGACGATCATGTGATTTACAGAGCCGAGGGTAAATGCTGCGTCTGGACATTTTCCCAAACAGTGGGGTCCAAGAGCATGGCCATATGGCCAAGGCTCATCAAACACTAGGCAGGCCCACATAAATAAAGCATACAGATGATAGCAGGGAGGAAGGAGAGAGGAAGGAAGGAAGGGATGAAAGGAGTGAGCGGAGGCCAAGACCATGGGGTGTCAGAGGGCTCGTGGCCCAGGGCAGCACTTTTCAGGAGAAACCAGCAGGAATACCTATAGAGGACTGTGTATTCCTTTGTGGGAGAGAGCATCTTGAGTGAAAACCAAGATTTATGGCCTGTGTGTTCATGGGTTTCTAAAAATAATTCAATGAAAGGCTTGTTTGATCTGCCTAAATCAAACAGTCAACGAAGAAACCACTGGAATACGAGAGAATGGAGGCATTTCTATTGTTAATCAACAGATACGGTGTTGGAATTCTTCCTTGTCGGTGCTTCTTCTGTCACTGGGTGATGAACACTGTCTAAATATCAAACAGTCATTCCTGATACAATGCTGTGCTGATACTTGCACTCATTATCAGCTGCTGCGGTGCAAATATTGTTGGATTAGTTGCGCGCTGCAGCGAGTATGAGATAAACAACGTAAAAAGTACCTGGGAGCTTTTCTCCATCTCCTCCATCATTCTCTCGTGCTGCTGAGCAATGGCCAGCGTGGCCGAGTGGACCCGCTGGTAGATCATCTCCCCCTCCCGTGTCTGGAACGTGAACAAACCCTCTCCTGTGTCACACATCCTGTGCCAGGAAAACACACACACACACACACACACACACACAGAGAAGTACACACACTTTGATCATGCATCTTCTTACAAATACGTATATTTGAATGTGCGCTTAGAGAGACACGCATTGATATAGCAGCTCACTGGAGTATAACACAGACACACTTGAATAGATACAGTATCCAAACAAGGATGCACACACACACACAGGCACCTGTCACACCGTCGCCTGAAGGGCTCTGTGGCAAATGCTGATATCCTGGGATGTTTTGGATATCCAAAGTTGCTTTGTTAAAGTTTTTGTGACATTTTCAAAACTAAAGTTTTTTTTCCCTCCCACCACTAATGTTTCAATCACACACACACACACACACACACACACACACACACACACACACACACACACACACACACCTAAGCACAAATCTGCATGCACATACCTTCCGGACTCAAAAGTGAACCAGGTGGAGTCTCGACCATATCTGCGCAGGGAGCTGAGAGGCCACATGACAAGTTTGAGGCGAGCGTTGTGAATGTCCCACAGGTAAATGTTTTCATGTGTGATTTGCATGGTGCACTCCCCGTAGATGTCCAGGTTAGGGGTGGGCATCAGGTACACGTTGAAACGTTCTGGAAAGATTCACATTGCACTTCATTTGATGCCATCTCAATGGTAGTTTTAAAATGTTGGTCTATTTAAATGATGGAAACTGAAGACAGAGCAAAACTTGTCCAAAAAGAAACAGAATATCTACTGGTCCTACTGGAAGGCAGATCTTTTTACATGGGGACAGTGTCAGGATAGTTGTTACCCTCCACTGCTGGCATTCTTTGTGCTGAGCTAAGCTAAACTGACCTTCTCCAGGTGGTAGATCATAGTGTACATGAGAGTGAAATCAGCCTTCTCGTCTAATTCTTGGCAAAAGAAAAAAAAAAGACATATGTCACCCAAAATAATTAAAGGATATCTACTGCAACACATTCAGATTCTTCTTCCCTAAAGATGCCTTTTTGTGGCTGTAATTTATTAGATGTTCTATACTGATACCCTAGGAACCAGTGGTGTTCATAACAGCAAAGAAATTAATTATTTCGTAAAAAGATTAAAGTCGAGTCACAAACTAAACAGTCTGGGGTCTAACAAGGTTGCGTGATCAGTCATCAGCTCTTATCAAGTAATGGATCCTTCTTCAATCCCTGGGGTGTGAATCTACGATATAGAGTGTGAGACAGATGGGGAGGTTAGATCGTTCTTGGCTTACGAGGAAAGAAAAATAAAACACAGATTGCGACAAATCTCTGCATGAGAGATTTTGAAACAGTTGAGTTGTGTTTGACTCAGCGCCGTGGTTAGTGTCAGGGATTCTGTATGTAACTGTGCAGTCTGTAGCGTACTGTGTTATAGCAACAATACAATACATCGACTTTTACTGTACCTACTGCACTTTCCCATGACTTACTTGGTTTTTTAATTCAGTGTTGCAAACGTAGAGTAATCCGTCCAATAAAAGGTATTTGAACCCGTATGTTACCTGACTCACAGTGGGTTTTACAGCTATCCAGAAACCTGGACTAGGATCACAGAGCCGAATCTGCTCATTCACATTAAACTAACTCTGTGAGGCAGACAGACAAAGAAGGAGAGACAGAGAGGGAGCGAGTTCTCCATAATCTAAATTAGTTCTCACTAATTACGCTTAATGATTCAAAATAAGCCATGTGTCTGCAGTGGATACAAAATGGCAATGTCATAGTGTGGCTTCATTTTAGGGACAGTGAAAATGAACTCTCATCTAATTATCGGCCCCTGCTGTTTGGGGAGGGCCACTAATTGAAACATGGTTGCAGGCCCAGGCCTTTCGTTTCACTCGCCTATGTAGAGAGCAGAGAGACCAGCTCCATTTGTCTCTGTAGCACTGCTTAAACCTTTCTATGCACACCAAAAACGGCAGGACTTCAGCGAAAGCAGCACAGAATAGCGTTATAAAGCTGTGTTGGTTTACCGCGGCACAGTCAGAAACGTATTTATTGACATAATGGATAGATGAGGCTGAGTTTTGTTAAAGAATACAGTGTGACTTTGTGGCTGCAGTGAAATTAAATGAAGGTACTTTCTTTTGTACTTGCCCTTTTACAACCTTAAACGGCTCCTCTTTGCCTGTTGCCTTTCCGATTTCCTCTGCGAGTTTACAAATTATACAGAGAACGAGCTCCACTATGATAGCAGCACCCTGTTGCCGTTCCTTTCCCTCCCCCCCATTTCCATTTCCTGTGAGTGGAATATGTGGGGAAGCACATTTATTTCACATGGCTTTAGGAGCCATAATCTCATCCATCTCTGTGACAAGCTTCATTATGAGGGAAGCCAGTGATGCACAGCACTTCTCATTAGGCCTGGAACAGAGCCCCGACCACAGCCTGTGACCTGTGCTCTAACTCACACATAGGCACGCACAAAGATTTCCTTCAACACACAAACATGCAGACAGACAGACAGACAGACAGACACACACACACACACACACACACACACACATTCAAACATACTCCTGAACTAATGTGCTAATGTTAAAAACTGTTACAGCAGACTTCAGATGAGATCTAGACAAAAACGGCCCTTATTAGCCAATCCTAATTGGACAGAGGCTGTTCTGCTCCCCTAACCATCTGAGGGCTCCACTGCATTAACACATATGGGCTCAGACTGCAAACACTATCTGTTTGGTGGCAGGCTGAATGAGCGACATTGACCCTGAATGGCTGTCTGTGTTAGCAGGGACTAATTGGGCACTCACCGTTCTGCTCCTGCTGCACGCCCGCTGCTAACAGGTCTGGCTCTCCCAGGCTGATGTCATTGAGACGGCTGCCCAGGCACTCCACGCACAGCAGCTTACACCATTCCTCTGCATCCAGCTCTGCACACAGCCACAGCGGCAGTGTTAAAGCATGTCCACTATCAGACACACACACACACACACACACGTACCTCCTCCATATCCAACACTGCAGACATAATAAAACATACTGTTCAGATTATAGTACCCCAACTGTTCTGCCTTGACTGTGTTTACACCTGCACATAAACATGCAGGTAATTCACCCACAGAATTCCAGATGTTAAAGGCTGTATGTACAGTACAGGACATGAATACAGATAACAGTAACCAGGGAAAAGCAAAATCAATGTGGGTGATTCACTGCAGATTAAAAGAGACTGTGAGTTCAGCAACGGCCAGCAACAGATGAATACGAGATTTCTGCTCCCTCCTTCGCCACTACTCTAAAACTGTGCAATAATATTCACTCGAGTATTATGAGTATAAAATAATTATACAGTTGAATGAACAAAACAAAACAGCTGCAACGAAAACGGAACATTATAGCATTCGCGAAGGGAATGGTGTAATGTTAATGTTATAATGAAGACTTACTGCAGGACTAAACTGCCAACGGAGAGTAAAAAGTAGTTTTAGAAATAAAAGCTGATTTTAGAACAAATTCATTGAATTGATGATTTCTGATCAAACTGATGAGAAATACAATGTAGACAGTGTTAGTGCAGTAAATGCCTATTGTAGCTGGAAACAGCTGTTTTTAAAGAAATATTTACATAAACATTTATTTAGCAATCAGCAAGTATTAGTGCTCCAATTGCACGTTATGCTTGCTAATGCATTCAAACTGTATTAATAATCATTATGAAAATCTTTTGCAATGACGGTAACAGAGCTGAAGACACATATCATTTAATAAAAAACACGGTAATTCCAATGTAACTCCAAACATTAAATAGGAATTAACATGTAATGTTTGTGTGTTATTGATCAGAACTACCATCCTTGTCATTAAAGCACAACAGCTCATCTTCACGCTGATCTTTTACATTATTAAATTGTAATGCAGTGCATAATTCTGCAGGAAAATACCAATTTTGTGAAATTTTGAATGGAATCATGACGTCATGTAGAAAGTGATATATCGACCACACGTGAGAGCTGCCACTTAAAGGAGGGATGTTTTCATTATAAGACTTATTTTTTAATTATATAAAATCAAGGCTTTAAGTGGGGACGAATGATTCCATGAATCAAATCTGCCTGTGTGGCCGTCTGTTGTTTGTGAATACCAATTTTACTATGCATTAAGTCAGAAAAAATGATGTTTACAATGGAGAATTGTTTTGTGTGAGCTTTCTGTGAGAGTTACTGGGGTATGAAATGAGAGTTGTTTATCTTTGTGAAGCTCCTTAACTTCGGGCCCTGTGGAATTCTGGGATATGCAACTCTAACTAGTGATGTGTACAGAATCTTAAGCGGAAGCGTGGGAATGCTGCCGTGTTTCTGTATGTCTATTAATCAAAAGTCAACACGTGCTTATGTACCATACTGTCTGTGAGTTATTCTCACTTCATTCAATTGCTGGCACTGTGAGACAGCCTGTTTGTCAGATCAACCCTAGTGTCCAATGGGACACATCTACACAACTTTGCAGGGTGAAGGTAAGGTCAGGCTGCTGCCTGAAGCACTTTTAGTGACATGCCACAGAAAGCAGAAGTGCAGATACGCACACATTCAGGCAAAAGCAAATCTGTACTTCAGCTCCCTACTCATGCCTTCCCAGATTCAGCCTTTCTCCTCCAGAGTTACTACGGCCTTTAAGTACCTCTAAACTCCCACACTGTTAGGGCCATAAGTGGAAAATCAGCTAAACAAACACTTCATCAGCACAGAGGCAGCCTCGCTAGCCTATGTGCCATGCGTTAAGAAATATGGTAGGAGGCCAGCTCTCTGTAGATGGAACAGGATGGAGAAGCATTTTGCGTGAGCGAACAGGGCGCGAGCATGAAAGAAACAAGTCTGGATGGAGTAAGAGAAAAGGTACGAATTGAATCAGGAGACAGCCAAGTTCTGTGTGTGCGTGTGTGTCTCACTGCAGTGGGATGTGGTTATACAGACAGATAAAATATGTGTATCGTTAAGGACTTGTCACACTTGGTATCTCCTTTCTATTCAATCTTCAGGTCACACTCTCATATCTGTCTATGGCGCATGTTTGACAGCTGCACCCAAAGCCCACAACTGTCAAAAATGTAAGATGTGTTAATGTCTTTTGTGCAGTTCCCTGTTTCTCTGACAGCACACGGAACAACATGATGCTGCTTGAGTGGAGGAATCAAAGGTTGTTTTTTTAAAATACTAAAACCAGGAGATCATCGTGAGGCCTCATTACTTTTTTGTCTTAAAAAAAAAACAAAAACAAAAAAAAAACAAACAGTCAACACTTTCTTTTTTTGGACAGAAGCCCTGAAATAAGTTTGACGTTTGCTTTCCAACTGCCAGGTTCAGTTTTGAGATCCAAACTCCCATTGACACTGCACTGTGGTCGGAAGGCTTATTGCCAAGTTAGCATCGAATGTAGGAAAGCTCTGTAACCCGACCCAGCTGGACCTGGAAATGCTATTTTTAATTCAGTTTTAAAAATATTTGTTGTTTGTTTGAATTTTTCTTTTTAGAGACTTACATCACTAGTACTATAAAATAATAATGTAAATATACAAAGGCTGGTGTTGGACACAAAATAATCAAGGTTTCCATGTGGTGGTTTGATGGTGAAGACTCTTGAGTCATAGGAGTGAGTTAAGAGTGAGGCAGCGATCATGGGCGACAGAGTCAAAGGAAGATTCACCTTTTCTAGCTCCCTCATGTCCAGCGGCTTAAGACTGGATTGTTTCTCAACCAACCATGTGTTGATTATGTGCCTTTTTGGCTTCCTGTCCACGTATTAGAGGCAATCTTATATTGTTACAGTCCATAATTGGATTGAAACACACTGCAAATTATGCCCAATATCGTTTTTCATACCTGCAGTATGAAAATCAATATTTCGGAACAGATCCTCCCACTTCTTAATATAGCGGCAAATGAGCATCGCTTGGCAAAACTCCAACTGCCCACTGCTTCGTTCACCTCTCTCTTTCACTTCCTGCCTCTCACTCCTGAATCTCTGTCCACTTCTTGTCAAACTTTTCACAAACAACACCTGCAGTCCTAATCCCACACTTACAGTGCTGTCATACATACGTGCAAGCAAAAAAAGAAAAATCATCATTCCTATTTTTCTCTCTCCCCGGCTCTAAAAAAAGAGAATGAATGGAGAAAAAGACACTTACCCGATTCACAGGCAAATGTCTTGGATGTGTCGTCACAGAAGATGATAGCCACAGCATGCTTTTTTGTCTCCCGTGGCATCCGGGTAATGTTCTTGATGTTATGGAGCTCAGTGATCTAAGCAGGAGGAAGAGAGTGGCAGCAGCACATTACTTGGAGTGAAAACAGCCAGCAGCAGCAAGGTTTAATTGTCACCCTGCACTGCTTTGCTGAAAGTGCAATAGTAGATTGAGGCTTAGCATATAAAGGATGTCAGAGTGAAATAGAAATGTGGGTGACGTTACAGGATAAATAAATAACAGCAGTTATTGTATTACTCACAAAAATCTCTTTTCAACAAGCAAGAAATCGTCCACAGTGTCAGCTTGTTGCAGCATGGTGGCTGCTGCAGTGTGGTGTGTCGTATGTAATGCAGTGGAATTTGTGTGGAAAAGCACTTTATGAGTAACTGTGACTTGGTGCATAATACTATGTTCACTGTGCGTCCACTATCCGAGTGCCTCTCCTTGAAACTGCTTTTCCAGTCAATAAGGAAGAGTGCAATCAAAAGCATCCAAATCACTTTACCAGGAGATTGATCATGAATGGAAAAAGAGAAGATTACATTTAATTGGATATCACCCGCATTTACAGGCCATTTTGTTCAACAGTCCTCTCTGTGTTCACTCTGTCTGAGAGATAAGGCCCATTACATTATTGTAGTCCATTGTGTGCTAACTGTGGGCCCTTTGCCAGACTGTCGGGAATGAATTAGCTGGGCTCACTGCCCGTATAGTTAAGCTTAACTGTTTAAGGTTAAAAGACCAGACCTAATAACACACGCTATATCTGGACCACAGATTCCTTTGCTCGATAAGATTACATATAATATATTAAGCCTCTGTCAGATATGTTCTGCTCCGCGTTCAAGTGATATACAGAACTTCAAAGATGTATTTTCAACAGCAAAGCAAGGAAATGCAAACGTATTAAAAACAGGAGAGGAGGATATGGATGGGATATATTTTCATTTGTTATTTATTATCCCCCACAATGAAAATATCTAAATATTTCATAAGAGATAAGGTGATTTGTTTCCCATATGAAAACACAGTGTATAGCTTATTTGTCTTCAAGCGCACTATTCATGCATATAACTGACACAAAACGAGTGTCAACATCGGGAATCTCTCAGCTGTTTATTCCAACAGCCTCGGATCTCTTTCTCTGTTTGTGCTTAGTGTGTAACTGTGCATAACTTGGCCATGTGTGTGCATGTGCATGCGCATGTGAAACAGTGTATGTATGGGAGAGATTTGGGCGCAATCCCAGCCTTAGGTGCTGGAGCCCGAGCAAAGTGAATCATTTGGGATGGGACCGATTTCTTATCTCATCAGCTCTTCTCTCCTCTCCAGCTGTTTCCTCTTCTTTATTCAAAGGTGCAGGTTAAATCTCATATTAAGAAGACCGTTGTCTGCAGCCATGCTTGCAGCTTTGTGAGGCTGTACGTACAGTAGACATTGCAATGAGTAATATGCTAATATCATCTTGCTAACCTACTGACGGCCATGATAACATGCCCGATATTTTGGTATTTCGTCCTGTACCAAAAACAGCTCAAGCCTGGGCGAAAACAATCACTCCTCTCTGCTGTAATGGTTTTTTCCACATCCATACGCACATAATGTATCTAGGCATTCAAGTACGGCGCCATCTTACCCCTTTAACTGACTCTTGTAGAGGTTTTGGGAGGGCAAAAGAAATGTAGCACACAGAAAAACAACTTTTCAGAGGGCTAAAAATATTGCTAAAAATATGCAGGGATTGTTTTACTGTGTGGACCAGTTTTCCTCAGACTGAGAAAGCTGCACAGGCAGAGAGCGAAAAACATGGTCGAGAGAGAAAAGGGCAAAATGGAGAGAGATAGAAAGACGCAGAGAAAGAAAGCCAATCCCCTTTTGTGTTGATTCTGTAAATCAGCCACCAGTGCAGCCTATTTCCTCTCAAAGCACTGCAGCGTTGAATGAAGCCCTCAGATGGGACCTTTCTTGATCTCTGTGACGATGCATTACCAGGTGCAGTGGTGCATGTGCGCGCTTATCACTCACTGGCTGCATGAGATGCCTTTGGGAGGGGGGTTAGAGCCACACAGGACGCCCCGTGTGACAGCATGATGTAGTAGGCAGGGAGACACTTCCCCTCACCATGATAATGAGTCATAATTTGAGTATCTGAAAGGGCTTAAGAGGCAGGGAGACATATTACTCTCGATTATTAGTTTCAAAAGAGAGGAGAAGAGCCCCAGAGGACTAGATTAAGATGCAAAATATATCTTAATGGGTCCTTAAATCCATCACCTCTGGTCAATAGACACAACTTTCTGCACGGAGGTGAAAACATTCTTGGTGAGTGTGTGTAATACACCTCAGTAGTAAATGACTGTATTATTCCATACGGTTAATTTAGTTTTTTTCAATATTTCAAATATTTTAAGCTGACAAAATCTAAATACACCTCCCAAACGCTCATTTTTAGTGGGCGACCATTAGCATCAGATTTTATCAGTTGAAGTTAATTAATTCCACCAGTTGGCCAAATGGCAAGATGAAACTCTGCTAAATGTGTTCTGCATGCTGATGTCTGTAGCACTCAGCCAGATGCTATTCCCTTAAGAGTGACACACCATTATTAATCTCTTTTTGTTATTCAAGAAGACAACGACAAATTTTGGCATCGTGAACATCCACAGAAGATTTTATATCATACAAGTTTTGCAAGATCCATCATCAAGGACTTTTGTAGTACTAAGCTGAAGGGTTGTGCAGTGGTGGTCGTAGACAAAATGTCAGACACTGACAAATCATTAGGAATCATGAAATTAGTCATATTGATTCATACTGTAGAGGGCAAAAAAAGATAAGACAACAATGAACCAAACAGATTGAGACACACTTAACGATAACATGTGTGTGATAACAAGTCATGCGTTTACCTTGTGAAAGCTCCTGAAGTAGGCTGCTTTCTCATCTGGGTACTTCTCTAACCGTCGGGGTCCCTTACTGGAGGCCTTCTTAAACACCAGCCAACACCTCCGGAAGATCTGACAACAGAGAACGATGGGAGCCTTGTTACTGGAACACAGCTCCCCCGGAGCAGAGAAATACATTATGGTAACTGGACATTGAGACTACAAGAAAACACAAGCTGACTGCCCACAGAGGCCGACCCCCTGTAACCACAAAATAACAGAGCAGGAGAGCTATAGCTGACACCGAGCTAACAGGACAGAAAAATGTACTCCTGCGATACTAAAGCAGACTGTTACTGCTTTAGTATGGCTGTTACTGTAACTATTACAGTCCAAATCCCAAAGCAAAGCAAACATTAAAGTAGATCTAGTGGGTTCACACAGGGCATTTGCACCTGCTGCAGTGTGTTAAAGAACCCTCTATTATTAGTCCTTAATAAATTGCTGTGATAAATTAATATATAGGCTATTTTGAATGCCATAGCAGCGATTAAGGACAGGGGATTTAAAAATTATGTTTGACAGTAGGAGAAATACATTTCTCACATGCAAGGTAAAGCTACAGCATCAACAGGCCAGCATTCTTCAACTGAGCCAAAACCACACAGAAAGCAGTCTCTCTCCACTTTACTCGCCTCTGTGTTATTGAGTGAGAGTGTGATTCCCTAACAGTCTTAGTATATTAGTCATTACGTCTTAAAGCCATGCCTACCAGAGGTGTTTTAAAGCGGCTGAAGGGAACATATAAAAAATAGAACAGACATAAGGGACAGAGATATTTACTCCGTAAGTTTGTTTTTGTGGTGGATGAATGTAGGTTAGCAAATAGGTTAGCAGATTTATTTACAAAATTTTGATTTACCAGTTAAAATCTCCAACTCTTGACAGTGTTCTTAGTTCCACAGTGCACTGACTAGTTTATTTTTTATATCAAGGCAAATATGGCCTGAAACTGCAGGTATTATACGGCATTTTAAAATATGTGTGGATGCACAAACCAGATATTGTCCCAGAATTGAAAGAGAAAGTGTTCAAAACATTTCAATTTCACTAAATGACTTGTGTTCCTAAGAGCTTTGTACAAACTGCACTCTGCTGTACGAGCTTAACAACTTTATAACTTAGTTTCAACCTGGAGGAATGTGTTATGAAAGGCTGTGGAGCTGACACTTCTTCACTTCCTTCTGTCGCAAACACACATACACTGTGTCTTTCCTCGGTGCAGCAAATGATTGTACATTGTATTGATTACTGAACCACAGTCTGGCTAAACCACTAACATGAAGATGACATAAATACAGGCTGTCGGGCTACTTCAAGGTCAAATCATGAAAAGCAACAAACACACAGAGACACACTTTTTTGTCAGTTCTGTACATGCATGCACACGAGTGAATTTGTCCTTGTGACCCTTTGTATTTTTAGAACTGTCTGAAGATTATTCAATACAAAAGCTCTCAATAATATTCTAGGTCTGTTAGAAAGACCTGTGCCACTTGCCGCTGACGACTCTGCCTCTCTTATGAACGCTATGTTCCCATGAAGGGCTGTTTAGGAGAGTTTCATGAGGTCTAGCAAGCTAATTAAGTTCCAAGACGTCTGTTACTGTTGCTGTTTCTAACGTCTATTGAACTGTAAGTTCAGTCTCATACTGTTAAAGCCGTTTCCGGCATTTGGAAAAGCCCAAATTCCAAAACACATCTTCCCTCTTTATGCAGTCGGTGTCAAGGCACAAAAAGCCAACACAGTCAGAACAGTGTAGTTGAGAGACTGAATAAGTGAGATGGCCTGCAGCTTATGGGTCCTATGTGGTTGCCTATCTTTAATAGTATGACCCTTCTATTTCCTGGTGGAGACAGCTGCTATCACTCTGCCTGATGTATGATTGCCCTGGGCCACATGGTTGTGTTGGGGAATCACGGATGTACGATTAATTTGTTTACTCAGCTGGTGTACTTCATAAAAGGTCCACTGAGTTGAACTTGGCACTTTGTAGTAATTGACTAGAGTGGATCCCTAGGTCCTTATCGGTTTGCCTTGATGGGCCTCCATTCTAGTTAAGTGTTGCTCAGACCCATTATAAACAGCAAACAACACAAAATAGTGCACTACACACTCTCTAATGCACTGTGGATCATTCTCTGCTCTATCTATAAAATGCTTTAAAGAAGTAAGGGAACAAAGGCGTGGGAAAATCAAACTCCAAATTGAACATACTGTATTTATTTCCATAATAATATCTATTTGACAGAAATGCTCAATTGAATGGGAATCCCTTTTGACAATGACCATTAGCACATTTTAGAAAGTAAAATTAAAGCTAGTCTCAATTCCCTTTCGGGAGTTTGAGTCAAACCAACGCTGCCTGCTTGCCACACACAAAGTAATTCACTCTAGGAGTGCTCAGATTAAGTAATTATACTAGCACAAAAGCAAGCTCAGTGAGATAGCTTGTGCATAATAAGAACTTGGGGGTATGAATGGAGAGAGCTTAATTTTGCCTGTTCCACAGTTGTCAATGCTTTGTCGAGGCAGTCCTATTCTTGGGCTGTTGGTGGGTCTTATTCAGAGACACTCTTACACTGATTGTAATTACACAGACGTGAGTTAGACTCTGCTGGTTTGGTATGACTCATTTAATGCCAGAACACCTTGAATACACTGCTTGGCACCGAAAACCCATTCACCAGTTCCAGTAAAAACAAAGTGTTGATGAAGCAGACAGCTATAGTGAAAATCATCAATCATGAAATCCTCTTTTTTTTTTTTTTTTGCTTTGAGTCGACTTACTGTGTGCAGTTATAAAAAGCAAAGTTTCACTACACAGATTGAGGCAAAAAAAATTAAAAACCATTTTAAATAAAATAGAATTTTCATTTTTATAAACTTAAAAGTTTACTTCTATTACTTTTTGTTTCTTTATTCTTTTCACATGTCACGTCTTCTCCGACCATTACTCACAATCCATCAATCCAGTTGTAATTTCAATTCTATTAATCCAGTTTGGCCAATTTTGGGGTAGTGTATAGCAGGCACTGACCTTGGTGGTGCTATAGAGGTGAAAGGGAATAGCGGCAAGGTGACGAAACAACAGCAGTGGAGTCGTAGCAGAGAAATTTGATTAAACTGCTCATTGGAAACAACTCTATGAAAGTCAAGCCCTCCAAATAAAAACAAAACAAAAACAAACAAAAAATGATCTTTGTGTTACTTGGAGAGTAACTCTTTGTCACACTTTGGCTGTTACCAAGCTGATTTGATCATATTCTCCACATGAGTCCTGAGATTAAGTTCCTAGTCAAAGATAATACAGAGGTCTCCTGCCTGTTTGCTAGGGGAACGTCTGAAAAAAATGAATTTCATGGCCAGTTCCTCTCTTTAAATCCAAGAGTCTGTAAGTAATAGTTCACTTTTATCTTTTAAATCTGACTGAGCTGTAAAAGTTTTGTGACATCCAGGCACTAAAATACATCAGCTGGTCCTGAGTCATCAGGAGATGCATCCACATCACATAGTGAATCATTCGGTTAGGAAAAGAAATCTTGTGTCTCCTGAGGGCACCTGTGGGGTTATGTCAGTAGATTAAAAACTACTCATTCAAAAATTGATTTTAGATTTAGATAATTTTTGACTGTTACAGGAAAAAACTGTGTATTGAAACAACTGAGAGATGAGTGTGAGACAGTCTGTGGTTCAGTCTACAACATGTCAAAGCATTTGATGATTTTTCCCTTTTTTCAAAAGCGGCACTCAGATCAATAGTGCCAAAACAAAGTTAACAAGCTCCTCCATCTGAACAGCACGACATGATCACACTCTGCTGCTTAGAGTCTGAATGGATTCAACTCTACAGAACCCAACATGTAAAACAATAAGCAATAACCTGCCTTTTCCACCTGATTTAAGCAGTTTCTTAGCAGGGAACATATTAGTAATCCTATAACTAAAGGCTTGGCGTGTCTAGTCTCAGAGTCTGATTTACGTGTGAGATGCTTGTCAGTCAGACTCAGTGATTATGGCTTTCCCTCTGCACAAACACACCCCTAAGTCAGCATATACAGTGGCAATGAGCTTCATCTAAGTATTAACAAATATAATGGTCTAAAATAATAACACAAAATAAAGGAATTTTAAAAATCTTTTTGGAGGTCATTATTAAAATTATTCACGTTTTCCACTAGCACTATGAGGTTTTTGGTTGTTCTCAAAGACATAAAAGAACAGAATATTTGGTGTTATTATTTTAGGCACATCATATTTGTTAATACTCTTGAATTAGATGAAGATGAGATCAAATTTTAGGACAAATTAGTGCAGAAAACCATGAAATTGCGAAAGGTTCACATACTTTTTCTTGCCACTGTACCTGTGTAGATAGACACACAATTGCTGTCCTCTCAGCACAATATGACAGGTCAAATATCATCATATAAATCCCTTGAAGAAAAGATAATAAAAGTGATCCATTGGTCAAAATGGTACTTTCAGTGAGCAACAAAACCCAGGACGTTGAGAGGATCATGAAAACGAGAAGCCCTACATGAAGATTTAAAGCAGTCATTTTACTGTGTATTCATTAAAATTCTGGGAGGTGTGATGAACCCACAGGGCCACTGGAATCCAAATGAGGTTGGGTCATTAAATTTTAACATTTCATTAACGGAGTGTTAGAATGATTTAATCAAAATAACACTTTTATTTTTTGTGTGCATATGTGTGCATGATTCTGCGTCTTCTTCATCAATAAATAAATAAAATAGCAAAACAGGCCAAAATAGAAAATGTGAAGAAAAGAAACTAAAAACCTTTGCCTTCTTTTTTGTGTTTAAAACTGACTTTATACGAGTCCATCTACAGAATGTTTGTATGTGAATTACAGCAGTAATACAGTCTGAAGAGGTGCTTGTTAGCGGTGATGAGACAGTAAATGTCGCTATGACTGGGCTTTAATCTAAGCTGATTGGACATGACTTAGGCAAATGCAAAAGGGAAATCTAATGTTTAATGTTTTCACATCCGTAGCTCACTGAGCCTGTGGTATGTTCAGATTATGTCTAACAGACATTTTCCATGAACAACTGGAGTTTTTAACAACTATTTGTAGCCATGTGAGGTTAGGTTGGCTCTATAATAACCATGTGATTGGTTAAGTGTGGCACCATTTTATCACTGGCTTTTCTAGTTGTCTTTCAAAACATGATGAACTGAGTTTTATCAATGTTATTAACCATGTCATAAAGTTTTATCCATGAAAAGTTAATTTGCGATGATTTATCGATTATAGTTATTTTGCCCAGCCCAAACTATTTTATAGAACCATCCACAGCCGGTCCACACCATCTATTCTTCTAAAGCACCAAGGCAGTAATGAGTTTAAACTTATTTTTTTATTGAAATGTAGTTTTGCTTGGGATTAAAGATAGTTCAAACCCACTGGATAATAATGAGCGACTCAAACCTTGGTTGCATGTGTGAGTCGCCAGAAGGAAGTAATTTCTAGAAATAAGCGAATGACAAAATACGAAAAAAAAAGTGTTAGCAAGAAAGGCTGATGTGAGACATTTCTGAAGCAAAATATTTTTAGTACAATCTTGTCAGTTCTGATGCAAAAAACTCTGCATCTAGAAAAAAGAAATGCTCCCAATCCATGTAAGTTGTCCTCCATGAAGAACTATGACATCAATGTTATCATCTCTCGTAAGAACACAGCGAAAAATGACTCATCATCATGTTGTTTGATTAGACTGGTTCGCAGCAACCTCAAATGACTGCTGAGTAGCCAAGGTTAGGATAAGACAAAATTTGAATTCTGCTGAAAAAAATGTATGTTATGCTTAAGATGGTTAACTTTTTATTAGCACTACCTCAATTTGGGTCGCCTCAAACGAAGGCTTTAGTTTGAATGAGAAAAACACATACAATAAGACAAAAAATAAGAAATGTCAACAGGTTGAATACAATCTGGGAACACTGCACTACATATGAAAACAATCCTTCAGGTATAAGGCTGATCTCTGTGTGGGTCAACACTATCAAAAAAACTAAGAGAACATCGGCACACAGAGCAAGGAAATAGTAAAATGGGCAGCATCAAAAGTAGAAACTGGGTAGAGAACATTTCAAGGGCAATCCCTTCACTTTTGCGGAGGTCTGTCTTTTGCAAAGAAAACACTTCAGGAGGCACTTGGCAAGGTGCAGCTAGTTCATCAAAAATTGCTTCACTAAGACAACCACACAGAGACTACAAGGGGGGCAGATAAAGGATTACAGCCAAAGTATGATCGCAGACAGACAGATGGATGGAAGCAGAGCGGACCCTTATGTAATGTATCTGTCTATATATAAGATATCCTTCCTTTATGGAGTAACAATAAGTTTTACTAGGTTCTGACAAGTAGTATTTTAAGAATATATCATATAAAAGTGTGTAAAATCTTGATTGAGAGGCCTGGTAGAGAATTTATAAAGTCCTTGTGGATTGCAGTAACAAGCCACCTTTGAAGCCTCAGTCATTGTGTGTAAATGGCCTCAAACTTAAAGTCTATTCACTTCATTGAACATTATCAAACTTCTGGCATTATTGAGGAACTGTCTCGCCTCTCAATAAAATATGGCCCTTATTCCCCCCACTGGCAGAATCACTCATCATTTGGATGAACCAAGGAACTGTCTAAAGACATGAAAATGATTTCCAATGACAGCCTGCTTCAGGTAAATGACTAATCACATGGCAGAATAAAAATAGCCATCTGTTAGAATCTCTGGAGCACTAGCGAATATTGAAACACAAGTGTAATACCTCAGAGGCGCAAATGCATTTATTATTCCTCAGATATTTGATAAAAAGGGGACAAATGTGGGAAGACTTTGTAACCTCTCGATGATTCATTTGTCCTGCAAACTATTATTTAAAGATGATAGCTGCTGCACTTAGGGGAAATGCAAGACATGAGAGCACTTTAATCAAGGCAGTCCTGCAACACTCAGGCATGATGGTAACAGACCGGATTTAACTGGTGTCTAAAATGTAGTATATTGAGCTATTTTTAAAAGGAATCTGAACAAAGGGAAAGTATTTTTAGCTACGCGAGCTTCATGGATTTAGATAGTGATGGTTTTGTTTTGTCAGGCCACTGCTTTGGTTCATACCTTTTCATACACTCATTCATGGTTTGCACATATTAATCCTAACTTCTCTGGCGATGCATTTACTTTTTCTCTAGCTCCATCGTGAGGTTGACATTTGTGGTTTGAGTTTGATTTGCTAGAGACATTCAGGGGCCCAAGGGTATAATTCCTAAGGACTTTAATGATCCTCTGACTCTTCCAGGTCGACCAGCAGGTCAAAGTTTTCACTTCAATAAACTATGTCAACATCTTGATAGATAGGATGATACAGTATTCTGATGACTTTGATGTTACCCTGACTTTTCACCTAGCTACATGAGCAGGTGGAAGCCTTTTATTATTATTTAATCGTCAATAATGATTGGATTGAAGGCTGTGGGATTTAGTACAAATGTTCATGTTCAAGTATTTACTGTGATAACTATGATCCTTTGACCTTTTACCTCATGCTATCATCAGGCCAGTTTTATCAATACTTTTATGAGCAAACATCTGCAAAACCTCTGACAGCCCCAAAAAGTTCAGCTCCTTATTATTAAATCTTGATCTATTCATTCTAATATCATTAGGTTAAGCCTAGAAGAACCATGAGATAATTTTAATAATTATTTTATTCCCATTCATGTGTGTGAGGTGTCGCGAGGCTCGACTGAAGGTTGCTGGTGTGCAAAAATGCAGAAGCATGAGGATCATCTGGGTAAAGTTTAAGGCTGGAATCTGGAAAAATTGGAATTTATTCACTGATCAACAAGTATCCGGCTCACATAATAGGTCCATTTAAACATGAAAGATGCTTAACCACGTCAATCCCACAGTATTATAATTGTAATCTTTTTAGCATGCTGACATTAGCATTGAGCTCAAAGCACTATACTGTGTACGAGGCTCTGGCAGATCAAATGTGACACTGCAGCATTTGCACTGTTTTGCGCTGGTTGGTTCTTGGGCTGTGTTAATCTTGTAATCTCAAAGAAAACAATAAATAACCTCATGCGACATGTATACCTGCCTAAAAGGTTTGCCTGTGTTTGTTTTTATTGTGTCAAACTGCTAGTGTAGTAGTGTGTATGAAGTCTTTTCCTCATTCAGCTCTGCATAAGGTTTAGTGTTCCCCTGGTGATAATGACACCTGATGGACTATGACAGACCAGGCCCGGCAATATCAGCTCCTGGTGCTGGCAATCAATTTCAGACAGCGGCGGGGTCTGTGCCACGGTGTCCATCTTTATAATTTGATTTGTTATCCCGTCGGACAGTTGTTATAGCAATCATCGCAGCGATCACTCCGCCAACCATGACCCCTGCTTCTGGCTTCCCTCCCTTAATCCTACCAAGACTGTTGCACCATTTCAACAGTTCTCTGCCAAATGCAACAGCTACAAAAGTTTGTCTTAATTGTGCCCCTGCACCTTCTGTCACTCTTCTTCTTAGCCGCCAACTGTTACCTTTGACTTCATGCATAATTCCCATCCTACCCAACCTTCCTCCCCCATGTAATGAAATACATTTCCCACTGCATCCAAAATGTTTGGACATCCCATAATTTTGTAATTCGCCCCTGACTACAGATGTTGGCAGGGTGGTGAGCCAGCCGCGCCCCAGTTAATCATAGATTACTTTATCTGGGCCATTTCAAATCCTCATGCGTAATGCAGTGCTACCTCAGCAGCAAGTAATCACTGCCCCCCCCCCCCCCCCCCCCCCCCAACTCATCCCAAACACACACACACACACACACACTCCACTTCCTCACTTTCCCTCCTGATTTGTCTCCATCTCTCCTCCTGCCCTTCTGTCTCTCCTAAATTTCCCCTCTACCATTCCTCATCTCTTTCTTGTGTCTATGCATGATTGGATATTCTCATCAAACATTCATGAGCTAAACTGGTCCTGAAATGTAATACCATACTATTAGTAACCCTTATTGTACTTGTTAAGGCCTTAGCTGTGACTGGGTGGCATTCCATACAGAGTATTCATAGCCAATAGATCCCAGTCACAATGTGAACCGAAATATGACAGGCAACAGATTCCAGCTGATTACTTGCCAAAAGCAAAATGGTCCATCTCACAACGTGATCGCAAAGGCAGGCAGTATTGAAATGACACTGGACAGAAAACATAGCCTGAGATAGAAAACAGAAGGCAATAAAAAGAGGCAAGAAAGAAAGTTTACTTAAGAGAAAAGTTTGGAGAAATGTAAATGATCATGAGGCAGTGAGAGCAGAGAGAGTGTTGGAATATGCAAGAGCCGAAGAGGCAACTGGCTGCAGCCTTTCATTAGGATTCATGATAGATTACACTTTTAAACACGACCTGTGGTCAAAGCATCGAGGATAGATCACGACGACTCCACTTTTTCTGTATATTCAAAAGCATGTAAAGCTCCGAGCTGAGCTTTCCTCACAAGACTCCCTCCAATTCTCATGCAAATAGAATCAGAGGGCGCTGGGGAAATATTTCTACTGTTGTTTCTTATTACTGTGGGAGAGACAAGTGGGATGTTTGACCCATGCTGGGCAGCGCTGTCTTGAGCAGGGAAACATTAGTTAACATGTCGCACACTGTGCAGACCCAGCCATCACAGCTTCTGTAGCAGAGCATTTTTTAAGCTCCTGCACAAAAATAGCAGCCAAATTATTCTGAAGGAGATGTAGGTCAGGTGTGAGAGAGTGAGGAGGAGTGGGCAGGGTAGGAAGAGAGGGAGAGGGGGATTTTTTTTTATGGTGTAAACAGTGTGGTATACCGCTCGTGTCGGCTTAGATAGTACATCCACACTGAGTGCTGGACATGGACAAAGTCAAACTGACAAAGGCTGGGAGAGGATATATTGTGTTTTTACAGAAAAGGAGAGGACAAAGGATTACACCGCAATCATAATCCCATAATCTACCAATACAGTTTCATATTGTTGCGTGCTCCACTGTGGTGAAGTTATTCCATCATATATTTTGACCACTATTGATTCTAGTGACAGTGAGATTGGCCTGCACTCATACTAGAGTATACAATGCTGTGGTGAACTTGCTAAAACATTTTTACAGCGGGACAATTTTGCTTTAAGTCACCATTATGACAACTGCCTGCTCTTTAAACCATCCCTCATCCAAACCTTTTTATGTATTACAGCTTTAGTCAGCAATCCTCAGAGCAAATACACACACACACACACACACACACACACAGCAATTTCCATTTAATCCATGTACAAGGCTGAAGCGCTCACAGACAATAACACGCAGACAAAGAAGGATTTGCCTATGGCAGAATACCCTTGCTGACAAGCATACTGAGACCTCCATAGACACAGAACAACAATACAAAACAGTGTTATTTTGTTTATAAGTCTGGAATGAGTTGTGGACCACGATGTATCCTCTAGCCAGGATGAATGTTAAACTGAACTAAATCCATAAATGAAGGAGGATAAAGTCTGAATGCACAAAAGCACAAAACTCCATCTAGGTCTATTTGTAATGTAGGCAACGTCTTATTTCTCACTTTAGTATGTCGATGCTTGCATCTCCAACAGATGCAAGACAAGCCAAATTAGCATCTAGGCCAACAGGTGAGGGGGCTGTTACATGGAAACCAAATGCAGCGCTTCAGAAGTGACGGACTAGTGAATATAAAGTAAGAGGATGAAAAGAGGCTCTGGCCCACAACAATGATGCAACTCCACCAGTTGACTAGCTTGATTACCATTAGCTGACCACTCGATTATCATATCAATAAAGACTGTGAAATCGAATAAGGCACAGACCACTGTGCAGTGTTCTAGCAAATAGTTGCATGTTTAGCAGGATATTACGAAACTCTGAATGTTTTCCAGGACACTTTGTGTGAGTGTTTGTTATTTGAATTTCATCAGAAGCCCTAAAAGCAGTAATCCTCATGCACTGGAGCAGCACTCCCTCCTACCTCCCCCCTTGAGGATTAATTCTAAAGAGGTACTCGCTCACTGATGTACGGGTTGCTTCTCTGATATGCTTAGCTGGAAAAGCAGCGGGCTCTGTGTCTGCAACAACTATTCCCCCACAACCAGAAAGCAGAGATTTGTGATCGCTGGAACTAACAGCCACATTTGGTCGGCAATTCAAAAGTGCATGCTGAGGGAATAAATGTGTGTGTGTGTGTATGTGTGTGTCTGCTCAAGGGAGGGAAATGCACTTTTATGTCAAAGAACGGGGTCCGATGGAGTTTGTCATATTGTTTTTGTCTCATTTCCTCCCAAAGAACACACTCCCTTGGAATAAGTGGGCCGCAATTCAGTGTCACTGTGTGTCTCAGCATGAAATCATTGAGGAATGCAATTATCACTTCGCCCAACAGACGTTTCTCTGAAATGAAAGAGAACAACTGAGAACATACGAGGGGAGGAAGAAGGAGGGCTGTGTGCGTATGAGTGGAGAGGGAGGGAGTGTAACACCAGTTAATGTTGACCCCGATGCCTCCTCTCAACTTCAAACATCCTTTTGTTAAATGAGTTAAATCCTAATCTGCTGGTGCCCACCACGATTCATGATGGGTCAAAAGTTTGCCGTATTAACTGCTCTTTGTTCTATTATGTATTTCACTCCAAAACTGTCCAGTAACCTCATGTTTTCAATTGTTTTATGACTATTAAGAGCCATTATTTTCCCCCATTATGACCTTTAAATGATCCCCTCAAAGTGCCACTTCCAAGGCTACAATTTTGTGCTCCATTTCCCTTGGCAGACCTTATCCAAAATTCATTCCCTGAACAATAATTCTTTGCAAAAAAATATTAAAAGCTGTTAAATAGAAAGGAGATCAGATTCCCTTGGCCGACACTCGGGCTCGTTATAATAGAGTGCAAATTTAAAAAGAAGGCAGTTTTTGCTTGAGCATGAGTGAATCGGCTGTAGTGTCTAATGCCGGGCTGGACAGGTGTCGCCCTGGTGCTCAGCAAAAAGTGAAAGAGGTAAAAGAGATAAACTGTCGCCTCCTTACTATTAAAAGAACCCCCTGAGAAAGTAGGTAGGGTAAGGGTGGGTTGGGGGGTATAGAGATTCATCTCCAAACAAAGAGAAACAAACAGAGCTCCTGTGAATTACCCGCTTTTTCTCCACTTATACAATCCACCAAGGTCATGTTTTTTTTAACAGCACACTAATAACACAACAGCTAACAATTAGTACCACCTTGTTTAATTGACAGCTTGGCTGAATTTAAATTATTCAACAAGGGTATTCACTTGCATTTAAAGCAGATTGGGCGTAATAGTTTAATTATTTTTTTTTAGCAAGGCCGTAATAATGTTTACCCAGGCATCGCTCTGAGTAAGAACACAGGCACAAAGACAAGTCCCTTAATACACATGTACACACAGCTGAGGCTATCTTTAGCTACACACTGTACTGAATGTGCTTGGTAAGCAGGCTGATGAAAGGTAACAGCAGGCAAAGAGCTCATTATAGATTGTGATTGGAACTTTTATTTCGGAAGAAGCGCCCACTTCTGCTACACTGTGTACATTTAGGGTTGTCAGCTTTGACAGGTTATTTCTAAATACTTGATTTGATACAATTTCTCCAGATCACATAACTAAGTGAAATCAAAATTGACATAAGCAGCTTTAGAAGGATAGTTGACTGTTATTATAAGAATATTCATACTGCCAATAACATCTCAGGGAATCTCTGGTTTTTCTTTGATTTTTACACCTAAATTTAATGGCTCAATGGCCCACTTAAAGAAAATCACTCTGTGACTGGATATTCCCATCATTCTGCACACACGCGAAAACACCCATGCATCTACACGTATGCAAATAAGCATAAACACAATGGCGGCATTCTGTATGCACACCCACACACAGACACACGAACTGAATGTGAGCTTCGCTGCAGAGTGGTGCCCTGAGAGCTGGTCTGTTGATTAATGATGGGACGAAGGCAAAGAGAGGAGGATGAAACAGAAGTGTTAATAGAGCTATGATAGATTCCTGTATGCCTGGTGTTTTATAGGTGAGTCTCCAGTGCGTCTGCACAATGTAGCAGTACAATACCACAGAGAACTGTGAAGCCTGAGCCCTGTGTGGGAGGCGAAACATGCAGCTCGGATGGACTAGAATATGGAATGAAATATATTCACCTTTCAAAATCACACATTATTAATGGAAATAATTTAACAGGGAGTGAATATTATTAGAATACTATAAGTATTCTTTCAACCACAACAGAGAGGCAACCATAAAGTAGAACTTATTTCTCTAACTTCATTAAAAGCATCTTTACCAAACCTAGAAACAAATCTCTAGACATACAGTATGCAGTCTACAGAGTGATCCTGCAGAAAAATCCTATTTGTTCATACTGTTAGCACGTAGCTGCAATTTAACGTCCTTGTATTTAACCGCTTGAGTAAATGTTCTGAGTCAACAGAGTGTCCTCAGTTTGTTGTCAGGGAAGCAGGTGGAGGAAAATATGTCTGCAACATCTCTCCACTGATCAGAAATAGTCTTTTGTTCAAAAAGTAAATAATTACACATCTAGGAAAAGACAGAAAGTTCTATATTTGGTTAAAATAAAGTATAATAGTGCCTTAACTTGGGTTTGTATGTTTGACGTTGGTGCTGCTCACTGTCACACTTTTATTTCACTACCAGCGGGGTCGGGTAGGATGCAGGGTCTGCTGGGAATGGAAAGATTCAACAGCCATGAAGAGAGTCCTTTTCTACTGAGCTGTGACTTCTGCCCCACTGGGATTAGACAACTTTGCACTTTACAAAGCAGCTCATCAGAAAACATTGGGAGTTGGTGCAACGTGTTTGGGAATTGATTTGAGCCAGAGAAACAGTAAGCAAGACAACAGGAAAGAGAAAAAACAGAAGAAAGAGGTTGAAACTAAAGTTCTGTCCAGGAATCTAGGAGCACGACACCGAATGAGAAAAGAGAGTGTTGATACACTGAGGCATTATTAGCCATCAGTCTTTTTATGCTGCATTACTTAATCAGCCGGGTTTAGACATTACTAACTACTGATAACAGCATTTGTCCCTGTTCACAACAAAAAGCTTTTTTGATAATTAAGAACAACGGGAATCAATGCTGTGAAATGTTCAAGTGAGGTCCAGGCAGAGATTTATTTATGAAAGCGACCATATAATAGGGGCACATTTTTCACCGTGAATAACGGCTGTTGGGCTGTTGTTCCCATATCCTGCTAGAGACGCAATTCATCAAGACCAATAAGAGCTGGTGATTTGTCTTCTGGTCTTTGTCTGGTGGAGGAAGCTGACGAAAACCAAAGGAAATGACCACACAATGTATAGCCCTGCATATCACTGAATTAATGCACAGTCCAACAACTATCTATCATGTGCTGGAAGCAGGCTACATGCAACCACAAGGCCCAAACAAATAAATAATAAACAAAAGGATAAAATCATATTACAAAATCCTCCTACAGTTTAAATTGCTGTTTAGCAATAAGAAAGATGGAAAACATGGCTAATTGTGGCCACTGGATGTGAGAATCAAATGATTTTCTAAATGATATAATCCGATTTCTTTGCACAACACCAGTCACATCTATCCATTTTGTTTCGAGGTCTCAATTGCTACAAGTCTAAGACAGCTGACTGTGTCTTTTCTACGCTCCACTGACAAGTACAGTTCCTGGGGTGAGAAATCTCCCGACATCCACCATTCTGGACGACCTGTCATTGTTAATAGTGAGTGCATGGAAGTGGCAAGATTTTATCGCAAATGAACTCTCTTAACATGCAGATTGTGACACACTTTGCTTTGGTGGGTGCTTGTGCATCACCAAGGAGGAACATACCCACCCACACACCACAAGAATATATGCTGTCCACATAAAGGACACTAGTTGCTGGACACAAATCCCCACTTATAAGTTAAAAACAGCTGAGAGAGACAAAAGACAGATAATACCTGCTATCAGCAGGAGTTAGTGTGGACGCAAATGAGAGGCAAGCACCACTGGGTCCAGAAAAGTACTTATACAGTAATAATTCTTGATTTCTTTCACATATTTATTACCATGGGGATAGAAAATGCTTCATTTGTAGCATTAATGTATTTTCTCTGTGCAAGCTTAGCATCAGGTATAAAAGGTCTATGTAGCCTAACATGTAAGTTTTTATTGGCTCTTTAATGAGAGTTTTGGAAACAACACATAATAAACCGTATTATAATTCTTGCCACCTAATGGCAGGCATGTTACTTATAGTGTTTACCCACATGATTCAAACAGGAGTCACTCTCACTGAAAGGGGAATTGGGAAAACTGGTTTTGGTCAGTGGTGGATCACTTTTAATTAAGTCTTATTTATTGCTTGAAACTGATTGCTGAAGCGCACACACACAAAAGTTAGAACAGAATTTCTATACAGTGTGTTTCCCAGTTGATAAAAATATTACACCGTGTAGTTTAATGTGTTCATGTGAGCTGTATTATAGCATAAAACACCATGACAAAAAATACTCTAGGCTCAGTCCTCAGTTACAAATTAAAAGTTTCCTTCAAGAGCAACGATGGAGAGATTTGTGCTGAGCTGTAGTGGTCACTGTTTTTTTATAGTACGTTTTTTAAATTGCACCCAAGATTGTGAAATGGTTTGCTTGTATAAAAAGAAAAAGTAATTTTAAGACCACAAATCACTTCTATAAATCTATAAACATTGTAACTCATCTTTTTGCAAATGATATCCTTGTATTAGGAGGATGAATAACTTAAACTCTCAGTCTGCAGCTCCGATTATTGGTTTACTGATTATTTGTTTACATCCACACTTCTGGCTGATTGTATTTTCACTCCTCCTCATTCTGGTCTAGACATAATGCATTTTTAATGTGTTTTCTGCTTTGACATTTAATGTTCTGGTTTGGCCAAGGCACTCTCACTCTAACTGCACTTAGATAGCCGTACAGTACACCTATGTCTATTTCGATTTTATTCTTGCTATTATAAATTACGTTAGCAGTGTATTTTATATAAACCTTTTAAATTATGTATTCATTTATTTATTTATTTACAAGTAGCAAGAAAAAGTATGTTAACCTTTTGGAATTTCAAGGTTTTCTGCTTTAATCTGTCATAAAATCTGATCTGATCTTCATCTGAGTCAAGAGTAATAACAAATATGATGTGCCTAAAATAATAACACAAACATCACGTCTTTATTAAGAACAACCATAAAATCCTCATAGGTGGAATTAATAACTGGTTAATTTTGACTGGCTGTCCACTTCACGCTAGCACTATGAGGTGTTTTATGCTTGCTCTCAAGGCAAAAAAGATATGATTTTTTTTTTTTGTTTTATTATTTTACGCACATTATATTTGTTAATACTCTTGACTTAGATGAAGATCAGATCACATTTTATAACAAATTAATGTAAAATTAAATTAAGGACAGCCTAGAAACGGCTGGGTTACACTCACATACTTTTTCTTGCCACTTTGTATACCTCACAATCTCAAAAGGTTATTCCAGCTCACTGTTGATGATGATGAAAAGTCATTGCAATTCTGTGACTGACACTGGCGATTTCGTCTCTAAGCACTGATATGTGAGTGAACTATGTTCTGTACAGTCCCTGAACGCGTCACACACAGACTGAATGAATGACAGCTTTGTCACTGCTTGTGGTCATGTTCTGCAGCCTTTGTCATGCACATGCACTCTTGCAAAAACCTAATAAAAAACCTGGTCACGCATATGCATGGCAGAGAAATCTGTGTTCTCAGGGTAGATGTTTCTCTAATCCTTGAACCCTGAATAGGAAAACCAGTTTATGTGACAGTTTGGCCTAAAATTAGCTTACTCTAAAGCCTACTGTAACCTGGCCACATAAGTGCATTTAAACACAGTCACTGTGAAGCATTTAGTCACTAAAGAGACAGAGATTTTTCTCAGGAGCTAGTGGAGACGAAGCAGAGCTAAAAACAAGAAATATTATACATTTCAAATATCCAGCTCAATTCTCATCTTCACTGACTAAAAAGAAAAATCTTTTGCTCTTTTTGCTGATTAAGTCTCAACTACTTTCACCAGCTACTCAGTAACGTTGTCTATCTGTCATTTGCTGCTGAGCAGTTTGTCTCAAATAAAAATACAATCTGTGTGTACTGCTGTGTATTTATTGTAATTTAAAGTAGTCAATATTACCCGTGTTATGTGGACTGTTTAATGTGGTGATAATGCTGGGGTGTTACTGTGGTGTGAAATAACATTTTGTGATGTGCAGTGCTCTGGTTTCTCTAAAAATATTACATAGCTACCTCTAAACCAGTGCGTGATCTACAGACCCTTTGAAGTATCAAAACATGTTTGTGAATGGGGAGATTGAACGGCAAACAAATTCACATGCAGCAAATTTAAACTGACCATCCATTTTTGTTAAGGCTTAAGGAAGAAACCGGGCAGATGGAGGAGAAAATATTCAATACCTGACCTTTTCTGTTTACCAGAGTGATCCTAAACTTGGGAAACATGTACCTGAACTAAGACTTTCACACAAATTACTCAAAGGTCATGTTATTCTGCTTTTCAAGAAGAGTCCGTGCTGCTGATAGCGTCAATTTTTTTTTTTTTCAAAGTAGGACCCACACGAATGATCACAGTCTCACTACTGCTGTTTCTCACACACTGCCAGATTTGATGTTTTTCTCTTTGCAGAGACACTTGTTGGCTCTGGTAAGCATTTAGCTTGCGTGTAGCAAAAAATAAATAAATACTGTATGGTACAAAGCCACAGGATTAAAATTAATTGAGAATTCACACTTTGTTTTCTGGCAGCAGATTGTTTACTTGTTTGTCAGGTGCATGTGTGTGCCAATTCTTCAATGCCAAACGAAGCCAATTTGTGTGTGTGTGTGTGTGTGTGTGTGTGTGTGTGTGTGTGTGTGTGTGCCTTTGCACAGTGTCAGGGGGAATCGCCTGTTGGGGTTATGGAGGGTGCAGTGCGGGGTGATGAATAGGATGCTTTTGTGTTCAGTCTATCTGCTGTCTGCAAACCACTGAAGGGGAGAAAGGTGAGAGAGTGGGGGGATAAGGTGAGGGAGATAAAGGGGAAGAATAGAGGAAGAGAGATAACGTTGGGGAGGGGAGATCAGAGAGACACAGTGTGGGGAGTACAGGTGAGAAGCACAGGGGCGGACAGGTGAAGATGAGGAGGGGGAATGTCAGAAAGGAACAGAGAGAAGGACCACTGGGGCATTCAAGAACACTGCACTATTGTCTCCACAGCCAACACATCAGACACAGAAGTCGGCTAATGTAGGAAATCATTATAAATCATCTTAGTTTAGAAAAGAAAAAACAGCAATCTTGAGCACCCTGCAGAACACAAACTTGACCCCATGGCCTCAACCTTCACACATGATGGGGTTTGGAAATGGGCCAATCATACTGCTGGCTGCTGATGAGTTTAGCCAAAGCTCTAAGCATTGCTGTGGCCACTTTAACGCATATTACATTAAGAGAACCATTCAACTGTACTGCTTTCTAATAAAAAATAATGTATAATACATTTTAAATGGCACAGCAATACAACAGAGACCGGGGTGGCAGCATCAGAAGGTCAACTGAGATGCAAAGTCTTGATATGTGATATTTCAGAGACCTTTAAACACAAAAAACATTAACATTAACTAAGCATCACACGAGGAAGGAAGCACACAGGACCTTTCTGGTCTGACTTGAGCTGAGCAGGTACATCCAGTTGCTCTGACAGTGTTAGTGCCTTTCTTTTGGTACTAATAGAAATGTGTCAGTGGCATTTATTATCAAAAAGCTGGCATGTAAAGCAGAAGAAATGTGCTTTTCAAGCAAAAATGCCACGCATTATCTGGTTCCAGCTTCTCCGCTGCTTTCTTTATCTCATATGAGAGTTAATTGAATAGTTTTAGGTTTTAGACAAAACAAGTGACTTGATAGACAAAACAGCTTTATGAGCTTTATGAAAGTGTGATTTGTTTACTATTTTCAAACATTTTATAAATGAATTCATTAACCAGTCATGTAAATAATAACAGCTGCAGCTCTACTGGCATTTCATTTGTGATCTAGCTTCTTATTTATACATTTGTTATTTTCTTTTCTCTATTTTTCATCATACTAAATTGAACATCACTAAGTTTTGTTAGAAACTTAATCACTGAATTGTAGAACTATGATTGCTGTAATTGATTACTATATTTGCTTTATTGTGTAAAAGAAGTAGAATATTTAAAGTGATACCCATCCCTAACAACAGAATGGATAATGAAGCAGAGAGGCCAGTCCATCCCCCTTTCCATGTTATTACATCTGAATTGGAGCCTGTGTGTATCCAGTTTTCCTTTTGCTCTGACTCTCTGTATGACATATCAGGGTAATGATGCCTCAAGTATCTTTTCCCAGTCATAAACACTAGTGCGCTGTTATATAAATGGCGAGAAAAATTAGACTAAAATAAAACAAAGTAAATGTGATGTTTGGAGTTTCTGCTCTAAATGGGATTGAAAACAACACTTTTTGGATTTTCGCCAAATCTGAATAGAAATCCACTCCACACAGATGTGTATCTTTCCAATCTGCCCACGCGTTTGTCACGCATTCAGATCTTCATCTCTCTCAAAACAAACACAAGACACTTTAAATGATGCCATTTAGCACCAGTGAGCTGTTTTGCCCACAGAAAAAGTAATCAGACAAGAGGAACAATCACAGGGATGTACCGCTGACTGTTGATTCAGGCATACACATACTTATTCTTGTTCCATTTTGCAGCTGTTTTTCTATCTGATTCAGAATGAAAACTGGCCTGGAATAACTAACCCTACCATAGACAGATAAATACTTTCTGTCTACCCACACTGGGGGTCCTCTGAGGCCATCACAGCATGGCTTTTCTATGATGAAACAGCAGCAAGCGATGGAGGGCAGAGGGAGTGGGCGATTAGGACACAAACTGTTTCTCCACAAACAGCAGGATGAGATGTGGAGCTGGCAGAGATATGGCACCCATACCCCGAGCACAGCCAAAACAGCATTTACACTCACTCCTCTCTGCTCTGCAAAGTTCCAGGCTTTCTAAACACACACTGGCTATTTTTTTGAATGCATGTAGCAAACAGCCTTTGAAAGTAAATAAAGTGAGCCAACTGTATGTGAGCGAGTTCATTTGCATGATAACAACATGTCTGGTGCATGCGTTTCATTTATCAGGATGATGTTGTCAAAGTCTTTTAAGGTTTCTCTGTCTCAACTATGATTCCCCTCAAAGATATCAGCCCAAACAATGGAATAGGTGAATAGTGTTGATGAAGCCAGGTGATGATGTGAGGAGGCAAACATCATTAGCCTCCATCATCACACTTCATCAGAGGAGAGGGACTGTGCCCGATCTGTTATGCGTAATGGGCTGGAAGTATGAACTAAAGCAGATGGCTTTATGAGTCATACAATAAGGGGCTCATAATTGAATATGTATCATCCATTTTTTCGCTTATCTCAATGGAAATCCATTGCGAAGGCACCGGGGAGCTGCCATCACACCACATCAGCTGGATTTCAATGAGACTTTCCAGTAGTGCAAATAACATGAAGGGGATGAAAGAGAGCTAAAGTACAGTGCGGCTCTGCTGATTGATAACAGACTGATAACAGGATCATTTGTGTGGTGATAAATGACACTCCCCCCAATCCCCATTAAGCTATAAATCCTAGACAAGCACAGAACAGTTTTCATTTGCTCTTTCATTCATTTTGCTTTGCCCTGTACGGCCTGATTCAGCTCAAATGTCATGGACTTTGATGTGGTGTAGTGAAAACAGTTTTACAGCGTGAAAAGTGAGATTAGTGGTTTTGGATTGAAGTGTTTCTGTGTAGTTTGAAACCTGGGTCCAAAACCCAACTTTGTACACAACATAAACTTACAGGCTATAGAGAGAAGTGATGGTAAGTCAGCTGTCAGTCACCTGGGATTTACTAACACCTTCACATGAGCTAAACTTTTAGTTTTTTTGTGTTGGTTCATGCATTGAGAGGAGCTCCTGCTGCTCTAAGCTGTTCTCACTTTCCCAGCAACAAGACGGCTGCGTATGGAGCAATTACAGCCCGTCTCTTACTCCTAATCCCGTCCTCTCGATCTATCCTCCTGCTCCACCTCCTCGCGTCTCTCCTCCACCGAGCTACACACAGCAAGTGCAACAGTACTCACCCCCAGCTTCTTACTCCGTATCCTCACGTATCCCTGTTTGACTATGTCGTTGAAGTTGGAAGCCATGGTGAGAGGAAGCGGGGAGCTTCCTGTCCGAGGTGTGAAGCGGAATAAAGTCGCCTCAGTGTTCGCAGGGCGAGATCTTGGATCCGGGACTCGGTCGCTCCGACATCCAGAGGGAGGAGAGCCGGTGGTGGGCAGCCTGCTCCAGCGTCAGCGCTCGGGCTGGTGGCCGGCTTCAGCGGCGCGATCCAACCGGGAGAGGAGGGAGATACCATTCGTCAGCTGATCCACTTCAGCCCGAGAGGAGAGCATGGGAGAGGCGCGCTTCCTGGACCACACCATCCCGGAGCGGTGAGGGGGGTGGGGGCGGTGGGGTCGGTGCCGGGGAGGGCGGTGGCAACGCTCCCAATTTGACTTTCTGTCCTTTCTTCTCTTCTCTTCTTCTTTTTTTCTTGTACAAATGTCAGTAGGCACCTGTAGCTGTGTGATAACGACAATGAGTCATTCCCCCCAGAGATATAATTAGGGTGGCCCAGTGGATTAGTCCACATAACTCACCTTAGTCCACTGACATTTGTACTTGGATGAGCAATGAGCTCCATCCAAAGAGGTAGATGTGAAATGGAAACAACTAAGTGACACAGTGCAGTTTAGCATCTGAAGGAAACTAGTTGGATTCTTTCTCAGGAAATGGTTTTATGATTAGTTGATCACAAACTCATGGTGCGAGAACATTAGTCCATTAAATACATATTGCTCTACAGTATAACTTCATTGCATAAATTGGATTTGTGTGATTGCTGATTGAGTTTTTCACTCCACAGTTAATTATATGAGTTAGTTTGCTGGCTTGTGTTTGAACTTTCATTCCCTCCTACTGTGACACTTCAGCATTTAGCCTTATCCAACTGCAACGCCTGCTGTTAACTAACATAAAGGTTATAGGCTCACTGTGATATTTACAGTAAGTGACAAATTCTGAGAAATTCCTGTGGGTGACTTCATATATTTAGTTACATATTACAGATTTAATATTTAAATAAGAGATTGTATTTGGTTTAGATTAATTGTTTGAGAATCACGTTGATGCTCAGTAACTGAAGGTGGTCAGCCCATAGTTCATATTAGTATTCGTCATATTGATTTTCAATAAGACTAATACTAGTCATATTGTAATGTAATTAATATATTTTGAATTAGTGAGAAACACATCAATAGGTGATTTTCTTCATTTAGTTAAATGTTGTAAGCAAAAATAAAAAAAATCCCTGCTTCTCAAATGTGAACATTTGCTGCCTGTCTTTGTGGTCTTATGGCATAATAAACAGAATATGTTTGGGTTTTCGAGTATTGGCTGGACAAAAGAAAACACACAATCTAAATCACCCTGGACTGTATGAAACTCCAATCACTAAACAGCACATCATTTCATAATGAAAGACCCCATAGGTTGTTCTGCTGTGAATTATACTGGTGACATGTTGTCTCTCATCGTTTTAATCACAAACCCATTTATAAGCAGATGATCAAGGACAAGATCAAGGTGCTCCCCTTGATCATTTATAACCCAATGTGTTCAATAAGACTACTATTTCAGTGAACCTTAATGTAACTATTGAAATGTGAAGTAACCATTGAAATTCTGGCCTCCATCCCAACAATATGTTCAAAGAAAATATGCAAATGTACAACAGACTGTTCAGACTAATTTGCAACACACTTTGTACCTTCCCTTTTGGTTATTACCTGCCTGTGTATGAATACCATTTCCATATTTTCCACCGGACAGCCTTCTAATAAGGAAATACAATTTCAGATGGCAAGTGTGTGAGCACCACGTTTTGTCATTATTAGGTCACCTTGAATTTGTGTTTGCCTGATTTTCTGAATAATGACACCAGAGAGTTTTGTGCTTAGTTAAAGGATCAAATGAATTGTTAGCAAACCCGACTGAACAAAGTGAGCAACAAAGATTGGCAGCTAGTATGTTGACAGTTAAGCACACAGTTAAATGTGTCGAATGTTGGATGAGCATTTCTATTGACGTACAGTATTCATATTAAGAGAGGACAATCAGGCTGGGCCATCATAAATCTGCAACTCCACTTTCTAGGCCTAACCTACACTGTCTTTAAATTGACCTGACACATTTTTGAGCTGCTTTATTATACAGACAATCTAAGCACAAAAGCTCATTTTGATCTTTGCCAAAGTTATAAATCTTATCGAAGTCTAGCTCAGGTTCTGCAGCAGCAAAGATGAGAAATCTTTGGGACTAGATAGTAGATGGCTCAGGTTCTGGATATTGATTTGAGGGGCAGCTATTACTTAAAATATGGAGAAGAAGTTTATGCAACAGAGTTATATAAACAACTGTAAGATATCATACCAGTCTTTTATTTTACATAGGTCAGTCTAACAACGAGAAAGCAACAGAGATGAATCCTGGATCGTCAGAAACCAGATTGGATTTTATAAATGAGGATGTGCATGTTCCAGTGAAGCCTCCTTTCTACTGTAGCCCTGCACAATTATCCATTTGCTCATGATAATTTATTTATTTGGTGTGTTCAAGAAAATGTCTCATCTGCAGTAGAAAGACGGCAGCTTTGTTCATATGGTTGCTACTTTGAGAAGTGCTAGTCAAGTGTCTGAATTTATTATTTTCTCAATCACAAAGGCACACAAAGCATCAAGCCGCAACCCCTTCGACAAACAGCTTGACTCTGATAGTCTTCGTATCTCCACGGAAGTGTCCTCAAATCTTCAGACTTGTCAAAATTGTTTTGTCTTCATAATCCTCTTTGTAAAACATGGCCTCGTTCCATTCCCGCTGCCTCGTCGTCCTCTCTCTAAGAAAACAATGCTGACAGCAACAATGTCTTTTCATTCCACTAAATATTGTGCTCTAGTGATTGTCATTACCAAGGACTGTCCTAGTTTTGTTGGAAGTATTTGATGGCTGTAATACAACCATTTTGGCCTCAGCTGGTCTCAGGTAGAGAGGCTGCACACTCAACATATGGCCCAGACATACATGAACGGCTGCCATCAGGGTCAGATGTGTTAAAAATCACTCAAGAGCAGAGAGACCTTCACCAAGGTCACAAGCAATGCAGCCAATAACTGCTGAGCTGTAGAGAACAACTCTTGTCCAATGTGGCAATTCATCAGGTATTGACCTCATAATCATCACCATTTTTCATAGATGTTCCGCATCACCTATTCCTTCACGTCCACGATGATTAATATTGGTAAGACCGAGCTGCTCACGGAGAACCATCCATAGAAGCATTCCCCAAAAAGTACCCTCAATTCTTTTAGTCACAGCTAAGGCAAAAGCAAACGTGAAATCGTTCTGATGGTCTGGTGAAATATTAAAATTGCTTTCGCATTAGGTGCTTTAGGTTGTCTCAGTGGTGTTTGGCAGACGTTCACAAGCACAAACAGCTAAATAATTAACATATTCTACAAAGATAAGCAGGGTTGAATGAGTAGAAGAAGCGGGAGTAATGTCTCTCTGTGCTTAATTGTCTGCCAGGTAAGCATTTTTACATGTGGGCGGCGGAGAGAAAATAGAGATCACACAGGCAGCGTTATGGTAATGTTCCTGTACTCAAGCTTTTTACAGCAACCCGCATCAGCCTGATATGTTAATAGGCACAATGGGATTTGGGTTTGATTAAATGTCAATGCCTGGAGGGAAAAATGAGCATGGAAAGATGGGGGGGGAAAGCCTATTTCTCAGAAGAAGAGAAGCAGGCTGTGTTGCGGTCTGTGGGTCCTTGGCCAGGCAAGGAGGACATTGGATAGTCACACAACACAGGACAGCTAAGGTTGGATGTATTCCCAGAGGATCTGGCCATGACATGTTTTTGATTTACTCCACAACAGTTAGAAGCAGAAGTGGTTGGAGGGCCTCTCTGTCCTTCTGTAGAAGGTGAGTCGTGAGAGTGGGCGATTCGAGTGGGTCCTTTACTTCAGTCACTTGTGAGTATATAAGCATGTGTGTGTGTAAGCCTGTTACAAGCGCTCCTCGTATTGCCAAATTACCCAAAAGATTCTAACAGCAGGATCTGAGGATAAGATTGCATTTTCTAGCAGCACGTCTGATTGTTCAAATTAATTTGTGAAGTAATCCAGCAGATACACTTGTCATCAGATTTCATTTTAAATTGTAGAAAATAAGATAATGTGTACATTTTCTTTTACAGAAGAGTTGTACAGTAATTGTAAATGAGTGCATAAGTGAGAAAATGAGCAGCGTAGATACACTAATGATCATTATGGTCATGGAGGAGGAGGTGAAACAGGAAATGGATGCAGACAGAAGAGGGTAAAGGAGAGAGGAAAATACAAAAAAAAAAAAAAAAAAAAAAAAATAGAAAGAGAGTCAAGAGCATGGTCACAATGAAAAGAAAACCAATGGATCTCTCTCAGGGAAAGGCTATACCTCCTGCTGCTTTGACCCAGTCTTTGTGTCCTAAATTGAGGTCTATCTTTTGTCACAGTGTGGCTGACCTCTTGGCTGGATCTCTGGAGATTTAGCTGTTCTGCTGCTGTGGCATTCCTTATAGAAAACAACCGAGGGTGACTGCATGCACAGTTCATCACACTCAGCTACTCATGGAAGATGAAGTAGGTGCCTTGCTCCGCTCCCACAAGAGTGACGAGACACCTGTTTTGTCTTCTTCCTTGTTTTTTTTTTTTGTTTTGTTTTTTTTTTTTTAGTCAGGCCACACATCTAATTTGGAGCCCAGAAGCTGAATTCACTAAAAAATTGAAGGAGCTCCCGGTCTCGGATCACTGACCAGGTCCTTCACGTGACCATCTCATTCATTTTAATCGTCCTTCACACTCAGATAATTCATGTCATATTTTTTAGAGTGATTATTCTCTTCAGGCTTCTTAATCAATGTTGTAAATTGATTTTCACATGATTATTTTTGTTAACAACTCACTGATTTAATGCGACTGACTTGCTGTAGACGTCCTTACTGTTTATGTACTATTTAAAATTTTGTAATTATCTTCAGTGTTATGTCCCCTTCTCTGGTGGCTTCCAGAGTAAGGTCAAAGGTCAGGGTCAATTCCAAGGCACCTTATGTTAAACATAAAGAACACCTTGGCAAAATATATTGTAAATGGGGTAAATCTGTAATTTAAAGGGTGTAGGAAAGTCTCCATCCTCACTTTACCAGCCACTGATAACACACTTCTCTAAACCATGTGTAGCTCTGCATTCATCAAAACATGTGGTGCCGTGTCTCCTCCTAAAAAAAGCGGAGATAGGCAAGCATGACTAATATGTTTGCCCTGTAGAGGGCAATATTGTCTGCAGCGTGAGGGGGAAGAATTTGAATGGGGCTGTTTTAGACGTCTTTATGTTTTCATTGTATGATAACAAGATATTTTATCTATGTATTTACAATATATTTTTAGTTGTATAAAGTAACATTTTATATTGCTGTATTAAAGCTAAATTATTCACATAGCAACTTCAACTGTCAACTGTCAACTTCATTGACACACTCTACTACAGTTGCAGTAGAAGAGAAACAAAGATGTTCGATGGTTTATTGTTGTTTGGTCTTGAAACACACATGACGGCATCTTGATCACTGTGCATCTCATGTAACTCTATTAATATGATCTATAATATAATAATACATGCATCAAAAGGTCAGGTGCAGGTTCATGCATTTGTTTTGCAAACAACATGCATCCTGTGGTTTCACTGATAAACATTTTTGAGAAGCACCAAGGGTCAATTTTGTCTAAAACAGCAACTTGAGTGCTGCAGGTTATTGGCTTCTCTATTTAATCTGACAGATTTAATATAAGACAGGTGATGCTTGTGCTTTTCTCAATGGCCGTGGCTTGTGGGCCCTTCTTCAGGACTGGCAGAAGCACACGACTCCAGTGCTCACCGTCCAGGTAGGGACAAAGCAACTCTTTTACCTCCAGGGCCTGCTTCACAACGGCTCGTGTGTGAGCATGGAAAAAAAGAGTGGAAATCAAACCTCTTCTGTAAATACACCAAAGGTCAGTGATGACGTCAGAAGCCGGGGACAGCCTCCTCCGTGATTTTGTGGCCCATCATCGGCGCCTGATTCGTTGCAGCTCTTCATATTTTGCACTCTGTGTACCCTCACCATGATCCCAATAAAATAAATGCAGTGGTTCACTTCTGTCATGAAGTTGTGTTTGGTTTTGGTCCACTGCACGTGAGTCAGTTGCTGACAAGATACAAAAAGAATCCTTTTTGCTGACTTGTATAAAAACTTCATGTAGTTTATTATAAACTGCCGTTTCTCCTGCTTTTATCGTGTATTTTGAAGTTGTCATTTTGTGCTCTTCTTCTTCTCCTCTACCATGAGCCCTCTAGGCTTTGGCCCAAAATCCTTCCACTTCCTTTTTCTTATATTATGACTGACTGCAAAAAAGTGTGTGTGCCCATCTGCCACGCACTGCCTTTTTGTGCGTGACCCTTAACTTAACACTGCATGTAGCCTTTTAGGCTGTTCCTTGTTGTCTTGCCAGGCTCCTTATACTCTGTTCCAGTTCCTTCCCAGCATTCACTTTCCTCTGCAAACAATTGTTTTGCTTAACATGCAGTTATTGCTTCGGATAGGCAGGGCTCTTTGAAACTCAATCCATTTCCTCTATTATCTATGGCGTGTGTGAAGATTAATGCCACATTCCTCAGCTATAGTATTGTTATCACTGCGATCCTAACTGATACACATTAGTAGGATAAACAGGAAACATTTTCCAGCTAGACAGCTGAACTGTAGAAATATCCATGTATAAGTAAGACTCCAACGAAACATTGATCCTCTGATGTATCTGTAGGCAAAAAGGTGCCTTCAGAATTGCTCCATGCGACGAGACTTACATCTCTACTAAGGAAAGATCTGAAGTGTCTCTTTAAATGCCCAGATTTGATCCAGACTTGTCATTATTTATTCTAAGGGGTAGATCTAGCAGCAGAGCAGTCTGGGAGGCAGCCAGCCCATCCTGGAGAGGTACTGGAAGCACGTTTCTCTATTCCACAGTGCTTGTTTTAGGAAAGGCTTTTACATGTGGCATCCAGAGCACAAAAAATGCTTCAATGACACCCATTTATACAGGAACAAATGTTCGTTTTAGTCTCTTATGTGTGCAAATTGTTGGTAATAAATTGTCTCATTTGCAGTTTAACTTTTTTTTTTCTCACCCAGGCTTCCCAGATTAAAATAGGACTGAAGCCCTGCCTGCCTGTTAATCATTTTTGCATATGGACGGGGGCGGCGGTTCAGCAGGTCTGGTTCACTGCCTGTTCTTTGACAGAATGTCCAGATTATCAGTCCGCCTCTGCATACAAAGATGCTTCCTATTCAAGGCAGCGAGAGACAGCACAATAAATAAACATGCAGAAGTTTATTGTGTTTCCTATAAGCTGCTGCCAGGTATTCTTAACTTTTACTCCATGTTTACGTACCTGAATACAAAATAGGCCTAGATGAACAAATTAATCTTGCAGCAGCAGCAAAGCTCACATGTTTCTTAATGTTCCTATCAAACAAAGGGACCTTTTCTCTTCCACATTATTTCTATTGGACTGAAAAACAGAGGAACTATTTGATCTGTTAAAACCTCCTGCAGTTAACCTGGTACGACACACTGGCCAAATCTGAGATGTTGACATCATGGAGCTGCACTTATAAATTGCATTCATTTGTTCCAGGATTCAGTATGCACCACTAAAGTTCACATGACAGATTAGCATGCCACAGCTGTTCTCTGGAAGGTAACCACTGGTTTGACAGTATTAGATCACAGTGCTTACACTTTTTGGTCCAGTGAGGAAACTCTGATTCTTTGGTTATGAGACAACATTGTGTCGTGTGTAGCTTATTTCTGTCAAAATGTAATGAAAGTATTTTTACAAAGAAAAACCATCCAGCTGTTGTCTCCTGTTACATGCTTTTAAAGCAGCTATTCAAATATCTGGCATTCCAGTCGATTTCGCCAGCTGAGTAGCGATTTGAATGCATGCTATAAGATTTTCAATTTCAGTCAAGTGGTTAGGTGGGTTGGTCACAGGAGAGCCAGTTGGTAATGAATGGTTATTATAAATCAAATGACTAAGATTTGTCAAAGGTTTGTTTTAAAAGCATCAATGCCTAAAATAACTCAATAATTATGAGTCACCTTGCCACTCAGCAAAAACACATGTGCAGTGTGGCTATGTACATGTAATATTTTTGGATCATGAGGGGAAAAACCCACTCCCTGTCAAATGTAATGTTTTGTTCATCTGCCAAAGTAAAGGTTTGACAAGAAGGAACACAGTCATTACCACTGGCAACCATACCTTTTCGCCGCAGTGCTGACGGCTTCCCTGACTGCTGCAGTGCTATCTGATCCCCATCCAACCATAGTGGGACAGGCGGGACAGACACAGCACATAAACAAACAGGTGAGTAAGTGAAAAAATACAATTTAACCCAAACATACAGCAGGTACACACACAGCACAAACTAATGCAGGAGCACATACAAACTGTGCCCGCCCGCCTCTCTCCTCTCACTCTTTCCTTCTCCTCAGGTATACTGTATACGGTCTCTTTGACACAGTCTGCCAGTCTGCTGCCATGCAGCGCCACATTTAGCTCTGCAAGAATTGCCAGACTGCAGCAGAGCAGAGCACAGTGAGGGGGTTATTAATGGTCTTCCTTATTTTAAACGACAGTCTGAAAACACCGGCGGCACCATGCAGACCCTGCTAGCTGCAAGCTTGTCTGTCATTCCATCTGTCTTCACGGCACTCAGTCTCCTTGCTTCTAATGGGCCTGTGATCGTTGCTCTATCAGCTTGTGCCCAATGCATCTTTGTCTCTTTGGTGGGTCACATATGAAGACACTCAACAATCTGTTGCTATCAAGCGATGTGTTGGGCTTCTTCCTTAATTCCTTGATGTCACCAGCATTTTATTTAGCAGTGTTTGACAATGCATGCACGACATATCAAACACAACTTTTAGTGGTTTTATAAACTTCAAAAGTAAAAGTAGAGAACTTCTGCCTATGTTACCCACTGTCATGTTCGTGAAGGTGTCAAAGAACCTAAACTTAAAAGGTGTTTTCTCTAGCAGTCAAGTTATCTCTCTGCCTTTTCCTCTGCCCTCCATGTTGTCCCTTTCACTCTCTTCCCCGGTCCTCTTGTGTTTCATTTTTCAGAGCCTCCATCACTGCACCTTGCTGTGAATTTTGACACCTGTCTGATTTATACCTCTCTTTTCTCTCACAGGACCTGGGTACACGTGGACAGCCTATCAATCATGCTGCACCCCCCCTTCTCCTGTAGAGCTCAGCCAGTCAGATTGCACAAATGATCAGGGTGCAATGTGTCAGATCGTAAATGACTGTGTGCATGACTGTGTGAGCGAGCACATGAATTTGAACTTGATGTTCTTCATGCAGAATGTGTGTTTTGGACAACTGTGTAGGGTCTGAATGAATTAACAGAAGCTGTCAACCTACTGCAGACACAGTTGCACACATACACAATACCTCCGTTGTCTCACACAAGTTGTTTTCCATATGTTCTGAGGGTCAGCGTGCATGTAAAATGTAATATTTCCTAAAACAGATACATTTGAAATGACTCATCTCACACACACACAGTTCATTGCAGTTATATTGTGTCACTTTAGTGTCACTAGGCCAGTGACAGTACAGGATATTGAGCCCATCGTGTAAGTTTAGTGGAACTTGTCAGAGGAGTAACAAAACTGACAGCTTGAGTCAAAACCTATTGCCCCCCTGCAGACATCACAACATCAGCAGACATAGGTACGGTGGAACCCTGTATAGATTTATGGTCATTTTTCAGAGCGATGACTCTGCTGCCTCCTTGTTTTACAGCTTTTTGGTCAAATTCTGTTGTTAAAGAATGTGCTTGTAAATAAATAACCTGACTTGGGACATTTGAAATAAAATAGTTGCTGCTTAGTAAGATTTAACTCAGTAATCAGTATGGATACTGGAAAGGGGCTGTATCACTAATGAAGGTTTTCCTTCACTAGCTATTGCAATACAGCAAATGTATATAATAATATGTATCAGTTCTCACTGAGGGAACAAGGGAACTCTGCAAACTTTTTTTCCCAGTGTCAGATTCTCATCACGACACGGTTAAAGACATGTCATATACCGTTTTTTGGATTTGTAGACTATTAAGAAAATATTCCCTGTCAGTGTTCTCAACTAGAAGATATTGAGATACTGAGATTTATCATAAACTGTGCTTAGGATGAAATTAATCTGAGGCGCTATGGTGTGTGGGGCTGGCACAAATCAGTACAGGTAAATTTGTATGAGTTTAGGTCATATTTAGGTCAAGAAAGCTTAAGAAATAGGAATAAATATGCAGCGCATGCCAATCTGCACCACAGATTTGCAGCAGGAAACCAACATTAATCTGAAATAGATGTTTCTCAATATCTAAAATAAATGTGGTTGGTTCAGTTTGAAGGACATTAGATACTGATTATTATGGTAAAACCTAGTAAAAATAAATGTCTGAGAGAAGTTATGGTGGTTGTAATATTTTATTGCAAAATTATCTTTTCCTAACGACCTGAGGTAGGAAAAATAGATATATACAGGTATAATGCACAGAGAAACTGAGACAACAATACATTTAACAGGCCATTATAATGGTTGTAGCTCGAAAAGAAAGCTGAGAACTGGAAGAAAATAAGAGCAGGTACTGTATATTTGCTGATCACCTTTTCCCTGCATGCCTACTGTATGAAATAAAACTGATCCTGCATAGTATTTTTTCTGTTTGTCAGTGTCAGGGAGATGAAAGCAAGATGAATCAATATGGCCTGTAAACAAGATTAGGATATCCAGGAAAATACAAAGAATATTGAAGTCGGGCATATGGGGGGACGAGTGTACTTCCCGACCTGCAGGGAGTTTTAACTAAATGATATTATCAGCAAAAAAAAAAAAAAAAAAAAAGAGACAAACCCCCATCACACTGGCAATTACACTTACAATACAAAACACACACATAGCAGCATTTTTTATAAATCTTATTGATATAAAGCATAATCATATAAAAATAAATGTAAGCCAATCTGTTCCCCAATCACTATAAAAGTACAAAACACAACAAGACACCTTCCCAGAGCACCAGTAAAAATGTGCCAGACAATAAAAATGATATTCATCTTTAGTGCCCTTGTAAAGAATATCATAGGATTTCTATCATCAGTATTCAAACACAGCCATTTGTTTAAAAGGCAAGACAATGACACAAAGACAAAACAAGTGTACAAGTATCAACAGGTATGTACAACTAAATATTAGCAAACCATTCAGAGATATTTACAGTTTAGCAGAGTTCCTGCTAAAGATGGCAAAGATGACAAAAACCGTATGCGCCGTGTTCAGACAGGTTCTCAATGTGTATGTGTCAAGTTTTTGTTGCTGGGTTAACACTGTCATGGAGACGACCTCTAACCCCTGGAGTGTAGGAAAGCCATAAACATTTCAGTCATTGAGTTTGACAACAGGGCTTGATTATCGCCTATTCAACAGCTCAAGTGCGCTTTCTGTTTGGCGTAGCCGCCCTCTGGGGCACTCAAATCACAGCGAACACCCGGAACGCCTTCCCTCCAGGAGGGTTTTGAAGGCTGCGGGGAAGAGAGACACAAGAGACAGAGTCACTCCGTGTGTGGCATGTGTCAGAGGCAGAACATGTCCCAGCGTATTGAAGAGAGGTGCAGGGGACACATCTGTTTGCATACGCAAACAGATAGATTTCAGGTTTTACACCCAATTTTACACAAGCACTGGGTTTCATGCTGTCTGTTAATCCAACAAAGACAGACGTGGAGTTAAAAGAAGACAGATGAATGACGAGCAGATGCTAACAGATGTCAGGCTTCTGAGCAGCATGACAAAGATAAATGTAGTGGAGAAAGAGAAGAGAAGCCGAGGGAGAGGACATAGAGAGAGGGGAAGGAAACAGTGCAGAATAAATGTCATCTATGTGTGTCATCTATACAGGTCATGTTAACAAGTCAGTCTGCAGGCCACAGAACCGTTTCTGTCATGGTTGGAAACAAATCTGGAACAGACTGCAGAGCATGTGGGTCACTTGCAGTTTTAAACACAGGCTGGTACAGAACCTTAATGCTCTTGTTAACTGGTGCAGCATGTATTCAACACATGCTCGCACTTCATTAGCATCAGTCTTTTTTGACAGCAAAAACAAGATCACGTCTTTGTTAACAGTTATTCCCTGTAGACTCATTATGTAGGGACATGGCAACAAACATCTACTTGACAATTAGACTTCTAGGAATTCCCGAAGCATTTGCCCCAGCAATGCCGAAGTCATCAATAAAATCTTGGCTCGTAAGTTTAATTACATCCTGCCAGAAACAACATTTTTCACTACCAGAGAGAGGATTAAAGCTTTATCAGTATGATGTGTGATTTTGCACAATGCAAGAACTGTTTACACATGTGATAGATTTGAATTGGGTGATTTCATTACCTGGGTTAAGCGTCTTAACATTCCAGTAGCCACTGTACAAAGCAATGATGTCTCTTGTTTTCAACTCTGTGTGAGCATGTGGTACCAAACAAGGTTGTTTGGGTTCTACATAACCACTGCAGCCTCACTGGGATCTGACATGGGTCCAGAAAGACTGTTATGTTCTCCCATGTTCACTACATGAGAGATGTTATGGTCTGAACTGCCGGCATGTTGAAAACATTAGGTCGACAGGGGAGGTCAGAGTGGATAAATATCCCTCTCTTCTCAGTCCTCCTCTCTGAGCCCCAACAAATGAACCCCGTCACTCTTTGTCCAAAGATCTGAGGAGTGTGGATATAGGACCAGTAACATCCTCAAACTATTAACTATACTGTAAATGTTTTTACATTTAGTCGATGTTTTGTGTAATATAAATATATTGCAGTGCTATTGCCAGAAGAAGTGTGGTGGGTTCTGAATGTCAACTATAAATGAAAATGACTCAGGAATGAATGGGAAATCAGCTCTGAGCCATCACATACCTCTCTGAAGAAATCCCATTTTGGTATGAGGCAATGTATTGTCTCCGTTTGTCCACTGGCATCACGTCAATGTAACCACCCACGTCGTTCCTGATGACTCCGGCGTGGACTGCTGCCCGGCATATACTGGACTTCTATAAATGGAAGGTAACGTAAGAAGTGGTTAATTAATTGTGTGTATTCTGTGTCTAAACTCATAAAAACATAGAGGATTTTCCCAACATAGCTTTAAAACCAGGGTCTTACGTCAGAGTATATTCTGGTACCAATTACTCTGGATATGTGAGGGTTCTCTTCTGAACAGCTTCTCGGGCAGTATAACCTACAAATACAGCAAATGCACATGGGCACTGATTAGAAATGTATATGAGTGTGTTAACAGGTACTCACACAGTCAGATTATTACCTTGGACAATGTTTCGCCGGCTTTTCATAAGGACACAGCTGTGCAACCGTGGTCTCACATGTGATGGCTTTGACTGTAAGAAAGAAACCCAGTCAGTGTCAACACACACACACACACACACACACACACACAAACACACACACATCTCTAGTCAAACTATGTCACACTGTTGTCAAACTTACCTGTGACTCTGGAAACTGTGAAGGAATTAGCACTCTGGTATTTTCTGTCAAGAGGAAAACCACACCATTGAAATGAGACTGCCTTTATTTCCGTTATCATGAGTATGTTTGGCAAATCTTGTTTCCAGATATTATCAGTGTATATTTAGAGATGTTCTTTCTAATATTTGCTGGCTTACCCCAAAGACGGGACTCCATTCTTATTGGATTTGATGAAAAACTCCTTTCTGCCTTGTCTTGTTACATCCATCCATCCTCCATCATTATCTATGACTCCAGCATGTAGACCAGCTCTACAAATGCTGGATTGCTAAAAAACAAAAAAAACATTTTATAACATTTGTATTGCAGGACCTTTGAGGCTCCAAGGATACTTTTGACAGAACATATAACTGCTAATTAGCAAAACACTGTAGGAACTGTATCCAGCCAATTCCACAACATGATTTGGATCACGCAGCCTGTGGTCATGTGACAGACGTACCATTTCATAGTAAACTGTTCCAACCACTTTTCCTGTAGCATCAAGGCAGCCAGCTGGACACTCATACCTGTAGGTTAATACAAAACATTAGGCAAACATTTTGTAATTTACTGTGTTTTAAGTGTTCTATTATATACAGTCTAAACTGTACCTGTTGCACGGCGTTCCTTTACACTGATCTCGAAGTTTAGTGTCACAGGTCACAAGCTGAGCTGAAACAAGCAAACAGAAAGTCCTTTCAATACTTTTGCAAAAACCAACCTGCACGAATCTGTCACTCTGACACCAGCCAGAGATGAGTAAAACTCAGTAAAGACTATTGTTGTGATGCTGCAACCAAAGAGAAGACTTTTTGCAATAATGTTGAGGGTGGTGAGAAGCACTGGAGGAAGTGTCTCAGCTTACAAACCCAGGCCCCTTGCACTGCAGAGAGGAAGCCATTTGAAAACCACAGCGAGCCCCTCTCACCCTTCTCAGCCAGCCAAAAGCAACATACACTCAAGAGATCATGCTGAAGTAGACCCCCTCCCTATCCAAAGAGTGACTGGCAATATCAAGTACACTTCAGAATCTGTCAGGGTTAATCAGTGAGATGACAGATAAAGGCTACAGATCAAGACAATTTTAGATAAATTGCAAGAAAAATATTTCCGGTCGAGGCCAGTTGTTGTTTTTTTTTTGCACTTGTTTTCCATTATTGCTTGTTCAGCAGTGAGCGAGCAGCTATTCACAAATGTTTGAGTTTTGACCCAGTTTCAGTAAAAAAAAACTTTTTCCTTTTCTTTACAATAGAAATTGTCCTACAACTCTTACCACTCTCTGCACCTCCCACCGCTAAAACCAGATCCCACACAAGCCATTTTGAGATGAAACTAGATCCAGAATCAACAGTTAAATGACAGCTTACACATCTGTTGTGTGTTGACCACTTCGTTCTTCTGCATGTCCTCTGCGGGGGGCTTGGTGGGGACAGGGGCGGGAAGATTGGGGGGCTCAGGTCTGGGCTTCTGTGGAGTACGGGGGGCCTCCGGCTCAATGAAGTTATTTTCTTCCTTTTCCTCTGGTGGAGGGTAGGAAGTGTCATCTTCAAATGAAGAAGACAAAACATGGACAGATGATAAGACAATGGTTTTGTATTTCTCTGTAGTCATGTAACTGACTTTCTGACAGGACATGTTAACAGCCACTTCATGCAGAGTACTCAGGCAGCTGCAGGCCTTGTATCTTTTAGTCGTGTTCAGTAATCCATTCATGACAAAGGCTTCCACACTGTATCTGTTTTGCACACACATACTGTACCTTTGTAGCAGAGGTTGTCCTTGCAGCCTCCTCCATAGCTGGGGGGACAGGCAGAGCATGGGGTTCCATGTTTGTAAGGCGCGTGGCCCCACCAGTTTCCCCTGTTCAGGTCAGTAACAAGTTAGGCTTGTGACATAAGCAGAGTACGTAAACAAAAATTAACTATATACAACCCTTCAAACGACAGTGTCACATTCAAATGAATTTAAGATTCTCTTTCACATATGGTTGAAAGTACATCACTACATTTGAACTTACTTTGGTGAATAGTTGCACACAAGATAGACGGCTTTGGCCCAGATCTGTCCCCACACATTCATGTTGTAACACAAATTGATAGCACAGCCAATCCGACTGCTGGTGGCCCAGACCAGCTACAAAAAATGACAAGGCAGAGAGACGTTAAACACAAATGACAGGAGCGACTGTACTGGCTTCAAGACTTAATACTAATAATACTGATGCAATTGCATGATCCAGACCTATCTACCTGTGTGTAATGAGTACAAACTGGGCCAGAACATCTTAAGGGGCAGTAGGGGTTACACTCCTGTGGGTACGGGAATGAGTAGTCCTTCACTTCGTCATACCAGGCCTGCACATGGAACGTGGGAGGGCGATACCTGGAGAGATGTGGAAGCTATGATGACAATGTTCAAAACAGCATTGCTATTCTCATATGTATCTGTTTAGTGTGGGAGTTGATATTAAGCATCAAAGCTCACCCATACAATAGGTCACATTTAAGTGACAGAATATATTTATTGTTAGTGCAAATGCAAATGGTGAATTAACATTCACGTCATTCTGTGCAACACCTCTGTTATGACTAATATTGAGCTTCTAGCTGGCGATCAAGCGTTTGTGCTGTGACTAAATCACAGTTACCGAGGATGTGGATTTGGCTCCAGGTGTTGCCAGTTAATCTGATTACAATCTTGACTGTGAAGTGATAGGATTAGATGTGGAACAAGAGTCTCTTACGCAAAGCGGTGCTGTTTTCAGATGCACTGTGGGGGAGTGGGTGAAGAAGAGAACAAACTAGTGAACATACGCAAAGCAGTGTCTGTGTACTGTGTGATTCGACGTCACACACCTCCAGTGTGTGGCATCTTTGTAGTTAAACAGACTATTTAAAACTTCTCAGAACTACTTAAAATAATCTGAGCTAATGATAGTTACTAGCTGCAGCAACTATATGACCGGCCAGTGCTCCTATTCAGGAACATTTCACAGTCTGTTTTCTTTTGTGTACTTGCCAGGTCCCAAGAGATATGTTTGTTTGTGCTGGGTCGGAGTCAAGTGCATGACCAGTATGTGTATTCTGTTCTTAGCCATGTCATAAAAAGCAGCACAGAAATAGATGCAAGACTCCCTCATTCCTCCACCCAACAGGACATAACACAGAGCTAAAGAATTGCTTGGTGTCTGTCATCAAGTTACACACACACACACACACACACGCACATGCGCAAGCTGACTTTGAAGACCTTACGTTTTTAGCAAGACAATTTTCACAACAGCTTCTGATCCAATAAAAGTCTGTATAGAATTATTGCCTACCATCCCCAGTGTGCTCCCAGGTTCTGTCCAATCTGTGGCAGTAATCCAGCGGGACCATGCTCCCACAAACAGGTCTCAGCCCACTCCTCAGCCGTACGCTCCAACTCTGTGTCCCACACCTGCACACAAGATGAGGTAAGAGAAAAAAAAGGTTTGGGATTTTGGATTAGTGATGTGTGGGGAGGAAATGCAGTACAGTGTTGCTTAAATTGCTACCAATTGGCCATGAGACGTGGCTGCAGGTTTACTGAGCTGTTAATAATGTGACGTGAGAAGTGCTCGCTGAATGAGTGTTACTTACAGTATAATGTACCGCTGAGTTAAGAGGGGGAGCTGTCCTGGTTAGGTAACTACAGTAGTGTTTTAATTAAATCGAGAACTGCAACATGTTCACCTCTGTCTTTCTCGTTGATGCCCAGATGGGTTTTCCTGTGACATTAGGTGTTATTCAAAAAATGGAAAAGCTGTTTTTCCTTAAGTAATACCTTCCATATGTCTCTGGTGAGATGTATGGGTGCAGGCCTTTGTTTCACTTTGCCTCTCTCTGAAATGCCCACTCGGCCTAGGGTTGGATACTGAGGGATCACATTCCCATTCTAGGGTTTTCTGGGAATACACACAGTGTCCTTCCTCTCTGCCGACCTACATTCTACAATAAAAAAGTTAGAATAACACCAGCTGTAGTTCCTCTGAAGGACACCGTAGGTGCCTTTAATTGCACACCTTCACTTTAACTTTCATTGCGGGATGTTTAATATGACAGTGTGTGTGCATGTGTGCCTAAATGCACACGCATTAGTATTGCAATTGAGATGACCAAAGTTTTTCACACACCAGAACCTGGAAGTCATTGCTTACCCTAACTGAAATCTCATCTACTAACACACTCTAAAATAACACCGCTGCCTCCTCCACCCGTCACCCACACATTAGTCCCACCAGAAACAACCGCTGTTCTCTGCATTACTCCCAAAACACACACCTACCTAACAACAGGATGTCTGGCAGCGCTGCAACCTCACTCTTAGCTGAGCGCTTTTTGGCTGGTGAGCTGTTGTATTTGTTGAAATCAACAACACTGAGGCGATACCGGCTGACTCGGCAATGACTACACAGTGTGGTATGTAAGACTTTGAAACAAAGCCTTGTACAAATGTTAACTGACATATAGAACAAATAAACTGCAGGAGGTTTGAAGTATATTTTCATTCATCTCTACACCTGCAAAGAGGGAGGGTAGTGTTACAGCGATCCCATCTGTAGTTGCCTGTTATCTGTCTTGCACAATGAGATGACTGACAGCGTCAGGGCTAAAACAGGAATGAGAATTTGTTTACCTGTAACACTATCCCTGCTCAGAAATGACCCTAGTTGGCTATGAGCTGCAAATCAATGTCAGTTGACTCAGTATTATTATAAATATAAAAGAAATAAATATCTCTCACCAAACTATGTGAATTTCTCTTCCAATTGAAAGTACTTTTTAACGATTTTTGTACTGCACATACAACACATGACTAACAAGCCATTGCCAGCAACAAAACCAACATGCCACTATTACAGTAGGTATGGGCCAAAAACATATGGAGCAGGCTAGAAGGTGTTGCACTGAGCTTCAGCAATTACCAAATGATCTGTAAACTGCAGCACAAAGCATATTCTGTGCTTGAGCATGTTCAAAACAATATTTCTGACCATTAATGAATGGTTCTAGGTCTGAAAATGTATCTGTGGCCACAATTTTCCAGCCAAAAATGGCCGACATTCTGGCTACTGTGACTTGCTGAGGAATGTTGTAGATTATAGGTTCTGTCACCAAAACATGATTTATGATATTTCCATGTTTTAAATAGTAATACAGTGAACCACTAATGTCAGTACATCAGTGATCAGTAAAATTGTGACATCGTTCCAAATCCTGTCTATTAAATACCATTTATGTTGTAATTATGAAAGAGTCTATATTTAAAAACTAACTGTAACGAATGTCAACATAGACATAGCCTCACCAACAGCGCTGACTTGTTTTTATTTTGTATGTCTGCTTTTATTTTTTATTATAGGATTCAACCCTCCTGGGCATCAGTGGCATCAGTCTTGCACAAATCTGTGAAAAGATGTTCTGTCTTCACAGATTACTTTTTCATCTTCTTTGCTGGAGGGTTTCTGTTGCTCTACCTGATTTGAAATATGGCAGAATATTCTACTGGATTCAAGTCGGGCGACAAAGTTTGGGATTTTGTGTCTGGGGTTATTGTCATGTTGAAAAATTCCACCCTTACCAAGTGTCTTAACACTGAGAGTCCTCTTTTCAGTCTGTATTTAAGTATACAAAGTCGTATTCATGGTGCCATCTATAAGCCTATAAGTCATCTCTCCTACAACGTTTGTACTAAAGCAGCACAGCCCCACATTCATGTTTTAAGTTTGGCACTGTGTAGACACAGTGGTACTCCTGGCCACGTGCATGCCAAAAATGCTGACGTGCATTTGATCCAAACTAATTTATGTTGGTTTCATCTGACCAATCAATGTGCTTAGGTCGTCTGTAAAGCTCGACTTCATGCAGTGTCCTTCAGACTGTATGAACAGTTACTGAAACACCACCGTGTAGTGGTTTCTATTCAATGCAAGGCTGAACAAACGGCACTGACAATGACAAAACGAACTACTGCACCTTGTGTTTTGGAAATCACAGGTGCCATAACTTGTTGCATTGATGTTCTACAATTTCATGGTGTTTATTATAAGATCATACAATTTAGAATCACTTATCATGTAGTTACACTGTATTGCACAGCTTACTGTAAATCTGAGCAGCACCTTTCCAGCTGTGAAACTCTTTCCAACACTGGCACAGAGAAAGAAGGCAGAGAAAATGTCAACCAGGACACATATTTTTCAGCTGTTGAATTTAGTACAGAGCACAGGGGGCCTGTCAAGCTGCTGTCGTTTGCATAGTGAGCCCAGCAGGGGAGGCCTCATAACTGGAACCCAAGTACACCTACCAACCACACCAACCGCATTTCTACCAGGGCCCGTGAAGAAAAACACCTCCCTTGCTAATGTCCTTCAGCGCTGTGCACACTGCATTGTTTATTTCTCTTAACACTTCATTTGCAGCCAGGTTTTTCTTCCTCCTCCCTGGTCATCTGGTTGCATTCCAAAGCGTAAAGTGGGGTACTTCCTTTGCAAGTTTGTGTTTCATGTTCATAATCAGTGGTGCATGCAGACAAATACTGAGATATTCTCATCTGGACAGGATGCACTGAACTGTAGATTTGAATTTGATCTTTGGCAAACAGTGATCCCTATTTTCCAAAAGGTTCTACAGGAGTTGCGCTATGTCAAGGACAAGTAGAGAAGACAGTACCAACACCAGGTTGGGCACAAGCCTACACAGATATTTTTGGGATCTTTGGAATTTGCTAATTTGATCTGCATGTGTTTTGCACCTCTGCAAATTTTTATGACCGTGTTCCCTGGAGTATTCAGAGGAGGTGCGACTGCGAAACATTCACTGTAAGTTCATTTGGAGCAGGCACTATGTTTACATTCGCGGCATTACATAAAGCAGGTTTAGTGCTGCTCTTTACATTAGGGTAGCTGGCTAACATGTTTTCAGCACCTGTTTCAAATGCCACCTTGGGAACCTGGACGTGATCAGCTGAATGGAAACCCAGTGAAAAAGTCAAGACACACCAGAGAGAATCCATCTCGTCTGTCCTGTGAGCTGAGACAGATCCCAAAGGAGAATTTGCTGAATGTTGCTGAGGCAAAACATGTTTGGACTACTCAGCTTAATCTTTTGCCACCCGACCCTCACGCTGACTTTGTAAATTACTGCATTTGTCATTTATAAAAATCTGAACCAGTTTTCCTAAGAGCGGTATCTCAAACCGCTAATGTCACTGCCGTCTGAGACCTGAGCGCAGCCTCGGAAAGCCAGATTAAACATCAAGGCAGGTGGAGTCATTTCTCCCACGATGCCATCTGGTTGTCTTACAGTGCTTCAAACACTAACATGTCAGTGTTTATACCTGTGGGTCAACATTTGAGTTAGAGGTAGAACTGCTGTCCCTCCACTGAAGGTGCCATTGAAGCTTTGTGGATCGCTACAGACTGTGAAAGCTTATGCAGGGAATTTTTTTGGGCCTCTATGTTGGATAATGACAGAATGGGAACGAAGCCATGGGGATAAGAGAGAGGGAGGCAGGGAAAGAGTGAGCGCAAGAAAAGGAAACAAATGACGGGGGAGGAAAGATGGGGATTTGAACTGATGTTATCTCTGAGTCTCTGTGATGGTTGCCATAGAGGGTCACTCTCGTTATGATTTTCTACAATGGCAGACAATAACAGTGCTGATGGGCAAATAGCTATGTATGTGTGCAAGGGTTTTGCGTGAGGGTGTGTGTCTGCATGCATGAGTGTGTAGGGAAGTCAGGGGAGCATGCCTATGAAGTCTTCCAGTACAGTGAAGCTGTGAGGTTTCTGAAAGGTGACAGCAGTTCAACACAGAAATACGGAGCACCAAAATCACGTTACATGCGATTTCCACTGCTGTGCTTCAAAGATGCTGGCATCTACACAACTGCAAATGAGATGTGAACAATGGTTTTTGCGAGTGCTTTGCGTCCACTCCAAATATGTCTTTCTTTTCTCATTTCCACTTGCTACACTCTCTTCAACCCCTTCTTCTCCTTTTCCGTTATGCTGACACATTTCGCATTTCTGCCTCTTCCTCCATCTGTTTTCCATTGCCTCGTTTCTATTTGCAAATCTCCATCACCATCACACCTCTGGTTTTATTTACCTACTGTATTCCCTGCTAACGTTCCCTTCTCTTCTCTAATCTCACGTCCTCTTGTTGCATGTCTCTCTATATTTCACCCCTGGGTGCCCCTGCAGCTAAAAAAACAGCCAAATGTAACAGAAGCCAGTAGAAAGGAGCTGTGCACTGCTGGCTCAGCGTTTCTTCACTACAGTGTGCCTCAACCAAAAGCCTGACAGACAGAGACTTCCCACACACACACACACACACACGCGTACATATACACAGATACACAAGGGCTCCTTAAATCCAACCTCTCAATTATACAATTACACAGTCGAGCAATTGCCCCCAGCAGGAACTGTTTATTTGCCTTTACCGCAGAATAATACTGCTTTTTGTTCTGGAGCTCTTTAAGATGAGATGAAAGGATGATAAAACCTCATTACTCTCTACAGACACGTGACGGCGAAGGATAAAATCAAACAAATGTCTTAGTAATGTAATCATTGGCATGTTGGTGGAATTCCTTTCTCTCTGCAAAACAACCTCAGTCACATGGGCACAGACTTGTATGTTGGGGGGGGGGGGGCTTCATATGAGCTTAGATGCTGGCATGCTGCAAGTGAGCCAAGTGAGACAAGTGCCAGTTGGTCTGGTGACTGGGTCAGTTCACTGAGCTGTATGGCTCATGAATGTGCAAAACTCTTAAGGAGTTCACACGGAGATCAGTGTTTTAGCACAATCTTATCAAAGCACAACTTCATGGAAATCATACTCAAAGATGAACAGACAACACCTCCATCCACCTACCATGTACTCCATGTTGGAAGCAGGAGGGTAGACCTGGCCTCTGAGTTTGTTGTGAAGGTCCAGGATGAGTTGAGCATCACTGTCTGTGATAGCCCTCTTCCCCCTCTGTTTGGCCTCCCACCAGTCCCCATCTTCGTCCAGATACTTGTCCAGAGTCTTCTGCCAGCTTGTGGAATTAGGAAGCATCACCATGGATGTGGCCGTCTGAAGAAGCAGGAGCAAGGACACAGCCCTCATCCAGAGCGGGTACACGCGCCTCATCCTTAAGTGATGATGATAGTGATGGCGAGGATCCTCTCAAAGTGGAGTGGGATGGATGAAGCGGGAAAGGTTGCCTGCCAGCACAAAAAGACACTTCTCTTCATCTACAATGCGAGCTGGCAAGAGAGCCGAGAGGAGAGTGCAAACAGGTTTACTGGAAGGATCATACGTATGTGGTGTGCTGTTCTGTATCAAATGTGCTGAATAACTTGCTTCAGTATTGAACTTGGTGAGCACAGTGCACACAGTTGGTCTGGTGCAGTGCCATTGTTAACCTCACAGAGTTCACTGGGGGTAAGCAGGCAGGCTGGGGATGACTAGTCCAAGTGTGAATGAAAGAAGTCCTGACTAGCTGTTAGGAAATGTTTTCAATTACAGCTGTAATGAACGTAGCTAGGTGCACAGGATGATGCATAATGTATCTAATGCATTCACAACACTGTATGTAAACTTTCTGAGTTGAGCCTCTTGGTATGCATGCTGCAGTGCTGACAGAGGCCGATGCAGCCGGCCAACACCTAATAGAAAAATGCGAAGAGTAATGCATATTGAAATAGAAATGGAGTAGTGTGATTTAATGTAGACTTTGGAAACAATTTACCTTTAATGACCCGGAATGGAGCCCGCTTCTCGAGATCCTGACAGAGATCTGGCTATGAGAAAACTTCTGCAGCAAGAAGAGAGAGAGGCAGAGAGACAAGGTCCGTCTTCAAAGTTAGCTGCACAGCTGCTCAGGTGGAACAGAAATGACCGTATGATAGAAATCAAACATGACACGAGCTCCTTTCACTCTGAAGAAAAAGTGAGAGTTGGTCTTTCTTCTTTCGGGATTCTTGCACCAAAGACGCTGAAACCATCACTTGTCCACATTTTATCCTCAACTTGGCTGCGCCTCGGCGGCCCCGCCCCTGACCCCGCCCCCCCCCCCCAGTCTCCTAAACTCGTTCACGCTGACGACGAGTGCGCGTCCAGGGTCGTGCGTGTGTGCGCAGCATAGTGTGAGCAGGATTCCTTATTTTCACCCAATGTTGTGCGCAGCAAGTTTAATCCTGACACCGTGTGACCCACAGAAAGTCTCCATTCATCAGACACAGTATTATAGAGTCTCTGTGGTTCCTTAGAAAAGGAACCTTCACTTAAACTTTGGTGTTTCACTATTGCCTTTTTACCTTGGTGGTCAAAAATACTGCAGTAAAAGTGGCCACTTTGAGTGTTCACAGGTGGATCTAAGAGAATTAAAACTCAAACCAACTCTCCGTTAATTCGTCGTTGTTTCTGCTCCTGGCTGTACCTGGCTCTCTATACAGACTCACTTCCCACAGAGGGAGACACGGTTCTTCTTGTATTTTACCTAAGAAACATGATAAATGTCATCAAATAAATGACTTTATACCGGCAGTGGTTTGACCCACTTTCAGTCAACTGTGAATTTTTTTTTTTCCGTCCCTTAGCACTGACCTGTCAGGTGAGTCACGGACTAACCAGGGAGCTCTGTCACTCAGTTATGTTTGGACATGTGTTAAGACCGTTAGATTACTGGAAGGTGAGGAGGACGTGTGTTGGGAGACGATGGGACACGCTATTAAAACTAAACAATGCAGTAAAAAGATGTGTCCTACTTAACGTCTCAGAACTACACCGCACTACAGAAAACGTCCCCTTTGACTGATTATTGTACAGGAAATAACACTAGTGGAGAACCTTTTACTGTTGCAGCTGGTTAAGGCAAAGCTATTTTAACAACTTTATTTACTGTTAGTTCAGCACAGTGGTTTCAAACTTGGGGTTTAGCTTCTTCCAAACGGTCACAAGACAAATATGAGGGGTCATGAGATAATTAATGGGGCATGACAGAAGAAAATAACTCAAATTTGCTGCACAAATTTCCGTTCGCTCCCTGGTCTCGAGTCCAATATACTTAGTGACATCGCACTGATGCATTCATTTGAGAAGCATCAGGTCAGCGTGAGCACTATAGAAGAATATGAAAGCCTCTCTTCCTGAGCACCTCTGCTGTCTGAGCTACTTCTATCAACGTGATACAAGAGCTCTCGCGTTGGGGACCCACCACATTCTGAACTTCCACAAACCCTGAGTTTACTGTCTGCTGCCTGGGTCAGTAGCAGGGCCTCGACCGCAGCTCCAGTAGTGGCCCTCTCCCTGCAGTCGAACCAGGCAGGCCTCCCCCTCCTCATCCCCCACTGCAGCTGAAAAAGCAATGATCTCGCTATGTTCCCAAATCCCAGGAGAGAAGAACCACCGAAAACACTCAGTCATATGATATACACTAGAATTAATGTTACTCTACATTTAGATGTGTGTGTGTTTGTGAGAGAGAGAGAGAGAGAGAGAGAGAGAGAGAGAGAGAGCTTGACCATAAGAGAGTGAGGGGTGTAGCAGCAGAGGTGTGGACTAGTGAGTCAGTGTGTCACTGTACCTTCATAACACAAACAGAAAATTATTTAAACACTCCAATTAGGTTCTATGGACTTAAACTCGAGCCGTCGCCGAAACACACAACGAGTAACTGTACGAGACTCTGCCCATGAAAAAGAAAGTGTGTGGATAAAAGAAATATTTACCAACTGCTCAGGGACTTATGATTTACAGTGTGGTAATTTAGGTCAGGCCATGTGTAACAGACGAGACATTGTCTGATTAATGTTTATTACAATGGCTGCCAGTAAACATACACTATTTATGCCTGTGGCAGAGCAGTATAAATGATTTCATGCTCGGGCTTGTTGTGCTAGCACCATTTTATATGATTTCTCTGTATCATCCATTCTCTTTATTGCATCTGTTGTTTTCTACTACTTCTCACTGAGCTGTCTGTTAGATTTTTCCTTTCTGTTAGCGACTGACGAGCTCCCTGCCTGTGTGTGTACTGTACATGTATGTTGTCTCTCTCTCTCTCTCTCTCTGTATGTCTCTTGTCTCTCATGTTCTTTCTATCTCACCCACAGACTCATTGTTAAGCCGTGGGTCCAGATGTTCCATTCGCCACCTCCTCCCTTCACCGTGTGGTCTTGCAAAAAAAAAAAAAAAACTCATGAACCCAGCAGAATGCATCAACCATGCCAGACGCTGCATCCACACAACACTCGCCTCTGGACACAACAGCTAACCACACAAATGCTGTCGAAGAACACTTTTTGTTGGCCCATGTTATCTGGCACATTGCTCCCTAATGGTTTTGGTTGAGCTGAATTGAGGTCAGAGCACTGGAACGACGTCTGGGTGAGAACGAGAGTAAAGTGCATCAAGGTCATTTGGCCGACGTTTGACATCACTGCCTCTGTGCTTTTCTGACATTATCAGCAGTGTTCAGCAGAAAAGCTGCCTCAGGTCCACTTCGCCACAATCTTTTGCAGCTTGTCTGCCTCAACCCCCTTGTGGTGAAAAGATGTCAGTACGTCTGTGGACAGTGTGCACTGTGCTGTGTCCTGTTGCTGTATGTTTTATGTATGTTGAGGTGGACATCTAGGGCTGGAATTACATTTTTAAAGGATGGTTTCAAAAGTAACCCAGGACAGAAAGCAGTTCTTACGGTCAAACTAAACTTAATATACTATCTTCAAGGAGTCACACATTCAAATGTCCTTGTTTTTTTCATACTTACAATTCAGAGCATCAGTTTAATGTTCATATTCATTTTCAAATGCACACATTGGCTTGGCCTTCACTTTCCCTTGTGGTTTCTTTTCTAATCTCTTTTTTCTTTTATTATAACAGCCATTACCCTTCTCATGTGTCACAGATTAACTAGAAAAAATGATGTGGTCTGGTCCCAATTCAAGAGTAATTTGGTCTTAAAGCGCTCTCTTATTTCATACTGAAGAAGTGCTGTTCCTCTATAAGGTTTATATGTATGTATATCTGTGTATGTTTAACATCTTAAAAATATGCAATATACTTTTGCTTTAATTGTCTTTATTAGTAACAATCACGCTAACTGATGTCAAAAAACATGACATTGACTGCACCACTTCTGCGGGATCGCACACAGCGCTTTACAGAATCACAGTTTGTTGTTAATATATTCTTCATGATATTACAGCAGCGAAAGGTTTTGTCAAGGAAATGTATGGACTTCTCGTTGGAATGTGTGGGAAAAGCACATTCATCATAAAACCAGCAGGTGTCAGTGTCCTGCAACACACAGTGAGCACAAGAACCTTTCAGAGGATTTACAGTACTCGAGTGGTTGGGCAGGGGAAAAAAAAAGCTTTACTTAGATTACTGTTTGTTGTGCAAACCCGTTCGAAACCAAGACATTTCACAACTATACCAAATGCAGTCCGGTCTCCTGTCATCTGAATTATCCTCTGGAGAAGCTGCAATAATCAAGCACTCTGTTCCACTGATGTGTAGTTTACCCCAACATGCTTTCTTTGACCTACCTAAATATAAAAAAGTATGTTGAAACAACTTCTTTTGTGTGGGTTTTCATAGAATGCACTTTAAAAGAAATCACACATTGCTACATCACGAGAGCAAAGAGGCTGTGGCCCTTTGAGCGAGTATCAGCATCAAAGCCTCAGCGAGCTTGTCGACAACAGCCATAAAAGAGAGTTGAGAGTAAAGGAGGAAAGCCCATCTGATTATGCAGCATTTTCCCAGTGCTGTGTTTCTGAGAGGACATTGATTTTGGCTTACGTTTTGCAGCTGCAGGATGTCGCTTGTCTGGAGTTCCTGCAAGGCCCTGCGAGGAGGCTAACACGACCCCGGCCAAGACAAAGACTGCAGTAGGATATGGAGGGCAAAACACAGAACACAGGCCACCTTCGCCCCAGTTTGTGTTCTTAGATACAGCCAGGAGGGTCAACTCCAGCCTGCTATGTGGTTTTAAATACTGTAGATTTATTCCTATTACTACTGTAGAGGATCTCAATGGTGCCAGGGTCTGAAAACCTAACTCCATGGGATTACTTTTAATGTTCTGTATGACATGAGTACAGACTGTACAGTTTTATGACATAACAGCTTATATTAGTCACCATAAAATGGAATATCTATACTGAGGTATGCCAGATATGTTTTATTTATATTTAACCAGACCATGTGATGAGCATTTCAAAGAAAAGACAAGAAAAGTGACCATAAGGTTCACCTCAAACCAAATGGTGTCTCGTTTCATTCTGGCCGATTGACTGAAACATCAGGACTTGCTTGTGTGCTGTTAGCGCAGAGAGAACATTAAACCATGAAAACCTGGGAGGAGTGAAACATTTCCCCACATGTTATGGCAACACTGTCCTAAATAAATAGAATTAAAGACCAAAATAGGCAACTGAGACACCGCAAATGATTTGTGTACCTGAAAAGCTTTATTTTTTACCCCTATGTTTGAAGTAAGGGCAAATCCAACTCAAAAGAAGAACGAGTGCAAAGAAACGTGTCCTGCACAAAAACTGTGCTGCCTCGAGAGATTTATTGTAGCAAAAGGGCTTTGACATGTATATGCCAACGTTTGAAGAGATTCCAAAACATGCTTCAAGTAGCTGACATCAGTCTCTGGGAAACACATATGTCAACAGGCTCCGACTTGACCTATGCACATGCTCCACTTTAAGAGTTACATTGCAAATATGTGTGGAGGCCTTGGAAATGTGTCAGTGAGGCCATAACAATGATTTTAGTGCAGGTAACATATTGTATCTTCTATCAAATGTCCTGCCAAAGGACATAATTTATATACATATAATATGAATCCAATATAAATAGGTGTTCCCTTTTATCTGTCTCATGCAAATACAGTATCACATGAGACTCTGCTAGTCTAGTCACAGAGGTTTACACGGTTCATGAAAATTTTCAAATACATTTTTTGAGGCACCTTATGGGTTTCTCACACTATCTGATATGGTCAAACGCTGCTGTACTTGGAAATAAGTGGAGTTTTTTGACAAATGCTGTTTTCAGGGTCAGGACTGCTCTGTCAATGTGAACTTTTCATGGAAGTGTCATCTCCAATCTCATCCAATGTGATGTGGTCTAAATCTTTTTTTTTTGCCAGGGTAATTTATTATTTTATTATGGTATATACAGTAATAACACATACAAACAACAGTGTTTTTTTTTTTTTGCAAAGACTGAACTCACTAGACTGTTTTTGTTGTAAGAACCTGTCTAACTGCTGGGACTCTTTCTCTGCAGGTCCATCAATAGTCAACTATTTCTGCTTGGAAAAGAAGATGAATACCATTATCCATCACTGAATATACATAAATAAACATAAATATACAGTATTGTTTTTACTGCATTGAGCATTAACCCCATTCTGATGTCCTCATTTCACTGGGGCAGTGGAGGATTTTGGGGAGGCTTGAGGACAGAGCCGAGGCTTGGACTGGGCACAGGCTGCATTTCCGATGGTTGAGCCTCCAGGGGAGCAAAATAAACATAGTTGTTGTGCTTCCAAAGAAGAAAGAAGAAAAAGAAGAAAAAAACAATACAATGAATAAGAAAGAAACCTCTCTCTGTATCCCCCTCAAGGCACAGAAAGGCCACTCGGAGCTAGAAGTCATAGAGGGCACAGAGGTACACAGAGTACAGAGACAACAAAGGAAGGAGAGAGGTGTAGCTGCAGCCTTACAACAACAACAAATAAACATCAAACCTCCACAACATTAACAAGTCACAAAAGATTTAGCTCCCTTTCTTTCAGTAGTATCACTCAAACCTAAACTCTTTCTCACACCTCTCAGCAGTATTGGAGTTGGACGGCTGTTTGCACATTTGGAAACCGACTCTCCCACTCTCACCTTCTCCCTGCTAATAATCTATCACCCTGCCGTCATCCCCATGAAGTCTTCATCTTCTTTCAAAAACAAATGCTTTCGCCGTCTTCACACTTCAAGGAGATACAACTGTTTAAGCAATAAGCGTTCATCTGACAGATCAGTAATTCACGTGTGTTATTCGAAAAAGTTGTACCTTCACAAGAGCTTGCAGATGCGTCATTGCAGCCTCAGCAAGTGTTGGCACAGCGTGATAGCAAAACCAGTTAAATTGGATTTATTGCTGCAGCAACTGGAGAGTGAAAACTCTGAAATGAAAATCTGTTTCTTCTCTCTGTTTCTCTGATTGCGTTTCCCTCTATCCTCCTGGTCTTGAGGTGGAGAGGAGTTTATGCTTCTTGTCTAACTATCCTGAGTTAAGTGAGGAATTCGATACAATGATAAACCATCAGATTAGATTAAATTAAGACATTTGCTTTCACACATTAAATACTGACACTTGACCGTAAAGATGTACTGAAGGAAGCTGAAACAGCAGTTAGGGCAGATTTCTAGTAGATGATATATAGCTTAAACGTTAAATGACATACCTGTGCTCGTACAATTCACTGGGACGTGACTAGTTTAAATTCTAGCGTGAAGAAGTTTAAAACAAGTTGGTGAATGCCAGAGGCAGAATGATTATTTTAACATTCAGTAGTATGGAAAAACGGACTGAAAATCTAGAATAAGTTAAAATACTTTGATGAGAAGTGCACCACTAGGCCTTTCAGAAGCTAAACACAAAAAGGTGATTAAGGTAATGCTGTAATGGTCCTTTCTTATTTTACACTCTTCACAGGTGTTTTTCTGCTCTGACTTTCGAACCATCAGCTTTCATCCTAAACCAAATCTAAATCCTTCACTTCTACTCTGTGTCTGCCACTGATGGATAATCCAGCTAAATGTTGACAGCAGGCTGTCTAACTCATCATAGCATTCTGCTTCTCGCTCCACTCATGTGCCTTTTAAACATCTACCAATCATCTGTTTGGCTCCAGCTCTGGCATTTGCTCAGACAAAAGGATTTTTCTCATGCATGCTAATGTGTTCCTCGAAAACTCTGTGCTCGTCTCTTCCGGTGAGTGCGCCGCTCTGTTAAGGTTGGCTGCACATGATGCAGATGAAGCTTCCTAATAAAGCTCAGGAAGTGGTTTGAAACTCTCATGCTATGCAAAGTTTAGCATGGAAATGTGGGGGATGGCACTCCAGTCTGCCAAAGCGCCTTGTCTGAAAAAGATGTTTTCTGTAATTGTGTTTGCGTTTGAACTAACACGGACATTCACCTAACAGTAAAGACACGTTCCAGTCCTGTTTATTTGTTTATTTGATTACTTCATAGTCTGTTTGTCTCATGCATTCGCTGTACCTGTGATGGACGCTGGCTGAGTACCATATCCTGCAATTACCACTGAGAGACAAAGCAAAAACTTCAGCATCTGTCCAACACATCATGCATAGCACAGCATATATGGTTTGCATACCTAGGCCCACCTCTCTATTAGTTTCATATGTCTTAACAAATTTCAACTACTTTCTCCATCAGCATTTACAGAAAATATTAGGTGATAGGACATATGATAAAAGGTTAGCAGATTAGGACATTTTTTTATAGTCTGTCCCCAGTGGATGTGTCTAGAAAAGACAAATTCTCTTTCTGCTTCTCCTATTCCACTCAGCTCTCTGTATCTCTCTCCGAGCGAGGTTGGTTTCATTAGACAAGCTCTAACAACTCTATTAGTCTGTTGATTTGTGTAGACATGGACGGACAGGGCCAAATTCAATCTTTGCTTATTAGGATTCATCTGTAGCCATATGTCATACAGGATGCAGGATATGGGACTTTGCAATGGCTCTGTTAAACTGAAAATGAACACTGAGAATCCAAGAGCCACATTGATAGTTTAGGCAGAACCTCTAATCAATATCAGACACGAGGATGAGCTTCCTCTGACATCTCACCCAATAGTTACTGATACTGTTTTGGCCATAGGCAAGGACGGGATGAACTGTGTACTTGTGAAGAAGAAGAAGAAGTAGAAGAAAAAAGAACACAATCAAAATAGACAATTTTATTACAAATACAAAACATAAGGAAAATACAGTTCACTGCATAAATAGGTTGATGTTGATTTAAATACAGTCAGTGCGGAGAATGTTAATTTCCTATTTTGTAACGCAATACTTTCAACTAATTTCTTTTAATTAATGTCAACATTTTGGTGTCATCTTGAATATGTTTTCTAAGTCCTTTTAAGTGTCGAATGTCTTGAGAAACCGAAAAGGAATTCTTATCCATTTGCCAAAATGTCAAAAGTATTTACTTGTCAACATTGTGCTAGTGCTCAGTTCAACTAATCTACTACTATGTTCATTTACATATTGGTATGTAACATAATAAGTTGTCATGCAAATGAACCCTATTCAGTACCTTGAAATCATATAGATATATGTACAATCCTTTTAAAAAACAATATAAAATATCTATTGCTTCTCCATATAAAAATGAATAACTTATAGAATACTTGAAGTTTAAAGATAGTCAAGATATAATGATTATCTACATATACAAAAAATATTAATTTCCTTGTATTTTGGAAAATAAAACAAACAATTAAGGTGCACTTGAGTGCGTAACACCAAAAACATTGCTACATCAGTGAAAAGATCATTACAATGCATAAACATTGCATTAGTCCATTATACAAAGTCAAGATACGTACATATTGGTGTATGCTGTGCCAATACACTATTCAACAAATATGATTATAAAACAGATATGTGGGTCAGATTTGTGGTATCTTTTCACTCTAGCAAAAAAATTTCATGAAATACGAAGGAAACCTGGCATGAGTGCAGATTAAAACTGCAAATGCACCATGTGAATATAGAAACCCACTTTTGACCACAGCGGCGTCATCTCTGCTGCCAAAAGCGCCTCTGAAATTCTCGGATTTCTAAAACGTCTGACTGAAGTATGTCCTTTTGTACCGTTTTGCTTTTGCATGCTTTTTGATTACAGTAAGTGCCCTGTTGTAGACAAATGTTTGGAGAATTATTTTCAAATAGAAATCCCATTAGATTTGATTATGGAGTTTGTCACTTACGGCGACGTCTAAGGCGGCCACTAAGCTGACACTGCCAGCACAGGATTTTCCTCTGAGGTCAAAGGCTTTGATCTTATACATCACAACATTCTTGTGAAGGCACACACACCACATGAAGGCATGATGCCGATAGCACCAAAGTGAGTAGGTATTGAGCAGCTATGATGATGTTACTGTATGTCCTTAAATACTACACTGTCAATGGTAAACAAATATAGTGATAACAAAAATGTATGCAGCACCACACGTGTTTAAGGACCCATTTTACATATAAATTATATTATTAATTAAAATAGTCATCAGTTACCAGCAACACTGGTAAAAAATGGAACACATTAATTTACAGTTTATTTACAAGTCATCAATGCTAAATCATCTGCTGCCTTCAAATGCATGTTTGTGTCTTTAAATAAGCCCATATATACAAAATAGTGTGGTCCACAACTGTTGTGCAAATCCTTAAAGGATCAAAATAATGTCTCTGTGGTACTGTATGTTGTCAGCTTATGTCGAGAGCAAACCTGTGTTTATTTGAACCAGTGCAGATAGTTTGTCTTGAGAGCGGGGAAGCACATGTTGTTGCTGCAGGAGCCCCCGTAGCTAGGAGGGCAGGCGGAGCAGGGCACGCCTACTTTGTAGGGAGCCTCTCCAATCCAGTTACCCCTGGAAATCAGAAAACCATATTGTGAATGGACCAGAGCACACAATTGAATATCTGACTATCAACAAGTTTAAAAATGTATTCTTTCTCGGCAATAAAATAAATTTCCTGGAGGATTGAACATCTGGGCGTAACATCTGCTGATGAAAATCATGATTCACATTGATAGTTGGTGTCATTCACGTTACTGAATTATGAAGACAGTGACAACAGTGACCTCTGCAGATCTGAAAGCAGGACTGAACCCAAACCCAATAACCTGGAGTGTCTAAAAATAGAGGCCACGTCCAATAGGCAAGTTAAACTGCCATCAGCTTCCTGATCCTGTTACTAGTACATATGCCTCAAACCAGTGGGATTACAGAACCTAGGTCACAAGTAAGTCACAAGTTCATGTCAGGGTTTTGAGTCCATTCATTTTTTTGTAGAGAATGTTCTACAGGTTGGGGTCTGCAGAGCTCAGCTAGTGCAGTGCTGGTTAACAGGCTTGCATCAGGGTTATCAACATGGGTGGCATTTCACAAGCACAGAACAGAGGGACTGTGTCGGGACTAAGCCTGCCGTCACTCTATTGACAACAGGTTAACAGGTTCACCAGAATGCACACGCGTCCTTACGGCATGTATTTAACACTTTATAAGAGAAGCATACAGTTAATCTTCACTTCACCAGGTATACTTACTTAGGTGAGTAATTGCACACTAAATAGGTTGCACGTTTCCACACTGAACCCCATACATTCATATTGTGGCACGTGTGAACAGCACAGCCCACTTTGTTGGATGTTGCCCACACCATCTACAAAACAGGAAAATCTGCTGTCAGTTGATGACACTACTGAGAGTTATTCCACGTATTAGGTAATTATCTGTCTACCTGTGTATAATGAGTACACATGGGTCCATAACATCTGAGGGGGCATCGAGGGTTACAGTCACGGGGGTATGGAAAAGAGTAGTCCTTGACCTCATCGTACCATGGTTTCACAAGCTGAAGAATGGATCGATAGCTGTGAACAAAAGAAAGACTAAGAGGCATTGTACATACCACATGTGACGGAGAGCAACACCTAATGCCTGCACCTTGTCAGCAGGTTGACAGTAAAACGATAACTGTGCTTAACTGTGACAAATGAGTGGAGATGCACTTCAGGTTTGGTCAAAGGTGACAGAGCAAAGAAAAATTTAAAACACAGCCTGATTCTGAAGATGCTCCAGAAAGTCCACATCAACTTTTTTTTTTTCTCTATGTTTTTCTATGGACAGAATTGTCTTACTGTTTTTTGTTTTTTTAACTCCATGGTACAACTCTCTCTGCAACCCACCAATAAGCTGCTGCACCTCCTAGAGTTTCATGTTGTTCTTCAATAAAAGCTAAAAGTGAAGGAACATGTGAAGGTGCCCTGTGTTTCCAAATGGAAAGTCGTGACCCACTAAAGGGATGCGCCTATGTCCTCATGGGTCATCGCTGAAAACACAGCTCTTGTTTATTTGAAGGGCCACAGCAGCATTCCTCAAGCAGTCACCAGGTCACAGTGCAAAAACGCTTAGAAGAGAGAAGAAGGGGGCTGAAAGGTAATGACTGCTGAGAAAAAGTCATCCCTGAGAGGAGCAGCAGATGTCAGGGAGGGGGGGAGGGGAGGTAAAGGTCACTCACCGTCCTGTCCTGACGGAGAGGTTTTGACCCAAGAATCTGAGGAGGTGAGGTGGCCCATGCTCCCACAGGCAGGCGTGAGCCCAGTCCTCAGCTGTCTTAGCCAGAGTGTCGTCCCAAACCTGAACACACAGGCAGATGTGAGAGATGATAAGTATCAGCACCACATCTTCATACAGCTGTTCTGACTGGTACAGGTGTCACCCATTAAAGCTCTTATACTGCCTAGAAGGAAAACTTTAGTTGTACATTTCCCACGTACAGTAGCACATGCAATGAATAGACCTTTGTGAGGTGAAGTGCTGTTGCAAAGCTTCACAACACAGAGAATGGCAGATACGAGAATATGTACATGGTTTCAGTGGGAATGGATTGTGGCTCGGGGCTCTCTGCATGTTCTGATTTTATGGTAGTTTAATTGGTAGAAGAGTCACCCCAAACATATTTTATTGATAATACAATTCAAACCAAACCAAACAGCTGAAGCTGCTGAGTAAAACTTAAAGCCATTTCTCATTTAACTTTCCTAGAAAACTACAATTATTAGTAAGTATTTTCAGTCTTTACATAGTCCACATACTTAAATGAATTTATGGATGCCCTTTGGTCACTTGTCATAACATAAATAGAAGAGATACAGTGTACATTGTATTTGGCTGCAGTAAAACCATGCTCTGACTAGGAATGATAAAAAGGGTTAACTCACCATGTATTCCATATTGGATGCTGGAGGAAACACTTTCCCTCTCACTTTGTTGTGGTAATCAAGAATGGCAAGCATGTCGTTCTGACTGATGTAACGCTTCCTCCTGGTTTTGGGAACAGTCGTGGTGTCTGTTCCATAGTTGTGCGCTGGAGAACCGGCACTGGAGAAATTGGCGGCTGGCAAGGACGTGGACGCTGGAAGAAAAGTCGCTGCCAGTGCACTTGCTCCGCAAGATATGCACAGAAGTATGAGGTCTATGGCAAATAACTGAGGTTTCATGTTTGGTTTCAGGAATCTGCAGACAGAATCTCCTGCGTCCTGGATTGCTCTGCAAAGAAACCAATAAGATCAACTTCAAGTAATCTAGCGCAAAAACAAGGCAGTGCAGTCCAGACACGGTCAAACCATGTTTCAAACCCCTCTTGCTTTAAATTACAGCCCAGAAATATTACAAACATCCTTTCACAGACTCTGTAGTCCTACCTTTTCTTGCGCAGCGGTACCTTGTATCTGCGTCGCCAAGTTGCTATCACCTCCAAAGCTTCGGCGATGACTTAGAGAGGGGGAGGGCTGCCTGGCTGCCGGTGTGGGGTTTTTGCGCTTTGCAAACTTGGTGAAAACTTCAGGAGAAGCCCTGCTTGGCGGGTTTATATATTGCTGTGGACGATGCAGGAAGTGCGCTTGCCTCAGAGGTAGAGGCTCAGCCCCTCCCTGTTACCTGAAACACAGCATCATTTGGAGACCGTGTGCTCGGTCCATCCTAACCCCTTCCTGGCAGATCTTGCCTAATTTCATCAAGGCATCTGCTGTAGGTTTGCACAGCTGCAGGAGGTGCAGGGACAAGATTTGATCAATAAAGAATGGAACATATTACATAACTATTACAGGAGTTGTCCAGTAAATCAATAAGACAATGATGGCACGGCTCTTTGTACAGTATTATGTGTTATTAGTGTGATGTATGGTGAATTATGGTCTTAAGTTATATTTTTAATATAGAACTGCAATCTGAAACATATTAGACAGAACTGAATGACCTTGATCGAAACCATATATGACAGTTAACAATCAAGCTGTCAAATCAGCTCCATAAAATTTCCACATCCCTCATACTCCACTCCTCACTGACCAAGACATCCACATAAACTCATGGGTGGGAAGACAGCCAGGAGATGTATGTGTTGAATCAATGTGAGCGCTGGGTTTCTATGACCCGTCAGTGGTTATTGTTGTATTCATTATACTATTAAAAATTACACTTGATCAGCGTGTAGCTCCGGCTGTGTGGGTTGCCAGGACAGATGCAGAATTAAGGGAGGGGGGGGGGGAGAAAAAACCCTTCTGCAGGTCATAATTTTCATTGGCAGCTGGCAAACAAATTAAAGCAACGTGACACAGGAACAATTTTCCTCTCCTTCGTTTTCTTCTCTCTCTCCCTCTTTCTTTTTCTCTCCTGTTGCAGACAACTGGTGCTTTTGCCAAAAATCTTCTTGGAAGTGATGGACCTTTCAGGTGCTGGAACTGGTGGAAGGGATATATCACTCAAGAGCGGTGCACAGCAAAGATTTTCTCCTCTGTTTCGCACTTACAGTTCAGCTCCTACTCGTCACTGTGGTACTTCCACCTTATACGTTTTTGCAGGGATGAAAAGATGCCAGAGAGGACGTGGTGTTAGCTTTATTGCATTTATTTTTGCATACATAACATATTCAATCCTAATTTGAACTCCAGTGAACTCGTGTGGTCACATATGAGAAAAAGCTACTACCAAACTTGGAATAAACTGTTGCATATTTTAAAGTCATTCCCCTTTAATTCTACTAAACAATCCTTTGGATATCAAGCTATGAAGTGATTTAGCTTTTTTTCCCCTGTTACAACTATACATCATCACATGTGTTCAGTATTTTGACTCATCCTCCCATCTGGTATCAATAGTCAGGCCTCTCTCCAGCCAGCTCAACCCACCAGCCAAAGATTTTGATATGAGACTCTATCTCCAAGTTTACAGTCATATTATAATCCATATCACTAGATTAGCATGCAACATTTTAACATACACCTGTGTCACAGCGTTTCTTTAATTTATTCTCCATTTGGCCATAGGCAAGTCTAAACAGTGGAGTCAAAGGTTTCTGTTAATGGTGGTAAAGCAGGAACCAGAACAAAATAGTATACTGTATAATTCACTGTACTTCACTTCACTTTCTCTTTCTCGCTCACTCTCACACACACAGACACACATGCAGTTATTCCATGTGGAGTCTTCTCAAGGCTCCAGATGATATTCCCTGAATCGCAGAGTGCTGCTCCTTGTTTGCATGGTGAACCTAGTGACTTCAAAAGAGGTCAAAGCATTATTATTATATTATCAGCTTAGTAATTACAAGATTATTTGGGGCACATGCTGCTCAGAGGGGCCTTGGGTCTGTTTTGGAAAGGCATTCTTTTTCTGACAGAGCATTTATTTACCTACAATACATTGTTCCAAGTTTCCCACATGCTTTCCCCCCTCTCGGGAGGCCCCTCGAAGCCCAGTGCTGATGCCAGTACAGCAGAGAGAATGAGGTGCAGTAGTGAGCGAAAGGAAAACCAAGGCGAGGACTAGCCCGCAAACCATAGACAAACACAACAAATGTTGAACAAGCTGTGTTTCTATACACATTCAAAACAGCAAAAGGATTTAGAAAAAAAATCATGTGCATTATTTTAACCTGAAATGGAGCTTCTCGTGCAATCACACAATGAATGTCATCCACTTTTCCGTTTTTCATGCAGATTTGAGTAAATAAGTGTTGTTGGAAGGTTTTGGACCCAGGTCTGCATAAGAGTTCTGACCTGCACGATTCAACACGTAACACAATCTCTTAAGGATGGCTTCTTGCTCTGTCTGTCTGCTATTCCAGCAATCAAAGCACATGCTGTAGACTCCAGCTCAGCTGTGCACTCCACCCTATTGTTACTGCACTGGCCAACTCCACCATGCATGGGAAAGCCATTAAGTAATCGGCAGCATGTGAATGGATGGATGAAAAAGCGGTGGAATATGACTTGAAAGACCAAAATGTTTTGGAGCCGTTTGCAAGATTAGATAGTAAGCTGTGGATCATGTTGCTCACAGCACTACTGCGAGCATATGTTCTGTATCTTATTCTATGTACACACATAGCTTCACGTTGCTTATTTGTTTTTGTTTCTTTTTCAGAAGATAAATGAGAATTATGAAAAAAATATGAAGCTAGAGCCAGGACACAGTTAGCTTAGCTTAACATAGCAGACATGACTATAGTAGGGGAAAACAACCAGCCACAGACTGTCCCAAAGAGCCTCCAACATTCACTTGTAGTGCTTAGTTAAGCAAACCTGTAGTTTCCTATTTTATGTACTCATAGTTATAGTATAGAGTTATACTTCCAGCAGCCAGTGAGTTAAGCTTATCACAAAGACCAGAAACTGGGGAAACTGTAGTCTGGCTTGTACGGCTCGGTTACGTGCCAGACTATTTCTCAGCCAAGTGCAAGACAAGACTGTAGGAAATTGTTACATCCAGTCTTTTTATACATTGCTTTTAGTCAATTTTAATGAATCAACATAACATGTTATATGGGTTTTAGATGTGCTAGTAGCTCAGTTTTTGTACCTGTATCTTTAGGCTAAGGTAGGTTGTACTGGGGCGGCTCAGAGGTTGTGAAGTTGTGATGTCATGAGTTGGTTTTTGTTGGCCACAGGGCAAAAAGAAAAGTGACATTTCAAGAGTGGTTTACATTGGGTAAAAGCCCAGTCCCTCGCTTCAATCTGTCCAGGCTGCTTTCTTCCACATGCAGCTGTTAAGCTTTTGTATCGGTGCAATATACAGTTACATTGCAAATACGATATGTTTCACACAGCCTGATAACTTACAACAGGGTGAAGACAGGGAAAGACCTGCGGGTGAGAAAGCTTCAACCCTGTGTCCCCATCAGAAGTTCAGGAGTGGATTATTACTCCTCCCTTCCTTGTCCAAAGAGTAACAAGCACAGTAATTAAGTCAATAAATATCCGTGTCTTCTGATCAAAGAGTGTCCTCACTGACCTTTTATTGAATCCAAAATTTAATTCCTGCTTTGTTTAGACTTTATATATACCAAGCTGATAATATAACATTTGTGCTGTTTTTTCATACAATCCGACTTTGGTTACAATGCCAGCTGGTACTGTAACTACAGTATTTACTGCTGAGAGATACCCCACAGCCACAAAGCCTTGTATTTAAAGAACAGCAACCTCCATAAATACACCCAGAGAGAGAGGATCTGTTCCAGACTGGATGTTTCCCCCTGTTGTTGTCTAGATACAAGTTTGACGGTTGTTTGACTACTCAGTGGATTTAGTGTTTGACTTTGTCCCCAGGCCCGGTCACAGGAAGAAACCACACTGTCGAGACAATTAAGGCAAATATAAAGTATAAACAGAAGATGGCAGTGAGGGCCACCAAGGCTTAGAGCGATCTGAATTCACAGGCCAATTTTTCTTTCAGTTGAGATGGATCAATTGGAAAAGTACGGGACAAAAAGCGTAAAGACTGAAGAGACAATGGCGATGGTTAAAAACTAGTCACTGTGCCATCAGCAAGACTTATAAAGTGCTACAGACATTCTTAACAAAGCTCATGTCAGCAATACATACACAAGTAAGCACCTGTTTTCCCGTAACAACGTTTAGAGTGTGAGAAAAACCCGAGGGATTCCTAGACGGGGAACATTTTCTTCAGGAATAAGTCCCTCAGCTCATGTATCTATTTTTGACATGTTACATTCCTTTGCCCCCAGATATTCTCACCCATCTATAAGATATTTACAACCATCTTTGATGCTCAGGCTTTGTAAGACTGGACAGAGGCGTGCTGTGGTCACATTCAGACATTTCTCAAGAGGTTCAGATGTCAGCTGAGAGAGGGACAGGCAAACATGAAAAATCCAGCAGGACCTAAAGTTAGAACTGAGGAGTTTTATGATGTATCTTAGTGACAGTAGGTAACAAAAACTATCACCTGGGACTCAAATAAACTGCCAAAACAGCCTGTACCTGTATATGGAGTTTGACTTTTAATGCCAGGGTATAGTATACAGCTGCAAATTACATCTAAAGAGAAAGCTTGGGTACATGCTAACATCATTTACAACATACTTACAACATACAGTATACACAGTATGCAGTATATGCAGCATAATGCTGACCACTTGTGCTATTTTAGCTGTATCTTTCTAGCCTTTACCCCAGGGGTCCTAGTTTCCAGGCCTTCTGCCCATTTTCGGACTTTGACTGTTGCTTGGTATTTTTTCTTATATTTCTTCTAGCACTTTTTGGGATTCACCAATTTCTGCAGCTACAGCACCATTACATGTCAGGGACAGACCAAGCAAACGAGACTGTCTAGGACCATAAACGTGGTTCACCTGTGTTATTGTTATATCCAGGGCATCTGGGGCTACTGCCTTTGGCAGAAATAATCCACGCAATGAACTCTTCTGAGTTTAAGATAAGACACTCGCTGCTGTGATTGTAATATCTCATTGTAATTGAATTAGGGAGAGCGGCTCAGTCATTTAGAAAATTTTCTTCTATTTCTAAAATCTGTTTTTCATATGATCATTATATTACTGTGGATTTATGATTCGTCTGAAATTTTCACTGCTGCTCCCGAAGAGAACTGTTCATTGTCACAAACTGGAGAAAAGGCTCGATTTCCTGTGCCTTTGTGGGTGGTTTAAGGCTTGATCCTTGCTTACTTGGCACCTAGTAAGAGCTTTGTGCGTGGGGAGCACAGGCGAGTTCTGCAACCTGCCGAATTTGTGTCCAGAGTGCAGTGGTGACATCTGGTGAACTGTACCATTCATCATTAAAGAATATGCAAATTGTTATGTTGGATTATTTTTTATGTCAGCTTTTCTGTCTTGATCCTATTAGAGCCAGTTCAAGCAGCTACCTGCCAGAAACCATGCAACAAGTATAATAACACAAGTGATTCCATTGTTACACTCTCGCTCCTTTCACGATCTAAGTACACATTACTGTTACAGAAAACTTCATCTTACAGTAGTTAGGTTGAAAAGTGGATTTCTGTTCTATGGATTTGACATAATAGATTCAACATGGTTTTATTAAAGCTTAGACCTTATGAGTATGTATGAATATATACAGTAAGTTCACTGGACATTGGATGCTAAATGTGTTTCAAATTAAATGTATTTATTTCTTTCAGGATATAGTGTTGCGGATTGCAGAGCTGTATGTTTTTGTATTTGATTCTTTGATTTTGGCCCAGAGGATGACAGAAATCGGGAAGTCAAGCCACAGAGACCAAGCAGAGTTCAGAAGACTGTGTACTATAACACTGGAATTCAAACAGTATCTCAGGTTCTCACACTTGATTGGTGAGTAATGTGATATCATAAAAAAGGTTAATATGTACTGAATCAAACTAGCCTCTTGCGTATATTGAGCGTTGGTCTATGACGTTGAATGAACAGTCATCAGTCTTTCATTAGCAGCCTCTCGACCCGCTGTACTTGTAATGATATCAGTGTTTGTGTTGGAGCCACCTTATCAGAAAAGCTCAAACCTTCTTATGATCTGCTTTCATGGAAGGGAGGGATTTCAATCTAAGATGAAGCAAAGTCCCAGTAGATTGCTGGGAGTCCCCTCTTTCTGGCCTTTCTCTTTATTCTCATGTGCCATTTTTTAGGCGTTGCCAAGTTCTCTCAAGTGCCGTTGACGGGACCAGTCACGGTGTCTCATACTGTAACAGTGGGGCAGAAATAACTTGTTGTTATGGGTCAGCGACAGAGTTTTTATTTGATTTGTTCAATTGATTGAAAATCTGCTTTGAGGGTTTAAGTGTTGACTTTAGACTTTCTACTGGCTCTTATTCTTCCGCTCACTTGGACTGTTTTCCACACACAAGTTTACCTCAAATGTTTTGTACTGCACCCCCTTTTGTGAGGCTTGAACTTGCGGTGGCAGAAGGCATCCCTTGTAAGATTTTACGGCTCAGTTCTTGGTTCAATGTAAACACACAAGTTTGTGGAGCAAATACTGAGAGGTCATGGTCCCTGCAGTTTGATTGTGCCATGACAAAGAAAACTGCCTCATTTCTCCTGTGTTACCTGTCAATGTCTGGAGCTGCTCTTTCACACATGTAGCACACAACAGGAGACTGTCAGTGTCAGATGTGTTTTCAATTGGCGAAATTTGGTTTTGGTGAGGAGCAGTCTACTACCCATAACCATGGTAAATAGTTCTCATCTTTCTGCTGATTGACTGAAAGGAAAAGCACGCTTACTCACCGTGAATTCCCTGGACAATTAACTACTGTATTCACACATGGTCTCAATCGAACAGCACTCTGGAAGGGTCATGTCCATTTAATGTTGTGGCCAACCTCTTCAGATATTTGTGGTGGTGTCTGAAGTTCCAGTGCTTGTCTGGTAATGACTATAATATAATGTATTATATTATTACATATTACATATTATTCATTAGAAGTTAGTCAAATCTTGGGACATTTATACATTGTATATAACTTCCATGTATTGTTGAAACTAGGTTTTGTGGATTCCCTGACTCCTTCTGTGGGGCCGCAGTGAGGTTGAAGTTTGACATTTTGAGTCATAGGCATATGCATGAAGACATTGGTCTGTACATCTATGCTGTCTTCTGCAATTTGTTCCTTCTGTTCTTAACAAGTGACACTAGGTATTGTGTGTGAATAATTCAGATGAGGCATGTTAATAGTTTACTGGGTAAGAACATGTAATGCTAATTAATTTACAATAATAATTACATACTTTATTCTTTGGTTCTCTTCAGGTTCTCCAGCGTCTTCCCACCATGCAAAGATGTGCATGGTGACTCTAAATTGCCCAAAAGTGTGAATGTTTGTCTGTCCTTGTATGTCAGCCCTGTAATAGACTGGAGCTGTGTACATGAATATGAAATGGAGAAGAAAATAATCAACATCTTCTTGAACCCAGGTTACACTTTCTAATATTAATGAGCGCTGTCAAACTTTTATTCAAAGCCTTACATCATATGAAGAATGTTTTGTAATTCTATCCTTTCATTTCATCTTTTCAGTCTTTCCACATAATAAACTTTCTCCTTGTTTCCATAAACCTTTGACCCTAGTGGCGTAAATACGCGCGTGTGTGTCTGGCTGTGGACAGTTGCGGTGGTTTTAACCTGCTCTGCGTCAGCAAGTGTTTTGACTCTTCTTTGAAACTGAACTTTTCCCATGTCGTCCCTTTCTTTCTACTTCCCCTGGTTCTCATGGTAATCCTATCTGCCAAGGAGCTTCACACGCTACCGAGTGAGGTTTAATGTGGGTGAAAACGTCAGGTCAATTTAAAAGACTTGCTTATATGCATGCACATGTATAGGTTTTTAAATGACTGACCCTGCTACTGAAATACAGTCTTGCGCTGTATGCAAATGATTGCTCAAGTTCTAGAAAACACATGATTACTTCAGTGTATGACGTATTTGTTACACTGGAGGCAGATTTTCACATGTTTCTCTGCAGCAGGACTAAACATCCAAGTTTGTCATATCAGATGTGAAGGAAGCTAAGCCAGATTACTACGAAGCCCATCCAAGGGTCATCCTTATTTTTCACATGGTTGTATAACTGAACCCCACTCGTATACTGTGATTTAGCCCTGTACCTAACCTGAGCGGCATGTTCAATTATGCTAAATGTATCTGTTTTTTTATGTGCTTGGCAACAGTTATAGCCTTTTTAACTTATTATCATTGTTGTAGGAAAGTCTCAGACTTGGATAGTTTTACTCTATTAGAGTATGTCTTCAGTACGTGATGTTCCATTTATTCCAGGTGTTATTTTTTTGGCCCCAGTGGAAGTGGTGTAATTTAGCATTTATGTTCTGCCTACCTCCTTTTAATCTGTCTTGTCTTCCATAGTTACTGGGTAAATAATATTTCCACAATTTACAGTGAATCTCAGTTTTATTAGCCTCATTGCAACTGTAGATAAAGCTTGTACACTATATTAGAGGTTGTGTTTTGAGTGTGTTTCAAGTAATTTTACATGTCTATGTAGCTTTGTTGTTTCTCTTGATAGCGAGTTTGTGTTTTTTTGTAAATTTCTGCCTTTGTCATTGTTTTGTATTACTTTGTAATCCAATGTATGGGATCCTTTTACATCTCCTCGTGGCCATTTTGTGTCTTTTAACTCAGTTCTATTGATTTTGTGTTGTACAGATAAATGTAAATCATTATTCACGGTCATTTTAGTTGTGTTTCCTTTTTTCTAGTTCCAGAGAGAAGCACCAGGCATTTTACAGTAGCTGCTAATAGCATCACTAGTGAATTAATTGTTCTCCAGCTAGTTGCTGACCTTGTCTGGCTGACATTTTTACAATGAGTTGAAAGTCAATAAAACATTGTACTAATGTGAAAATGTGAAATCTATCATTCTGAAATGTTTAAATAGCACCCCTGGTCTATGTTTCCAAAGGTGCTCTGCTTGTTGTGACAGAAATGATTGGTTATCAACCTGCGTGTTGCTATGCCCTGGATTGGTGAGGCTAGTGTCTAAACAAATCCAACCAGCTGCTCTGGTTTGTTCAACTGTGAGTGTGTACGATGTATCCCAGCATGTCCAAGCCAATGCACATTTCCTGTCCTTGTTTCCTGTATAAAAAATCAGTGTGCTATCAAGAGAGACTCTTCATGAAACACTGCTGCACAAGCAATCATTTTTCCCACAAGCTGCACATGATTAAAATTTGTGTCTTTTCTCATTCTATTGTCTGGTTTTATTGTCTTTAAGCAAATGAACCTCGCTTCGGAATATAAAACTGAATCTGAGAAATGAAAATAAAGCAAACTTTATGTACATATAGCAGTGTCAATGCATTGAAAATCCTGCAGCTCTCAGTTTAAAAAGCCAGCAAATTCTCTGTGGATCGGATTCAATGAAGTAGGAAAAGGCAGCAAATTTCAAGCCTTTGCTCATTTTTCACTGCATTAAATCAGACTGTGTCTGTCATTTTATAAGCTGATCTCTGTCCAAAAATGACAACAACAAAAAAAGAAAAAGAAAAACGTGTGGTGATGATTTTCTTTCCTTTCGGCCAAAATATCCACAGCTGTCCTCACAGATCATCAAGAGTCTGATGCCGCCCCACCCTAACACACACACACACACACACACACACACATATGCACTTTACAACTGATGTTGCAGCACTTTTACTGCATTGCAGACAGCTTCCTATCCGTTTTAAAGTTGAGTTCACTGTGAACACTATTGTTTTCTTTGCTCTTTTTTATTATTCCTCCCAGGTCTTTGGTCATTAACTAGTCCTTGACTGTTTGTTGTAGAAACGTGCTTCAACTTCCTAAACGTGTGTCCTCTTTAGGCAGCGTGTGCTGTAACTTTTCACGTTTTTAACTTTTCAACTTTTTATTTTATTCTGCTTTTTCTCTATACATCAGCCTCTTTTGGCAGTTTTAGTTTAAGCTTTTTTTTTATTTTCTCAATTAGTTTATATGAATAAATGTTGGTGCAGCTGTAGTGGGGAATGGCACTTTCACTGTGAGGGCTCTCCCTTCAACTTTGATTAATTTTTTTGCTTCTTTCTGCAACTTTCATCTTAAACATACACATCAAAACATACGAAGTGTTGTACCTTTTCTGGACGTATTCTTCTCGTAGGACGATAGGACTTTTTGAATGGCTTGACCAGCTGCCGTCTAAATTTCCCAATGGGTGCCATTCTAAAATTTCTCCTCCAAATCAGACATGTTGGCTGTTAGTGAATTACTTCATATAAAACATATCAGTGTGTTTCTAGAAGCTTTGGATTTTTTCAGTATGACCAATAGTTTTTGTGTAATTAAAGGTTTTGTGTGTATGAGGAGACAGTAACGAGTGCAGGTGTGTCTATCACCACCCCGGCGACCCATGTCTAAAAATGACTCAGCAAAACATGACTCAGCATTTTTTGTGTTGATTACGGATGAACCTTTATTATTTACCTGTTAATCATTTCATACACACACACGTCCTGTTTTCACAATAAAAGCCCTAATCCCTGAAATTTAAAAGGAAAGGCTTAAAGTGGTTTGAATGTACAAAATATTATCACCAGCAAACAACATGATAGTATATGACGGTGTACTAAAAGCATATGAAAAGAAAAATTCCTGTTACTTGATGTTTTTCTGTCTATTTTTTGTTTTTCAATTAAAACTCGTGTCTCTTTATTTAACCTTCCTTTAAACACTTTCTTTCTTTTCTTACTGCTCCTTCTGTCCTTCTTTTTTCATCTCGCCTTCTCTTTTATTTTTCCTCTTTTTCTGCCATATATTTTTCGCCTCACCTCTGTCACTTTTATTTTTGTAACTTTTTCTTATGGTCAACTTTTTATCTTTGGGAACTTTTTTTCAGTTTGACAACCTTTTCCCTTGTCAACTTTTCCTTTTAATCAACTTTTCTTTGTGACGTTCTTTTAGACAAGAACTTGCAATAACTTGTCATCGGTCCGCAGCTTCTAAGCAGTCTGCGTTTTTTGGCAGCGGATCAGCTCGGCGACATAATTTCTCCAGTTTAAAGTTGTTTTTGAATAAATTGCTTCTCTTGCACCATATTTGGTCTCAAATCTATTCTCACTATTTAATGAGCATTTGTAACCTTCTATTCTCACACATCTTTGTTACAGTATGAACTCAGTGATGTAGTTTATGTGCAGATCAGGCTTTGTTAGGTTGTAATTCAGTTTTACTGTACTGTTGCAATTTTGCAGTTAAAATCGCTTATAACATCATATGATACTTAAAAAAAGTCTAGTTGCTCTTTATATGGATCGTAATAACGCCATTTTAACCCTAACCCCAACCCTAACTCTTACCCTGGATAGAAAATACTGGAGGTGGTTCATCCTGCCAACCTTCTGCTGTCAACAGTGGTCTCTAATAGCGTCTCCTCCTCAAGCTGGAGGACTCTGTGCTGCTCCTCTCTTTTTCTAGGTGTGTCTTCCTCCTTTTTTTCAAGTTTTCTTGAAATATGAAAGCATCTGGCTCTGGGCCTCCTGCTCCAAAGCCCCACAGCACATCCTTCAAGCTTGCTGGTGCACTCATCCTTATCCTACCTGACTGACACCTTGGACTTGGTGAGACGTGACCAATTCTGGACTTTGAAGTTTGGTTTTTCACTACATTAATGCCTTACCTATTTGTTCTTCAGATTAGACCTTCATGTTTATGCTAAATCAGGTCCAAGTCATTTTATTTGACTGGTAGGATCTGGTCTGTTTTTTGCAATATCCTTAGGAACTTGTATTTTTTTCCTGACGTCTGGGGTGGGAACTGGGTAACAAATGGGTTGGGAACTGCAACGGTTCTAATCTTTTAGAGGCCACTGAGACGCAGTGTGCCATATTGGCCTACAAGTAAAATTGAAGCATAGATATGAATGAATGTCTTTTAATGTGTTTCTTGTCCTCCCAAGAAGTATGACAGCATCTGTTGCTTTAGCAAATGAAACTTATTTATCTTCATTTTTTGTTACCAGCAGCCATGTTTTTATTTGAGCACATTGTCCACAAATGACTGCGATTCCCATCAGCATGCATTACACCCCTTCCTCTAAATGAATTGTCATCATTGGATGAACCATGGTTCAGCAGAACAGCTTCCGACATATTTCTCAGCACTGTCGTAATGATAAACCTTTCACTGACCTCTGACCCACAGAGCTCAGTCCTCAGACACACAGTAGCAGAGTGATTCCAGATGGAGGGAGTCTGTGGTTAGAAATATGTCACTGTTTCAGCGTCATCAACACAATTTCTGGTTTGCCTCACATTACAAGATTGCCCAGTTCCAGTCAAACCAGTTACTGTAGGAAAGATGACTACAGAATTTGTTTTTCTTTTCTTTTCACTTGACTAGACTTGTAGACATCAATTTCTCTACCTAAAATAGTACTGGGTGTTGTATGTGAAAGAGCTGATATTACTTTTCCTTTCTTAAAGTTTTATAGTTTCTGTGAAAGTCATTCCAATTAAAGTGCAATGCAGTATGTGTTTAAGGACGGGTAGAGAGTCCGCAGATATCAAATGACTTCTCACCCAGTTACATTTCCCCTGCGCCAATAACACAGTCTGTGAACTTTCCTTAAAATCCACTCCAACAACTGTGGATACACTAATGGTATAAACAAGCCCATCAATAAGAAAAACAGGTGCTCTCTCCAACGTGCTCCATTCACATGTCAGAGTACACTTCAGCTGCCATCATTCTTGACAGTAGGAGGTGGTACCAGCCGTTGGGACAAAGAGACATTCCCTTTTTTTCACCATTGAAAAACAAATAACAGACACAATAGTGCTCTTTTATTCGCTCATAGTCACGGGTTAGGCTGGAGAAATGGCTGGGAAAGGGTGATCTCTCTTGAACACAGATTTAAGAGGTGTCACCTGGTGCAAAGATGCATATGCTCAAGAAATTATGTAATATTATCTAGTATTCTTAAAATTCTACAACGAGATCAATTGGCAGAATTTTATTTTCTTTTTTAAATAGACTTTCTTAATGCATAAGACTGAGCCACTAACATTCCCATGAATCAGACACCAGCTGGCTAACTTTTCTCTTGTGGGTGGGCTGAACCATAGATTAGGTATGTATTTCAAGTAGGATGAAAGTTGAAACATAATCCAGCCAGAGATTTTGTATATACTGTACAGTACCTCTTCAAAATGTATTTGCTGATGCTGTTTAGCTGTTTATCTTATCTTGTGAACATCTTGTGACATTGATTGATAAGTCTTTTGGACAGGACAGACTAGTAGTTTCCCCATTTCCTACATGAATGCAGGCTTTAGATTTGCTGCATTTCCCTACTTCATTGAATCATAGAGATATTGACATCTGCATGATTTTCAATGACACTGCTGTTCCAGGGACTACATATTCTCTGATTTACTTTGCTGGCAATGCCATAAAGCAAAGTATCCGTAGTTTTGGTTTGCTTTATTTTTATTAATCACATTGAGTTTTATATTCTGAAGTGAGGCTCATTTGCTTAGGCAAGAATTTACAGTATGTACAGCGTACAGTACAATAGAAGTTGAATTGATCATCACATTTAACCACCTGCTAGGAACTAAGCATATCTCCTAATACGTCAAATTCCTTTAGGTTGGCAAAACATGCTTAAAGCATGATTTTAAAGAACATTTTTAAAGATCTGTGAATTAAAGCTTCATTGTACACTGATTATGCTATTTTCTAATTTTGTAGTGGCTATGTTGGTAGAGTGGTCCTCCTCCTCCATTGGCGGTTAAAGGGCCCATGCTCCTGGTCATATGTCAAAGTGTCCCTGGACGAGACACTGAAGCTGTCCAAAAAACCCACAGTCATTAAGGGTTGCACAAGCCAGTGCACTCAGAGTGCCAGTCCCAAGCCCTGTGCAAAATTGGGGAGGGTTGCATCAGGAAGGGCATCAGGCATAAAAACCTATGCCAAACCCATGATGCACTGTGGCAACCCAGACCCCAGGATCAGCCAAAAAAAAAAAAAAAAGGATTCAATTTTCTACTTTTGCAACCTTAAAAATGCCAATTCAGCCAGAGTTACTGGAGATGAACTACTGTTAAAACATTTCTGTGTGCTTAGTTCATGAAGCGTGAGAGAGTAGGGGAAATGTGAGGACTACAGTGTGTAACAGCAGCTACTTTTTTCCATCTACATAAGTCACCAAAACTTTGCACTGTGTGGAAACTGTAAGTCTAAGAGCCTAAAGTTGTGCTGCTCTGCGAGGTTTATCCTGTTTTCTAATTTTGGGTTGGCAGTGGCAGAGTGGTGTTTAGAGCAGAATGTTTAGATGTTAGCATGTTCATACGATCATGATGATGTTACACTCAGGCATGACATCTGCTACATCTAATTTAATTTAGCTAGTTAGTGCAAAACAAAACAACTGGCTCTGATAAGAATGTCGAATTTTACATTCGATCATAAACCAACAAGCTTTACAACAACTAAGCCCAAAGTTGCAAATAAAATTCTTTAAATCAATTCAAATCACAAGTGAATATTTTATAGGATAAGATAAACTTTATTAATCCCAGAAGGGACATTCAGGTAGTCTTGTAGATAGAAAGATCGTGATAGTAGTTAGTAATCATCTACTGTCCATGGCCGGGATGAAGGATCTCCTGTATCTTTCAGTCCTGCAATACAGTGAGGTGAGTTGTTCACTGCAGCTATTTCTCTGGTCCATCAGGATGTTGTGTAGGGGATGGTCAGTGTACTCTAGAAAGGTCTCTGTCTTTTTCTGTGTGTTTTTCCACCACAGTCTTCACTTCAGCCAGTGAAGTTGTTAATTTTCCTCCACACTTCTCTGATGTTGTGCTCTTGTAAGTCTCTCTCTTTATTTTATTTTTGTAGTCCTCCTTAGCCGGCCTCAGTTTGCTCTTCAGTTCATGTTGGACACATTTGGGCCTTTCTTTGTCTCTATCTTTAAATGCCTCCTTTTCTGGTTAAGTATAGCCTTTATTCTCACTAGTGATCCAGGGTTTGTTATTTGGAAAACACAGACTTTGTAGGTTTAACAGTGTCTCTACAGAAGTTGATGTATTCTGTGAAACAGTCAGCCTGTCTGTCAATGTCCATGCTCTTCACCTTTCAGGAAGAGAAGAGCAGCCTAAGGTGTCCATTTCCTGACATGATGATGGTTGTAGGTTGCTTCAGTACACAGGGTTTATAACAGATCTGCAGTAAGATCAGGCAGTGATCTGACCTGCCGAGTGGCGATAAGGCAGTAAAGGTGTAGGCCTCCTTGACACTTGCACAAAGTAGATCCAGTGTTTTACCTTCTCTGGTAGGACAGGGGACAAAGTCAGAAAATCCAGTGAGCATCGAGGTGAGAGTCACTTGGTTAAAGGGCCTCAGAATGTGGAGTTTGTATCCTCATACACAATCTCATAGATGCTCCATCTCCATCTCCAAACCTTTAGTTTAGCACCATCCACAGAGACACCTCTTCACCTCAGCTGGGATGGGCTGATATACTCCAGGTTTGCTGTGTTGTAAATAAAGGAGGTCATCTCACAGCAATATCTACAGGTGATTGAGCATAAACATATTACACTAGTAAATAAAATGTCAAACAGATGACATATGGCTTACAGTGTACCTCTGTATCTGTAAATCTGTAATGATGCTCTGTAATTTTATATCAGTGTAAATGCATTTTCCATGTTGTTCATTTGCTACCAGCAAATATATATTTTGGAACACTTACTGTTCCTAGTTAGTTGATCCTACAAATACGGTGTAAAATCTGGAAAGTGCAGACACCACAGAATGCAAACACAGGCCAACTGTACATAAATGTCTCAATTTAGCATTCAACTGCATCCAAGTGGCATCTAAGTGGGAATGCACAGGCTGCTGCACTCTGTTTTAACTGGAAGACTTTATGCTCTGGATTTGTCTCAAATCCCCTCCAGCTGGACACAGAGGCAGCCTTTACACCGAGCTCTGCTGGGTGTGAAACGGATTATTTAATAAAGATTTATTTACTGTACATCTACTAAGAAATAACGCTGTATGGAAAAGAGTCAGATTATGTGTAACAAAGTGTTGGGATTTGGTGTAAAGAACACTAAATTGGGGATTTCCAGCCTTCTGAAATTTGTGAGTTTTATTGTGTTGGTGTTGGCCATTCTGGGATTTTCAGTACTTTTTTCAGAGTGTGAGATTTTCGTCATATGGAGTGAAGAAAAATTAGACGTCTAGCCAACAAAAGTAAAGTCAGTTATCCTCCCAGCAGAAGAGAAACCTGGCCATCACTCGCATTTATTGAACTGCCATGGAAAAGAAAAGAGTGAAATGGTGAGCTTGTTTCTACCCAGGAACGCCTCGACTGCTACTCTCACATCCCTGCCCTGAGATGAAAAAAACGGTTTTCCTGTTTGATTTTTTTTTACTCTTGAACTGGGAGTGCAGAGAAACATTGACATTTATCAAAACAGACTTATAGGTTTTCTTACAAAGATGAAATTATCAAGCCTTCCTATTGAGAGCTAAAGACATGACATCACATCCAGACCTGTCCTTCACTGGCTTGTGTAACTCACAGAAGTCTGTTTTTCCAGCATGTTCCTTTAGTTCATGTTCCACGCTGCAGGTAATCTAATTATGTCTGGATAATTTGATTTTAAATGATGGTGTTGTACATATCCAATAAATTCAACTTTTGCTTCACAACCCCTAAAAACTCCCACGAGTTAGCACACGAACGAAATGGTTTTTATTGGCTGACAAAAATTAAAAAAGTTTCCTATTAACAACTTATGTCGCATCTAGTATGTTTAATCTGTATAAAAACCAAGGTGCAAAACGTACAAGATGAGGTTTAATAGGTGTGTAGTGTCTTTCTGAAGTTGTCACTGGTTATCTGGCCAAGTGATAACTTCAAACCACACCTTTGTGTTTTGCACTCCAGTGTTTGGATGCATTAAACAAACAAGTTTATATTGTGTTAATTGGTGAGTATAGTGAAGTGGGAATATTTCTGCAGTTGTTATATATGCCTCCAGATGGCGCTGAGCTTTTGGGTGTACTCCTAAGGACGTTTTAGGGCCCCCAAACCAGGAAGCCATGCTGGTCATTGCAGCATTGTGCACAGATGTAGAGATTTGACTAGTTCAAACAGTAAATGTATGCAAAATTGGTTTTAGGATGCCTCCTAAAATTGTTCTTTTTTCTAATATTAAAACCACAGCAAACGTTACTTTTGTCTCTGGCATTATAAGCGCATAGTCATCAATTAGGAAACCTCACTTTTTGGAAATTTAAGTTTATTACCCGACAACCCTGAAACCAAAATCCTTGAGTTGTCGGTTCATGTCTCCTAGGCATGTGCAGTGTCAGTGAGGTGACCCATGTCATTAAAAACAGGCTAAGGAAACAAATTCTCGGAACTCAGCCACATGTGAAGGAAAAGCTGTGGGTGGTAATGACGTAAAACGCACTCAAAGAACATACTATTAAGACCCCCCAAAACAACAGTCCATTTTGTCTGCTTTCCCTCTCATCACATGGTTTCACTGGTCAACAACACAAACACTGCACATACACTAATCCTTACACTCATTTAGTTCGTTTTTTTGTTTTGTTTTTGTTATTTTTCCAACATTTTCGAGAACTGATACAGAGCAGTTCTTAACTACAACGACTGTTTCACAGTGTCTAGTTAGAGGGGCTTTCTTTTTTTAACCCAAATCTCCATGATTCCCCATGGATGTAACTGACGTAATCTGCCACTGTTAAGAGCCATTAGAGGGATGACGCGGCCTGGCACAGTGATTAGTGTAGTAAAATCAGCACACACACACACACACACACACACACACACACACACACACACACACACACACACACACACACACACACACACATACAGATTCTTAAACAGCCTTGTGGGGATTGTTAACAGAACTCCCTCTAGTAGTATGAGTGTGAAAAAGTGATATCCAGTCAGGTGGATTTGTATAAGTGTGTATGCAAATACCGGATTTCTATGTCTTTATATAGAATAATGCAGTTGTAAGTACTTACATGTACTGAGTTAGCGGATGAATCACTAGGTGGTATTTGTCTGGTTCTTTCCATTTTCTTGTGTTCAACATTATTCAGATTTGCCTATAGATTTCTATTAGAAATTAAAAGCTATTAAGAGTGTAACTAACTCTCAGATCACACTTCTATACTTAGTGTTTACACCAGCGTCATTTTAATAGACACTGATATTTATGATTATTTCTGATTCATACACACGCCTTTGTGTATTTATGGATTTTCCAAGAGCAAATGTATTTTCTATTTCTCCTGCTGTGAGAGGAAATATTTGGATTCAGTCAATTATTCTACCTTTATTGCAGCATTCGAGTCATGTGTCAAGAACATTTCATTGGAGGTCATAATTGAAATTAATTCAGTAGACAGTTTATGTAGCTTGACCCCAGCGACCCTTTTAATGGCAGTACGAGCACCTTCTTGAGAAACACTGAAACTCAGGAAGCAGGATGTTTCTGAGGATATGGTTATATTTGTACATCAATAATCCACTCACTGAGCCAGCATGCTCGGCTGGGATGGAAATAAAATTATCCAGCACAATACATCATCCAACATAAAATCAAAGCAATGGCTACCCAAACTTTAGGCCAAATACAAATTTAATTCCCTGATATACAATCCCTCCCTTACCTCATTTTACCCTTTGGATGCTCAGCTTTCCTTTCCTTTCTAAGATGCAGATTCCCCCACCCACACCCCCACCATGTAGGTGGCCCACTGCTACAGTGCTAGTTAGCCTGGCTGCTGTCTAGGTGAGCTGCAAGACACAAGACCTGTGGTGGCTGGCTGGGGTACAGCGGTCACAGCCTCTGTCGGGCTGAGTCTAGTCTGAATTGACATTGGGATAGACAGAACAGGGCAGGGCCGGCACAGGCAGTGGTCAAACACTGGATCTGTCTGAATGAACGCTCAAACTAAAGTGTGGGTGACAGTGGCTTCATGGTAGACAATTTGCGTGTCTTTGCCCCTCTTCTGTCTGTCTGCCTAAGTTCATTTTAGTTCACTGAAATATCAGTTTCATAAATACTCCTCCATGCATCGATGTCACTTCTGCTCAGTGCCCTTCCTCACAGTGATTCTGTTCCACAGTCGTTCTTTTCTGCCTGTCAGAACAACAATAGTGAGCCTCTCTTGGCCATTCAAACAATATACTCTATCACTATTTAATGAAAGCCTCAAATCTAAAACACACATAACTAGTGTTTTGGTCACATTTCATTCATCCGGCATGAATAGATGTAAGATCCATCCACGGCATCCACACACATATAAAAAGAAATTTGTCTGCGACCAATGATTACAGATAACATCCTTCTCTGTGCAGATCTTTAAAGGCATTTATGTGTATCTTGGGGGACCAGATAGTAAAAAACGTATTCTCTTACTCTTTGATAGCAAGAAAATACAACCCGTTTATATCTTCTCAGAACAAGTTATAATAAGTGTTTAATGGAGTGTTTATAGTCGTTCCAAATGGCCACACTGTATGTTGTAAATGAAAAGCTGACTGGAATATGGGTCCAAAGTGTTGGACTGACTGACTGACTGACTGCCATCCAAAGCATACAACAAAGATGATGGTTTGAATATTGATTCACCCGTTTAAAAAAACAGGTCTATCCCTAAGCATCGCCCACCTCCTTTAAATCACACACACACACACAATAACAGTGAGATGAGTTCAGATTCTGGTGAAGGGGAGGACGATAGCTTGTTCACTCTATGTCCATGAGTCCTACGTCTGACATTTCCTGTCACCTCTTCACCTTTTCTTTTAGCACTTTTCATTTTTTGTGTCTTTCCTATTTTCCTCTGTCGCAAAGAGCCTGTGTGTCGAGAGAGGGATGATGGATGAGAAGAATGATGACTGTTTATGTTTGGTACCATCTGACCTTATTCGTATTACTTTTGAAGAGCGGCCAACTCAGGCAGGCACATTCGTAGTTGAACACACACATCACTGCCACATTACATGTGTTTATACGCGTTCTGTTGAAAGACAATACAAATTGCTTCTCTCCCATTTAGCTGTGTTCTGGCAGAAACCAGTGCCTTACGTACATTTTCTAAATAATGTCTCAGAGCGAGTTTCAGCTTCCATCATTGTTTAGGTGCAGTTGAACAGCCCAAATGCACAGAGAATAAAACAGAGGGGCGCAATGACTTAGATGGCAGCAGTGTATGATTTTCTAAGAGGTGTGGCTCAGAGAACCGAAACACAACATTTACAGTTTGTTGCTTTGAGTGCAATTACATATCAGTGCAAATGTTTGTTAGTACAGTAATGCCATCCAGGAATGGAGCCCTCACACCAAACCTCCAAAAGCGTAAAGCCCCCGATGCAGCCTCCTAGTTCTCACCTTGAACACCATGGGGATAAAACAGAGGTAAACATAGCTAATTCTCAACACCATGTGCAGTATTTGAACTGTTAAGTCTGTTTTTGTTCTTTTTGAGACCTGGGCTATACAGTTAGATTCAACAGGAGAGACTGGAAACACTACAGCCTAATTTTGCAGGGCTGCAGTAAAATCCATTTTATATCTATGGAACATGCAAATACACATGCACATCACTGCATCACTGCCCATATTATTTAAAATCCACTTTAAAATTAAAATGATTTAAAATGCACACGCCAAGTATGTTAGAAGTACACTCCGTCTCTCTGTCCTTTGTGTCTATTTGAAGTTTGCACTCGAAATGACGTATTGTCGAGTCTCAAGGACCCAATCGCTGCTCAGGCTCAGTCCAAACACCGCACAACAACAACCTTAGCCGAACACACAGACATATGAAGAGTGGTGTGTTGTGTCCTTTTTGGCTGACCAAAAGACCAAAAGCTGCTGCATTTTGGATGAACTGGAGTCTGATTGTACGTTTTTGACAGGAAGAGCTATGTGTCTTCAGCATGATGTGAGCCGATGTTGGGAACGAGGGATGTTGTATAGATTAGATCAGCTTCTACTCAACAGGAGTCCCTTCCTTGATGATGAATTAATAAAGTCAGCTTCTGTAGTGCAAATCAGAATCAGTAGGCTTCACTTCAGATCAAACCACCATGTAGTTGGACTCCAACGTACTGTTTCTCTAGAGCTGAGCCAAGAACCACAACACCTTCTGTCACTAATACAATATGGCAATGCTATATGAGTTACTGCTGAAAACGAATTGATGCGGAGATTCACAAGAGTCATTTATCTACTGCAAACCAAGATGACCAAGAAAATAATCCAGTGAGTAGCTGAGGAGGCTGAATGGCTATAAAGTGCTGTATGACTTTGATCTAACATGGTACAGGAAGGATTTCACAGCAACATCTTAACTATTTTTAACTAAGCCATAGTTAGAACTTAATTTTCCTGCTGTAGACTCAGGATTGAGAACTCCGAGCAGAAATCTCTCCACTTGGCTGGTGTTAATGGGTTCAGGCTACTGAGAGAACGCAGGCCTCTCTAATCCTCCATGGATACAGTCATGTCAATAGAACCCGGTGCCATTTAATACGGCTCTTTGTAACAATGAAATACTGCTGAGATACACAGCCAAATGAGAAACTTTAAAAGGCCATTTTATTTTCAGTTGAGGCAGCATTTCTGGCTTTTATTTTACAAGTCAACACAATTGGAATTGGCATCAAATAAACAAACACAGAAGGGTTGTGTATAGATGTCTTTGTTTCTGGTTGAAAAGAGTTTTTTGTTTGGCCAGAGATGCATTAAGTTTAAAAGCCGAGTGTAGTGATTACAGAGCTGCTTCAGAAATGCTAAATGCAGTATAGAGTAATTGTGCTTCTGCCATTTATTCCATTTCGTCTTTTGCCTCCATTCTCAGCATGCAGAGGACATTAGGCTCAGAGAGAGGCCATTAGGATTCTGTTATTTCTATTGATTTATGTTTTATTTGTTCTTGGATAATACTTTTTTGTATGTTTTTCCTCACAGCAGTAAGTCATTTTGGGCACGTCTACAAGGAGAAAGAATAAGTCATCAAAATAGTAAAGAGAACGGCAGCTTTCATGGGGTGCACTTGTGAATTTGACTTGTATTGCAATCGTCTCCCTTTTCATTTCCATTGCAATGCTTTGAAATTCTCCTCAAAATGCTGCAGTGCACACCTCCTGTTCTCCATTTGTGATCCACACCTCTCACTGCAACTATAAAGCAGTCAGACAGATCTTACTTTTTTATGGGAGGTGTAGTGCAGCAATATTTCTCTGACCGCAAGCCAAGGCCACCAAACATAATCAATGTTAATGATATACAGTAAAATATGAGCTCTTCTGGTTGATTTTGAATGCTGTGTGGCTTGGTGGGTTGTTCATTTTGAAACAAGTGTTTCTTATTATGTCGAGTATTGTGTTTGGCAAAGAGGCTGCAAAAATCCTGCCAATGCGAAATCTGCTTTCCAGTGCCTGCTTAGAATACCATATATAGTTTCACCTGTTATCCTGCTCAATTCGCAGAGATAATCCACACAGTCAGCAAGTTTTTTTTTTGTTAAGTATGTTGTGGCAGATACCCTGTAAAACTAAAGGCTTTGTGTGCATATAGTTACTCTTCTTTAAGCTGGTTTCATTCTCCAAAGAACAGTATTCTGAAGTTCTCGGTTTGTCCCCAGTGACCTTGGTGATTTGTTTGTTTTACTGTAGTGACTGTACTGTTTCACCTTACAGTAAACTTGGGATAGACGATATCAACAGTCTACAGTTGAAGGAAAAAGTAAGTGAACTACAATATTTGCACTTTCCTGGATTTCCTGGATCCAACACAATATTTCTAGGCTGAAAAAATATGAACACTCATGGTTTTTCATGTGTTTATCCAACACACCCGTTAAACATACAGAGTGATTGTGGAAAAAGTACGTTCTGATAACTGATAAGTGGCTTGTAATGTCACTAAACGCCAACTGGCTTCAGGTGTTTGCAAATGCAGAGTAACCTGAAGAGTCATCAGCCCACAGTTTGGTACAGAGGCCGTCCAGCCAAGATCACTCTAAAGGAACAACACAGGATGCTCAGTGAGGTTAAAAAAAAAGAACCACAGAGTAATTGCTACAGATTTGAAGGATTTATTGGAGCGGGTTAACAGTGAACCACATGCAAAACATTGAACAGGCATGATATCTGTGGCAGGACACCAAAAAGGAAGTTATTGTACCCACACACAAAAAAAAAAAGCCTTGTAGCACACCTGGAGTTTGCCAAAGACCACCTTGACACTTCAGAGAGCCTTTTACACCAGACTTTTCCTGAGAAGCTCAGCTAAGAACTGAGCCAAAGCTGGTTTCAACCCGTTATCAAAACACTGTTTCATTTGCTGTTTCCACTATCACTCTATATTGTTAATGTGTGTGTTTAATAAAGACAAAAAATCATGACTGTTTTATCAACTTAGAAACATTGTGTTTGTTGATATTTGTGACTTTGGCGAAGATCAGATCACGTTTCATGAACAATTTATGCATAAAACCAGAAAATTGAAAATACTTCCCTTAGTTTTTTATTGTAACTGTACTTGACACTACATGTAAATTAGTCCAGTAATCACATTATATGATTTGCTGATATGCCAAAAGTGCTTAATATGCTTTGGACAACAACAGTAACTACAGAGGCAGGGTGTGCATTCTTTTTTGAAAATAGCATGTTGATCTGCAACAGAAACATGGAAAACATGACACACTGATGAAAGTATTTCAGACAAATCACTGTAAATGCATTGTCTCCTATTTCCTCAACTTCACCAACATCAAGGTTTGCTCAATAAAACACAACCCAACATCTCTCTCACACACACACACACACACACACAGACAGTTAGACAATTCATTTTTGAATCACAGAAAACTCCCTTGAGGACAGATTGTATTGCTGTGTTCAGTCATTGCCTTTCAAAGGTCATAGAGGATGAGCTGTTTTGTGCAGCACGAACTGTATGACTCAGCTGATTTTAATAAGTTCACTTCCTGGCTTGAGTTTTCTTTGCTGTCTTCTTCTCGAATTTTTAACTTTGCTTGTGCGCAGCTGTTAAAATGTTCCCTGCCTGTTAATCACGATCCCATTCTAATTGAAAATACAACGTATTAATAATATTAATAGCATTAACAGCATCCCAAAGAGCCATGTGAGCTTGTGTGCTTGCACACTGCAGCACGTGGCTGTTGTGACTTGTGGCTTTACCTCATCAATCTGTGATTGTGGGGAATTGCTCTGCAACAAATCATCCACACACTTTTTTACTTTGTGTTTATCTTTCACTGGACAGTCAGCAGTGCTGTAGCAGATCAGCATCACTGGACTTAAACAATTACACAACTTACAGTTGGACTATAGTGCAGATTTCATGTCTTTCCTCCATGACAGCCTCATTGTGAGTAATTAAAACCAAAACACCGTGTGGTTTTGCCAGAAATGTATCGCCAGCAGGAACTTGTCTCTACCCTCTGCCTTTCCCTTTGATATGCTTTAAAATGCTATTTCAAAATGTTCCTGGTTAATAAGTAAATGTTAATAAGTACAGTAACTGGAATGTGAGGGCCAGTAAATGGCATCAGTGCCTTTATCATCCAGGAACTGCTCAGACACTCTGGCCACATGAGGCTGGGCAGTGGGTTTGCTGAGCTTTTCTGTCAGAATAACAACCAGGGTCAATACTCAATCAATCACCAAATGTTACCAAAGTTAACCACCAAGAGTTGTTAACTAGCGTTAGCACTAACTAACTAACAGCAACTCTGGTGTTCTCTGCTCTCTGTGTTAGACTAACTGGACAACCTGTGCAACCTGATTGGCTTGCAAGTATGTGAGCCTCATGCTCACAGTAGTAACAAGGAAAAACAAAACAAAAAACACCAATGTGGAGAAGAATCATTCATTCATGATCAATTTGATCATTAGATTATTTATTTTCTGTCATTGACTTTTTTTTTTTTTTTTGTGTCGGCAGATGACGTTACACACCAACCAGCCAACAATAAAGTCACCTGGCGGCCACCTCGGACCTGCAGCCTCATGCGCAGGTCAGATCTTATAGTGAGTAGGCAGATAAAGTATTCTTAAAGCAACAGTTGGGCAAGAATCTGTTTCTTTGTTTGTACAATATATGTGTCTGTAGGTCCAGTATCTTGCAGGTGGAGTGACCTTCACTGACTGTGTTTCAGGTCAAATTGACACAGATTAACGATACGAGAATACAGCTTCGTTTTAACTTGTGATCTCTCATTTGATCACACTTAATTCTGAGTAACTTACAGTTAATCTGATCACACGTGGCTTTGTTATTCTGAAACTGTACAGTATCTCCTCAGTGAAGCAACATTTCAACTACACCACCTGTCAAATCTGTACACTTTCCATGCAGGTTCCAAAGAGCTTACAAAGTCAGAAAAATAATTCCTCCCATGACCTCAGGTCTGTGGTGACATCACTGTGGTTAATTTTCATGGCAAGCCCATCATATACAGCAAAATCATTTACACAATAAAAAGCTGGTGGTGTGTTTGACTTAGCCACATCTGGACAACTGAACAGAGATTTATAAAGCAGCGAGTCCACTCCAAACGGCGTTGGGTATCATCTCTCCTGTGCAGCAGTGTTTATGTAGGCCAAGCTTAAATATTTGAGGAGCACATGTGGGGATGAATGGTGGCACTGGATTTCATCATAAAGCTGTGAAGAGTGAGCCAGCGGGGGGTCATTTTAACACTAGTGTCAACATCATGAGAGCCCACCTCTGTCGACTCAGCAAACACTATATCGCACGTGCTCTGAAAAGTGACGCTGCTTTCTAGAAAGGTCCGGTGGTTTTCTCAGAACACGTTTTGATGGTGCCAACAGGCTTTGGACACCCCCTGGTTGATTCTGAGTGGAGTGTCCAAAGTAACCATAAAGGGGAAAAATAACAGAGGGAGCTACGAGAGTGTAGGGCTGGGGTCTGCTCATTAGACAATAGTGACAGATGTGCTGGAAAGAGCAAAACAGCTGCTGCTCCATCCACTGAGAGACTCCATCTTGCTATGTCATTTCTATGTCTACAGTGTCATTATGTAATGGTTTTTTTTGTTGTTGTTGTTGTTCCTCTGGTTTGTATTATACACTGTTGTGCTCTTAGGGTCATTTTAACTGGCCGACCACTTCTTGGTAGAGTAGCCACAGTCCCAAAGTGTCTCCATTTGTTGATTGTTTAGCTGTATACTAGTGAGTTTCTAAAGTCTTTGACATCTATTTGTAACCCTTCCCAGCTTCATCAACAATTCTTTATCGTAGATCCTCTGAAAGCTCCTTTTGTCGAGGCATGGCTCACATAAGCGAATTGTTCTTGTGCTGAGCAAAGTCAAAAATGAAATTGTGTTTTGTCAGTCATAGTAGCTCTAGTGCACACCTCCAAACTAATTATCTTAACTAAACTACAGGTATGCTAACACCTGACTCCAGGTAGCTTGTTTTTTAGGTTTTTATTCCAAGGGTTCACATACTTTTTCCACTAGCAAAGGGTTCACATAGTATACCTATAGTATCCCATCTTTCCTCAAATCTGTTACCACTCAGATCACTGTATTTAATTACAATGAGTACTGTGGAAGTTTCCATGCTCCCCCTCATTCAGTTGCCAGGGCAAGAGCCACATCAGGCGGGCCTAGATGCTGGCTACTGCTGCGTGGGTTTCTGTTTACCCAGCCTGGCTGTCTGTGGACATCCAGCACAGCTCACACATCATCACCCCACTGTCCACCTGCCTCGCTCACTACAGAGAGTTTCAGTGCATCAACAAAAGCCTGTTCTGACTATATCTAAATGATGTTCTAATAAAACCCTCTCTGTTTCACATGCACAGCAGAAGGTTGTCTCTTCTTGCAGCACTGCCTTTTATTCAGATAATTTCAAATCAGTCTCTTTTATATCTTCTTTGGCCTTTGTCAGTAACCATCCATCACTTCCAGCCAACCATAAGCCATCGTCTTTCTCTGCGCTTTCTGCTTTTCTGTGGGTATGCATGTCTGCTGGGGGTTTCTATGCAACTCTCCCTTTATTAAAACAGACATCTGAACTACCCCACCCACACCCTCTGACGTATCCATCTCCCTAGTGGGAAAAGGAAAAGAGAAGAACTGTGTTCATAAAGGAAAGTTAAAGGGAAAGAGAAAGAAATAAATCACTGATGGCTGCAGACGCAACTGATTTTGTTTATTTGAATGGCAGCAACGGCGCACCGCTCTGCGTTAGTGGTCTGACCTGTTGCCAGTCACAATCTCTAGAATACACCAAAGGGGGTTTAAAGACGCTCTAAATAGGAAAACAAATAATCTCCCAGTTAGACTACAAATTATAGTCCAACAGCAGCTTTGGTACTGCGGTGACTCAGTGCTGATGCCACATCATCTAGGATGTCAACCACTGCATGACCACTCTTCATCCAGTCACATTGTAGAACCTTTTACACTGGGTAGATATAGCTGTCAAAGCTTTATGCAGGAACAAACAGGAAACATTGGAAGGTACAGCAGTGTGTGTGCACCTGAGAAGAACTGCCGAACTCTTCCCCACCTCACAAACCAAGCCGAGCTACATCTATTTTATCCCCCAGTCTTAAAGTGGCCATTAAACCATTACAAATATCAGCATGCTTCAGAGAAGTGGCTTGTTCGAAATAAGTTATTTGATTACTTATTAGTTTCAAGTGCTACACCAATGAGAAGAGACCATTTGTGTGCACAGATATCCTGAGGTGTATGAGTTTTGCCCCTCTCTGTTATGGCAGCATTTTAATCCCACTTTCCGACCTGATTGTCTGGTTGTTTCGTACCTCTAGAGGTGTTCAGACAAACATCTACAGCACTCCACTGTGTCCTGTAGTAACAAATACAAGTTGTGACAACAACCTGATCCCATTCACTGTTAATGACAAAATATACTATTTGCTAACACTTGAAAGACTCCAAACATGAGTATTTTTCCATAGTTTCCATCACATCACCTACAATAAATTCAAACCTATCACATTTAAAAATCACTTTATGAATCTGGCTCTACAAACACTTGGCAGATGTATTTTCCAAGTCCCTAACTGATCTTAATCCTGCAGATTGCAATTTTGAGATGTCAAAATTTAAACATTTATAAACCTTGTTTTGGCAGGTGAATTAATATGATTGATAGTTCAAGTTCAGTGAGGAAATTTAAATGTTTCTTGAATATAGTCTCATAGTAATGGATTTGGTTGACTTGGTAAGGCATGTCATCCAGATATGAATAAATAACATTTATTATAAACATTGGAAACATGTTACTTTAAATGTCTTTGCCAATTGAACCAACGCGTCAACTACTCCTATAAACATTTGACCCGGTGTTTAGAGCTATTCAAATATTTTGTTGTATGTGTCTGGCAGAGGTGTTGAGGACTGTTTAATGATGCAGTAATAAGCAGACATCTTTCTCTGATGCTATATTATACTGACTCTGCAACAAAGAAAGAAATCTCCACTGTGCAGCATTCTGTGAACTTTGTCTAACTATTCTGAACCACCTGTTGCACTTTAAACAACTGAATAGCAAGATGTCAGGACCAATCATCTGAACAATACCTGACCCTGTCCAGCTCTAACAAGAGGTTTATTTTGTCAGCTGGCTGAATCTTCCTTGGCTGCAAATGTCACTCTAACATATAGCAGTCCACAGAAAAATGCATTTATTGAAGGGACTGCACAGCTTAAAAGTCATGCATATTCCAGAAAGTACAGATTTTGTAAAAATACAAGTCATTTGAAACACACACAGGCGCTTAGTGAGCTTGCCCCCTTCCCTGTGAATCATCTCATAAGCCTCACAGAGATGACTGTTGTCTGAGGAAACACTGCCGTCTAGTGGGGAAAGTGCACAGTTACTTATTTCTAATAATATTCATAAAGCAAAACTTAAGTTTTAATTATTTAACTGAAGAAATTATCCCCCCCCCCCCCTTCCCCTTTCATATTCATATATACTTCAATGTGTCTAATATAATCATTGCTCTTTAAACGGTCCAACACACAGTTGTCTTAAAATCACTTGTCAAAATGTGCGAATTTGTCTAATTTGGTTTTAAACTTTATGACTTACCCCTTAAAATGACATGTCTGTGATATAACCCTGTGGCAACAATTATGTCATTTTGGTTGCTATTTACAAGGGAATGATTTTCCAGAGTTAACACACTGGTATGAGGTTGTGGTCCCTTTGACAGCTCTGTTCACATGTGGCTTTCACACATGTGAGGCATTTCTTTGACATCTACACTGCCCAGCCTCTTGACCACTGGAAACAAAGGCAAGGCTTTGTTGAAAAGTCTAGCATGTGTCTGTTTTATGTGAGCCTAGAGCTCACGTGACGAGAAGTTTAAATCAAAGCTGACCAGATGTTAAATGTCAGTGTTGGCCTGAAGGTTGTGACTGGGCAAACAAATTGTTATAGATGCTGACTAATATTCAGACTTGTGGATATGTGATTAACTGTCTACTCCCTTCTATTTTTATACCTCTATAATACATAATAGTCTATTCATTGGTGCTGAGTTGTGATTTTTGATGCCTTTCTTAACTAGATTGAATTAATGGGAAACACTGCAGAGTTTTTGGAGCGGTTTAATCTCAGACAGATGTTGGATATTGTGTTCTAGAGAAGATGTCGATGAGATTGGAAAGGCTTTCATTCAGCTATTGTTACACAGAGAATATTTCAAATAATGATCCGTCAGTCACACATTACAGTGCAGGTGTGATAACAGGGAGTCCTGACAGAGCCTTTGTCATATGTAGACACCTTTTGTGTTAATGTGCGGTATGTTAACTGCTGGGCAAATTAAGTTGCTGAATGCTGACACACTTTGTCACAGAATGCAGACAGGATAACAATGAAATGACAAAACATATTACTGTGTTAATAATGAAGTAAGAACACATAAAGACATCTGCAGTAACCATAAGGGTGTTTTGTGTGTGAATATTTATCATAAATCAAATATGTGGTTTGTGTCAAAGGTATGCTACAGTTGCATGGCACAATGAAACTATTCATTTTTAACTCCGGCACAGTAATAGTATATTTCTCCCCAGCTGAAGGATAGTCAGATTTGTTTTATTTCTTTATCTTTTGATATTATTCATCAGCCGCTGGTAAACCAAGTGTTGTTAGGAAGCTGATTCTTAATTTAAAGAGCTGCAAAGACACACCACACACTATACTTGTTATTGAAATGTTAATAAACATGTCCAAAACACCAGCATGGTCCTTTAAGTCCTAACTTTAAAGAGTAATGCAGCAGTCATTTACTAATGTGAATTACTGTGCTACCAGAAAAAAAAAAAAACAAGCCTGTACGAATGACATATTACTGATGTCTCTCAATTGACCATAATGGTTAATTATTTTTTTTAACATTTTTGTCTTGGTGTTTCTCTTTTTCTCTTTCTTTACTTCTCCCACCCCAGTTCAGTCCCAAATCACCTCATCCTCCCTCAGCTAAGGGCCGTCAGCCTCTTCTTCATGTAAAGAAAACCAAGGTATGTCGCCCCTCCCAGAAGGCCTATCAGCAGAGTGGTACCAACAATGACCGGTGCGTTCTTCTTGGCCAGTCGAAACGCCACAGGCAGCACAGCTGAGATGAGGATGTTGTTGACGTGGCCCAGGACTCTCCTGAAAGCTGGGCGCTCCACCACACGCTCATAGTATGTTTCTAAGTTGACACGGTTGCCATTGCCCCAATAGCGACGGGAGAGGCCGAGGAACTTGAGGCGGTGCAAGGTGACGGCCAGTGAGACGTCTGCCATGCTGAAGAACTCCCCACACAACCAGGGCTGACTGCCTTCTTCTACGAGTGGAGGAGGAACAAAAATGTATGACAGTCAAAGGACACCGCAATCAAAATGTGGCTGTGTTGTGAGAGTTACAACTGGCACGTGTTAATGCAGAAGTTTATATATATAGAAAATTATAAAATGTAAACGAGTCTGTGATCACCTGGTGTTTCCTCCACCCTCCTCTGCAGCTCTGTCTCCACCTGTTCCATCACATTCTCCAGTTCATCCAGAAGCTTCTTCAGGTACTTCATGTTGTCGTGGTCGAACAGCTTGGACTGCAGAAACATTTTCACGTGTGTTAGCTCTAAGGCTGCACCCAGTGCTGAGGTTGATGCAGCTGTGTGCAAGTTCAGTCCACATTTGTTCAACTAACTGATGAAAATCATGATCAAAAAATGCATGCAAAAAAACATAAGGGGCAAAAAGTTACCATTAGACTAACAAAAAAAGCACAGCGGGTAAGGGAGGACCTTCATTTTAGCCACTTCCTGTACTAATACATTGTTAATCCCCTACATAAATCATCATGTATTAATAGGTAACTGGCAAAAGAAATGTATCATACAAATGTAGTTGAGTAAAAGTAACAGTGAAATACCCAGTACCATACAAGTAACTCACTGTACACAAAATATAGGTTATTTAGTTATTTACCAACTTGGCATAAAGAGAAATGCAGAAATATTCCTTCCTTGCTTCCAGCTCAACCCATAGTTTACAGTATGTCTGCCTCTTTACAATTAATATTTATACTGGAATCTATGTAGTACAATTTAATACATTTAAATTCTCGATTTACATGTCAAACGCTGAGATGACACACACTTATTGCTCAGCTAAGTAGCTCTAGCAAGAGTTTAACTAGGTGTCATCATGAATGCATTTAGCCATTGCCTCATTTAGTTAAGAAACTGAAACACAGTTTTCCTGTTTTTACAGAAAACAGTTATACTTTTAGATTTCGCTCCAGCTGGTCACAGCTATGTCCCCACGTAGCTATGACTTATAGCACACATAGTGCTGCTGTTGTGGGTTAGTTGTTGACTGCTTATCAGCAGTAAAGTTTAACAATGCATTTTGTTTTGTAGGACTGCATCAATGTTAGATGGCACAGAGCTAAGTTATTGTAAATCAATAAAAACACACACACACACACACACACACAACAGATTTGTATAGTCAGCACTCTGCAAACCTGAATAACTTACTTTCAAACGCCTCTGTTTTGCTACATACGCATCTTTAAGCTCCGGGTTCTGTTCAGCCAGTTTTTTCAGCTCAGACTCTGTGTTTCTGATCTGTGCTGTCACACAAAGCACAAGAGCACATTAGACCTGATGAGGCACACTGTGGTTTGTGTGGTAAGTATTATAAACTTGATTACAGTCACAACATCTGGTTTCAATGTTGTGGTCACAATAACTGGGGTCAGAATATCCAGCGCATCACAGATTGCTCTGTATGGGCCTCACAGACCGGTCTGACCCTTGTCTGTCACAACAATGAACCAGCAGGTGTTAAGCAGTTAGTGGCTCTAATGTGCATCTGAAGTTCTTACTTTGTATGCAGGTGGCAGCATATGCTGGTATGTGGGAGTCCACTGTGATTTCAGGATGGAGGATGCAGCCATGGGTGTAGGCATCCATCTGTAGTGAGTCCAGGAGCTCCCTGTAGTGCTGCACTCTGTGATAGTAGGTAGTGCCCTCTTCAGGGACCAGCCTGGGAACACCTTCTGGAGATGAACAAGTTGTGAAATCCTGCTGTATTTTATACAATATAAGCTCGTCAGAGAGAGCTGATGTAGAAAAAGGGAAACTAAATGTTTAGTGGTTGATATTAAAACACACAATTTTCATTCAAATGTATTGTTTCATGCTTACCAGTTCTCTCCCCTTAAAGATGACTAGGTGAGACCCTTAGAACAAAGCTATCGTGAATCAGTGCAAACCAACAGAAAATGGAAAATTAAACACAGTGACAATGAATTTAAAAACAGCAAATGTACAACACAAATTAATTACAACATAAAATGTTTACTTTAAACCCAAAAATACCCAAAGAGCAAAGAAAGTGGATGTGGGAAAAGAAATAGGGAGTATGAAGCCCTGCCAGTCAACAGTGTTTATTTAGTCTCACCATCAGTGAAGTTCTGCTCCAGGTAGTCTATGATCTGTGTCGGGTCACATATGACATTGTCATTGTGCACCAGGACTGGTACCTCACCAGTAGGATTCAGATGCATGAACCAGGGCTCATTGTGTTCACTGAGTGGTAAGCTCACGTCATACTCCTCGCAGTGCAAACCTTTCTCTGCTACGGCCAGACGCACCTGTAAAACAACAACTATGACTCACAACAGAAGTTCAGAGGTCCCAGCGCTTTGACCTGTACACGTGTAATTAACCTTAGCTTTTTTCATCTCTTGAAAAGTCTACGGTTTAAGAGCTATTGACCTTTACGTGATGGATATACTAACAAATCTATGTGTTTTTCAGATGCAAGATTACAATGCAAGGTACAAACAGTCTGCACACAGCTAATGGATTCTCTGTTACTAAACATAAAATAAGTAACATAGGTAACAAACCACTGCAGCATACACAAAGAACAGATCAACTAAGTTACGTTAGATTCCAACCACACGCATAATAATTACACATAAATATTAAATTAAACACATCTTGTGTGTTTCGAGTGCAAACAGTTTTAATGTGCTGGGAAAGACTAACTGGGAGAAACTACCTGTACATATACATAAGAAAGGGAACAAACTGAGTCAGTGAATTACATTAGACACACAAGATAGATCCAAAATAAATACAATAAATCTTCAGGGAACAACTGACATCCAAACAGAAACCTGATCAAACCACTGATCAGCAGCTGCCCAGTGACCTGTGATGCTGAAACCTCCTCTGTAGGTAAACAGCTATAATAAAAGGCCCTCGACCAGGAGCTGTCCACTCGACTGTGGTTCTGAACCGGTGCCACTTGAACACTCACCTTCTGAGAGTTGAAGGACTGAGTCCAGTGATAAAGCCTCAGTTTACACTCGCTTTGCTTCGCAGCTCCTCCACTTTGCTGCTGCTCGTCTTTCTCGAGCAGAGCAGCTTTCTCATCTTGGGAGTCAGACATGACTTCGGACGCCATTTTATCTGCTGTTACTGTAGGGGACAAGTGAAGGCAGCACAGCAAAATACACACACCCCCCCTACAGGCTCGGAGAATCCCTTTTAGTTTTACTATTATTATTATTATTATTATTATTATGATAAAAATATCTACCCCACAAAAACAACATTCGTTTTGGTACATCTACTATAATAGTTGCGCATAATTACTCTGGTTATTTTGATGTTTTCTACACTGCACACCGGACAAACCTTAGCTGTGCAATGACAGCATTTTCCCAGCAGAGGTCGCCATATTTCTTTCTGTTACATTTCCAAGTTCAAGAAACAAATAAAACAAACAGTTATATTAAAGGTTATTACTGTCACACATGGACTTATAGTAAATATTCATTAAAAGCAGTTATATATCAGATACATGACCTTTATGTTTAATAGATTTCAGAGATAGTATGACTTCATGTCAGACTAAAGTGCTGGAGATATTTCTGATAGATGACACTATGGATCAACTAAAATACTTTCTGCATTTACGCACTGGAAACAAAAAACAAAAACGTTGTGATAAATCTTTCTAAAATGCCGAAAATACATCGGCTACTAAAGTTTTCATTAAATGAATGAAACTCTTGGCCTGGAGTGTGTGTCAAACGTTAATGGACACATCAGGTGACAGACATGTCCACCAGGTGAGTCTGCTGTGAGCTCTGAACCTGACTACAGCACCACATGGAAACCTCACCTCCTCATCTCCTCATCTCCTCACCTCAAACAGACAGACTCTACTATTCTGTGGATATTATGGGGTGTTGTTATGTGGGATCTTGTGTCCTCCCTATGTTTGGCGGCTGTGCCGCGGGGTCAGGAGGAGCAGCTCCTTTTTGAAGAGGGGGGAGAGAGGAGAGGAGTGGGAGGTCCCTGTGGCGTGACGTCGCCGTTGGCCCGGTGTCTTTCTTCAGCAGGGACTCGGCGCTCGTCTCTCTCCCTCTGTGATCAGTGGGTGAGAGGGGGGAGAGAGCAACACACAGCGGAGAACTCGGCGTGCGCCTCCGGTAAATGACAGCCACCGTTCATGCCTTCTGTGTTCTTACATGTCAGTGTCTGGAGGTAGCAGTCCACAACCCTCATCCTCCTGTGTCTTGTTTTTTCTGTAGTCATCATCTTGCTGGCTCATCCTTTCATCACACCACCGATCCTGGACCCCCCCCCCCCCCTCCTCCCAACCTCGGTCCTGGAGAAGCCTGAGTCTGCAGCAGCGCACGATCCGCTTAATTTCTAGTGTTTATCTGGATGACGGGCGGCAGGTTTGACTTCGACGACGGTGGCACATACTGCGGGGGGTGGGAGGATGGCAAAGCCCACGGACACGGCATCTGCACCGGACCCAAGGGCCAGGGCGAATACGCCGGGTCCTGGTCGCACGGCTTTGAGATAGTAGGGGTGTACACCTGGCCTAGTGGGAATACCTACAAGGGCTACTGGTCCCAGGGAAAGCGACATGGGCTCGGTGTGGAGAATAAAGGGAAGTGGATCTATCGCGGAGAGTGGAGTCACGGTTTCAAGGGTCGGTACGGAGTCCGGCAAAGTCACAGCACACCTGCTCGATACGACGGCACCTGGAGCAACGGGCTGCAGGATGGATACGGGATCGAAACCTACGGTGATGGCGGTAAGAGCCCGGGTCCTAAGTACAGCCTAGTGTTTGTTTAACGTGTGTATCCCTTTAACTGCTGCAACTGAGGATATGTTATGCGCGTAACTGATGCAGGCTAATAAAAATATCAGTGCATGAATCTCCATTAGGTATGAGCTGAGTCCAAGCTGAGTTTGCGCACTGCGCACCGCCCTCTACAGAAATATGACTTACAACCCTCGTAGTCTTAACTTGTTGGATGCTGCTCAAGTTAATGGTTCCGCTCATTCCGAGGCACATCTCATTTGGCACGTCTTGTTCCGGCACTGGGAGAGAGTGGCTGGCGTTGCCAGCGCAGTGGCACCATGCCTCGTCTACAAGGAGGTTGGAAATCAGTGCAGATCAGTCTGTTTGGAGCCAATTATAGCCAGACTATCACCTACTTCTCTGTAATTTTCACATTTGGGCCTAGAGCGCACCAACACCTCTCATTAATGGTCATTACTAAGCGTGTTTCCAACTTTCACCATTGAGTTTTTTTCTTATTGGATGATTTGTTCAGAGCCTTAATAATAAAACTTAACACTAACACTTTTCGTGGTTGCAAGCTGGACTCTTTGCAGCTGTGTTAGGTCACACACAGAACATCTTTACACTTGATGAAAAGTCAGTGCAAGGCCTTGCACAGAGCTGTGATCTCTTTAATTGTGTGTTTGCAGGTTTAATTTGTCAGACCGAGATGATAAGATCCCAAGTGACCTAAAAACACAAATGCCTGAAAGTATGGGCCTGTTGTGTATTACAGAGAGTCCTTAGTGGTTATAAAATATTCAAATCACTCAGGATTTGTGAGCATCGTCTCCACTAACAGCTGCCTTATGGTGCACAATAAATGCCTTACACATGATGGTTTCAGAGGGCTTGGGAAATCAGCTGATCCTAGAGGATCTACAGAACATCTGGCTGTCTGACCCTGCAGCATCCTGATAACTTGATCTGCAGGGTCACCAAATTGAACTGCAGCGCAGAGCCAGCCTGTTAATCTCACACTGTTTATCCATCTAAATTCCCTCCCAGGCTTCTATATCATTTTCTGTTAGAATCTGACCATTATAGCTTATTTCACAGAATTGTTCAATGAAATTCGAGCTCTGGATTAACAAGCCTTTCTTCCTGTTATGATCAGAATTGTAATATGATGTTCTGAAGAAGCCACACTAGGCCATCACATGCTTACTGGGCTCAGCAGCACCAAGTGGGATTAATGAGGCATTCCTCTTATTATGTGACTCATAACAATTCCCAGTCTTCAGAGACAAACGGGTGGTGGTGAATGTGCCTACTGTCAGTGGGGGAGTTAGTGGCTACTCGAAAATAGGCTCCTAGCTGAGTGATTCACAGTCATCCCAAGTGATCCTCAGCATCAGTGCTTTAATCAAGTCTCTGTGATTAGGTTAGTTATGCTCAGAGCCCCAGATCTGTGGGGAAGAAAACATTTCATTAGCTTACATGCTCCGCACCCCTCCAGCAAGGTTCCTGTGTGTTCCCATATGTAACGCTGTTTCAAGGACTTAGCGCTGACGTAGAAAATAAATGGCCAACAAAACAGAGAAATCATAGAAACCTCTTCTGTAAAGGAATACTTGAATTCATTTTTCTTTGTGTGTTTCTCATATGGTTTGTAGAAAACGGAGTCCATAGGCATACATGTAGACACAGAAAATCTAAAAGTAGATAGACAACGCTTCATTTAAAGGGGCCACATGGTAAAACTACTGGCAACTATTGCTTTCTAGGATGTGATATATGTTGTACTACTACACCTCTTGACCCATGTCTGCATGTTCCTTAGGTACCTATCAAGGCCAGTGGATGGGTGGGATGCGTCATGGCTATGGCGTGCGTCAGAGTGTTCCCTATGGCATGGCTACCATTATCCGCTCACCTCTCCGTACATCTCTGGCCTCTCTGCGCTCTGAGCAGAGCAATGGAACCGTGCTCCAGGATCTCTCCTCCCCTGCAGACACACCAACAGGCAGCCGCGGGGGCTTCGTCCTTAACTTCCACTCAGACAGTGAGGTCGTCACTGGCAAGAAGAAAGGTCTGTTCCGCCGGGGTTCACTCTTTGGCAGCCTCCGGCAGCTGCGCAAGTCTGACTCTCGGACCTCAATCTCCAGCAAACGCAGCTCTGCGCGCAGTGATGCCACCATGAGCCGCATAAGCTCCAGTGACGCCAACTCTACCATATCCATCGGTGACGGCGAGCTGCCAGACGAGGACCTACCTCTGGAGGACCATGTGGATGCCACCACAACTGAGACATACATGGGCGAATGGAAGAATGACAAGCGCAATGGATTTGGTGTTTCAGAGAGATCCAATGGGATGAAGTATGAGGGAGAATGGCTTAACAACAAGCGCCATGGTTACGGGTGCACAGTTTTCCCAGATGGCACCAAAGAAGAAGGGAAGTACAAAAATAACGTGCTGGTACGTGGAATAAGGAAGCAATTGATTCCTCTTAAGAACCCCAAAACCAAAGAGAAGGTGGATCGGGCTGTGGAAGGGGCACAGAGGGCGGCAGCCATTGCCAGGAGTAAAGTGGAAATAGCAGCTTCCAGGTAATATGTTTATGTGTGTTGTGTGTGTACACAGGAGTGCACTGAGTAAACCTACAATTATTTGCACCAGCAGTTGCCAGTTTGACAAATACCTCCTCATCTTATTGAAGGCTCACTCTTGTGTAGGGGGAGTCCCATGACAACTGCTCCGAACTTTATTCATCAACAACAGTCAAGGCTTTTGTGTAGTCAGTGCGATCATCCCTGGAAAAGATTGTGTTTCTATTCTCTGCCTCTATCTTTCATTCCCAGGGAGAGGGGTCAGGCATCTTGTCTCCGTGTGTGTGTGTGTGTGTGTGCGTGAGAGAGAGAGAAGGATTTGTGTATCTGTGAGTTCCTGTGCATGAGCAGTATAGCCATACCTACGCCCAAGCCAAGTGCGTCTCTGTGCGTGTGCTCAATATTGATGCTTGCTCCTCTTGCCAAGTACTGCTCTGATGCGGCATCTGCTCTTTAACAGGTGGATGAGATGTGACCTTTTCATTTAAAGCCTCCCTCCTACTGGGACACAGTTCAGGGTACGCAGCATCCCTTTGACATCCTCTGGTTTCATTGCATCAGGGAATTATGAGACTGAAGAGTGCGACAATGTGTGCAAGCTGTGAAAAGGTCTCTATGTAATCATGAGTCTTTTTTTTCCTCTCAAGAGATGCACAGGAATTTGGATGTATGAAAATGCATAAACAAGGATTTTTAAATCTGGGATTGCCACATTGACGCCCCCACCAATGCCCTCATCAGATAACGTGCATCACTATGCTAACATGTTCACAACGTAATCTACAACGCTGATGTCTGGAAGGTAGACCAGCTATGCCCAGTTGGAACAGCACCATCCTTTAGCAGCAACCTCGCCAACGATCCTGCTGCATCGTACATGGGGGGTCATAATGACATCCTGGTTTATGGAGTTAGCATGATGCTTAAACAGGCTTATACCATTAGTTTGCATATATTTAGAACTGCAGCCAGTGATTATTTTTTAAACAATCTGAATATTTCTACTTTTATAAAACAGTAGGTTGATTACATTTTTACCCTTTGTTTATTAAAGCTAGTTTCACTGAGAGCAAGTGCTGATTTTTTTTTTTTTTTTTTATCTGTCCCACTCATACTTAATCTGGTCAGATATGCTCTAGTCTATGACTGCCCCAATTCTCTGTCAGTGGTGTTACTGGAGGAAATGTCAGGAGATCATCAAAAATATTATGGTTAGTTGTAAAGGAACAGTTAGTTTTGTCTGTACCAACATGGTGGACCGACAAACCAACTGCCTAAAAATACAGTATTTTGAGATTATTTTTACTGCTGTTTTAGCTACTACTTACTTATTCTTATGTATTAGTTGGTGCTATTATTTTACTCTTATTCCAGTATGTTGTAGAATACATTATAAAGTAAAATGCACAGACTCAATATTATAAAATCATGATTGTAAAATCAGTGAATAATTGTGTCACGCCTTAGAACTGAACCTCGGCATTTACAGAACTACAGCAATAGGATACTAGCATTAAATCCAACCTATATATACAGATTACATAAAATGGATTTAACACACTCAGCATGCTCACACTCCTATATCCTCCTTTAGTCTTTGTGTCAGTGAAAAAAGTTGACGTACTGTTAAAGAGAAAACTGGATAATGTGCCAAAGGAAGCGCCATCTGATCTCTTCTTCGCCTGTGCATTAAAGCAACAATAACAGCAGAAGGAAACACATGACCTAACGCATAGTGCTAAAGCAGCAACAGTAAAAGCATTCAAGCTGATACAAAGTGTTTATGGCCGCAAACAAGATCCCTTTCACTGCAGGGAGCGATCAAATTGCTGACTGGTACCCGCCACTCCGTTACGTGCTGCTAAAAATCTCAAAATAAGCTCTTCCTGACTGTAGTCAAGATCTTTTTCTAATTCCTGTGTTAGGCCAGAATGACAGGCAGTGGCAGTTGTACGCAGGTTATGTAAGTGTCTTTATACAATGGATGGCAAAAGATGCACTCGTATCGATCCAGTTCTGGTCATGTGACACTTTGTCTTTGAATATGGAGTGCACCCAGTAGGGAGGGGAGGGACACGGCGCTAGTAGATGAGACAGAGAATGCAAAAATGGATGGGAGGGAAAGAGTCAGAGGATAAATGTTGAATGGATGAAGTGGAAGATGCTGCAGCAGTTTTTGACCAATGGATTTCTGGGGAGTGGGCGGAAATTAAAGAGGAGGAAATGAAAAGGTTACAAATGGGACCCACCCAGCCCTCTTTTGTGAATTACTGTGCAGAAGAGCTATCCCATCAGCCTCTGGGGTGGAACTTATGACCTCACGCTTGTGAAGAGCCAATCAATATAAAGCTAGTGTGATGCAGGGAAGTGGAGTGGAGTTCTGTGTCCCTCATTCACAGTGTTGGCACCCTTATCTATGTAAAAGTAGCTCTTCTACACACCTCACACATCACTTCAGTATTCTGTGGTGCCCATGTCGGTATGTGTGTGTGTGGGGAGGGAGGGGTCAAAGGCTTGTGAACTGAGATAAGTGACTCCGTTTGCACCATTGACAAGTTTAAAGAGTCACAATGCTTCTCCTATAGCCTTTCTGTCACAGACAGCATTTTTGGTATCCTGGTAGTAGGTAGGTTAGTACCTGGACGATCAGGATGACAGACTTTAAAGTGTGCTGAATGCTAAGCTGTGCAGATCAACATGCAATTTGATTTGACTTGACTTTACTAACACATAATCTACAGTAATGGCCGTTGTTATAGTTAAATTTAATGACACGCCTTCTGCTATCTCATAATATCAGAAGCGTATGAAATGTCACTCAACACAATATCACTTGCAGGTTTGTGTAAATGTCTAGGTATTTCACTTCATATTCCAGTGTATTATTTGTTGATTTTCTATAATGTATTATCTGACCTAACTTTTCGTTTTTTAAAAGGCACATTGATCGAATAATGCCAATAGTCCATTAAGTGTGTGTTCCCATTTCTTAGCAGCCATTCATTATCTCTACCATAAAATTTGTTTCTGGTTTCCCTTTTCATCTTTCTGTCACATTTATCACTAGATTTCCATGAAATTTGCTTTAATGGTAGGAAGATTACATAATTGAGTGGAGCTTTTGCAGACATGACGTGCGCATGAGATGAACAATGCAGTTTTATAACAGTTGTATTCAGACATACAGATGCATTTTAAAAATAAACTTTATGTACATATTATGTATTGTGAAATGTTGCTGGACACTTATTTAATATTAAGTGTGATAGAAATGATTAGTATAATAGTTTTTTTTAGTAGTTTTAGTTTACTTGGACAATTTCTTAGCATTTATCACTGTTGGGACAGGTACCATTACCATTCATAGCCATCCCACCACTTTTATAGAGTTGTGTTTTATCCACATGTCTCTTTATCTTATAGTCAATTTTGTGATGTTGCTGCTAAAATTTAAAAGGAAATTGAATTCCTAGGGTGGTAACTTTTGTATTCTACATAAGAAGTTTGCAACACCTAGAAAAACATTTGGTGGACATGTGTCCATGCTCTTTCTCTCTCACCCTGTCTCTCAAACACACACACACACACACACACACGCACACACTGCATTTTATCTACATGCAGTCCCTTTATCAGAACCCTCCTCTCTCTACACACAGGAACACCTCAAGTAAATACACTAACACACCCGCACTCTGTTGGACAAATACTTATGGTCAGAGTACATGCAGCGTGTGCTTCTCTGCTAGTGTGTCAGCAGTGAGTACTGACTAAATAAGGCAAGGCATCAGTTGGCTTATCAGCACCAGCCAGGAATATATACCCGTCCCACCACTGATATAGCTGCTCACCATCTCATTCACACTCTCCTCCCTGCCAGATGTATGTGCGTATGTGTGTGTCTCCATATAAATGGGAGGCAAAGCTGCAAAGAGAATGGGAGAACCTGTATGTGTGTGTGTGTGTTTGGATGTGAGAGCGCTATCGTTTGGCAAGAGAACAGACGAAGTGTGTGCAATGTGTGTGGTTTGTTTGTGTCCAGAGGTGTTTGTTTATCACCTGTTGTTGGGGAGGATGGGTGGGGTGGGGGGCCTCAGCCACTGACCAGCTGCCCTTTTTTTAAAGGGAGTTATACATCACTCCGCATTTCAACATGTGAACAACATAATCCCAACACCCAGTACATCATTTAAGTTCCAGCTTGGCTGTCTTTCAATGGCACTGACTTTGCCTGCTTCAAATAGGAGCCGGGGATGGGGGGCGGGGGGTCATTTTTTCTGTGTCAGCACATGCACATGTTTTATCGTGGAATCTGAGCCACCTCTTATAGAGTTTCTGTGAGGTTCACCACAAACCTTTCTTAAGTACAGTAGGTCAGATTTGCCTCTTTATGAACTAGAAAACTAGCAGTGAGGTATCGAACATAAAGTAGCAGTAGCTGTGGAAAGGACTGTCAGCCGTCTGAATTACAAGTGAAGTTAAATCACATTTATTTATGACCCCGCATCGTATTTATGGCAATGTGATGGTGTGAGGTAGCACAACTTTTACTGCTGACAGAATCAAATGCTCATGCACACATAAAAAAATAGTGCCAGCTAATCCAAACGAAAGAGCTATGAATAGTGTAGCTGATGCAATGGCACGTGCATGAGGTAGTTGAGTGGTTTTAAATGACCGAGTGATCAAATAACAGCTTGTACTGTAATCTTATTTTGTATTTCATCATATTTTCATTAAATAACATGTTCACATAAAGTATGTCCACCAGGGGCAGTGTCACATTTCCACACGACGATTCAAATAAATCCAGAAATAGAGATTATGGCTCCATGTGCTGTTTATTTATAGTTTGGATTTTTTATATTATATATTTTGGCTCCCAACTTTATGACGTTCAGTAGCTCACTTCACATGTGGTCTCACACAGATTGGGAGGTGTGCACGTCAGTTCCTCTGCAAGCCTCTGAGACCTACAGTTACCTAAAACACCCTTCTCAGTGTGGGTGTTTACAGAGGCATAATTCTGCCTTAAGTGGAGATATAAAAGAAGGATGAGCCAATGCAGCTAAGTCTTTATTAACCTGTAATTAGTGCTTGGCAATTTGGTTGAAATCACACAGTATCTGTGTACCGACAGGCTAGAGAGTAGCTAGAGTGGAAGTTAGAGCAAAAATGCACCTTCAACATGTACTGTAGGACCTGAAAAAGAGTTGCTCAGTATCATTGCAGGAAGAGGATGAACAATACAAAATCTGCTGACTTTGAGGTCCACTGTGTGAAAGCTTTGGCCTGAAGGGAGTAGAGGCCTTTGGGGATTGGCTGTGTCTAAATGTGAGCGGCGCGCTGGGTTGTGCAGAAAGTAGTGGCAATAGGATTGGGTGTCATCAACATGCCATTAAACAATGTGGCTGTGGCTTGTCATCTCTGTGGGAATTGCACATATTTCTGCAGTTTCTCAAGAAAGACTGGGATGAGTCAGCCAAACAGGCACACAGGCACTGGGAGGAGTCGTGTGGAATTCAAGGTTGTTATAAAACGTTAACTCATGTAGTGGCTCACCTGCAATCATTAAAAATGTAGTACTAGTTGTACTTGATGTTTTAGCCACTCTTCTGTTTCCTCCACAATTACTTGACTTTGTTTGTAACAATAGCACATTCCCAGAAGATGTGATTCACCGCTTCCTTCCTTTGTTCTTTCAATCATGTCTAGAGTTAATTATGTATGTGATTGTGTATGTATGGTTAATGACAGTCAGACAGTCAGTGGATTAAATATTGTATTAGACACACTATGATTTGAGATGCACAGGAATAATGAGTGGGGGCAAATGCTGTTTCTGCTCAGTAAGCAAGAAAAGTCTCCAAGGATTTTTGTCTGTGTGCCTGTGTGTGTGTGTGTGTGTGTGTGTGTGTGTTTGCTGTCCTCCTGAGAATTTCACTGTGGCATGACATAATGTAAAAATTCCAAATGTTAATGCGCACTTTATCTTATTTAATATTGGCATTTAGGTCAATACTTAACCACTCTTGCAACATCTTAGGATATCTACTGTACTGTATATGCATATTTAAAAGTCAGTAACAATTACTGTACATCACAACTGAGTGGAAGGTTCTGCTGAAGGCGCCACAGCTGAATACCAGTGTTGGAATTAAGTTGTTGTTCATGCACTGACCTTCGCATGTGAATGAAATTATCAGTAGTACCACATATTTTTATTGTATTGCTGAAAAACATTGCAATGTATTGCTATTATTGTGTAATGTTTCATTATTGATTAATATATATGACCCTGCACTAGCAGCAGTGTTTTTGTTTTTTGTCCATCCCATTCTGAATTGGCACAAATGTCCACTTAGATTCAGATTCAGGGAAGAACTCACTAGATTTTAGCAGTCTAAGGTCAAAGTCACTGTGCCCTTATGTCTGTCCAATTTTCAACAACATAGTATCTCAGAAATGCCAGGAAGGAATTTTATTACATCTGTCACAAACATCTACTTGGACTCGAAGTGATTACAATAGGTGTCTCAGCACACATTATTGTGGTTGATGGAGTTCTAGTTTTAGTAAATTGTAAGGTTGAATCAGTTACTGAAAGTGCAGCAGATTAATGTACTGTTGATCAGTGAATTTGTTCTTTTTTTTAAATTAAATTATTATATTATATATCATATAATGTTATTTTAATATCTGAATAAAGTTCAGCACTAACCAAAATTATGTTCATTTAAATTTGAATTTAGTGGTGATATATGGTGACTGCAGAGGACAAACCTAAAATAACAACAGAACTAAAACTCAGTACTGCCATAATTCAAAAAAACATCTGTAATGCCTTTATAAGTGGCTAGCTGCCCAGCTACCAAACAAAAAACAGTTTGACTGTTTTGGTAATATCAGGTGATACATTTGCATCATGTCAATCTATGTAGTACTTCCAGTACTACTACAAGTAGTAGTCTCAAATTGTCTCTCTATTTATGCAAATTACTACACCCATTTAAAATGTATTGTTAGAGGCAAAGAAATCTGTAAAGTATACTTAATTCTTTAAAATACACATTTAAAACATGATAGCAACACTAATGGTAGCCATAACAGTAGACATCTGCTCATCTGACGCACAAACAACAGTTACGACTGTTTGTACCTGCTACTATAGCAGTGTGTCGTTAACCTCTGGACACTAATGTGCCCCGCAAAATCTGTTCAGCCACTGTGATTGACTACCTAGGCCGCTTTCACGCCAGATGTTCTTGGATTGGATTATAGAATTATCACTTCTCTTGTTGATTTAGAGTATTGCTTTTCCACATAGAATCCCTTCACGAAGCATGCAACCACGCTTGTAATTGCTTGCATAGATTATACTGTGTGTGACCGTGTTCGCGGTGCATTTTATTTTGAGGATGTAGTAGAAGGGAATCTGTTTAACTGTGACAAGGGCACAGTGCAGCGGGACATCACATCTATCGCTGTCACCGTTTCTGGATTATATCTTTCAAATGACAAACATATCGTCAGCATTTGCAGCTGACAGTGAGACGTAACTGTGTGAATTTGCTTTGTTGATTTCACATTTCTTGAAATAGCTGTAAAACATAGTTTGTATGATGACTGCATCCCAGTTTTTCAGCTGTGGGCAGATGTAACCGAACCCTAATGCTTCTTTTGTGTACATGGTTGTGCTTGAGAAAGTGAGTATGTGTGTAGACAGTGGGATGAATAGTGGCAGGAGATTGGAGGAGAGAGAGAGAGAGAGAGAGAGCACAGACCATAATTAAAACTATTCCTTAAGCTCAAGTGGTTGCCAGGCAATGTGACCTTTACTCACACAGGTTCAGCTTTGGCTGTTGAGTCTCATAGTTAAATGAGACACATCGGCACAGTGGCTGTTTGTGTGCGTTTGGCTGGATCCATGTTGTCCATCTTTGTTAAAGTGCATTTACATTCAACAAATTTGAAAAGAAAAACTTTTATCGTGCGTTTGTGTCCATCATAGTTTTGCGTACATGTGCGTGTATGTGACACTGTTGCCATATACAGTAGTGGGCTGTAGTGTGGGTGTGTGCCTTTGCAAATTCATTAATACAGGTCAGATGCCCAGTCGGACAGCTTGCTCAAGTGTCCCTGGTCGTTACCATAGTTACTACCTCACCACCGTCATAATTTTGTGATCCATTTGTTGATTTTTCTTTATAAAGTAGCAGAGTGAAGTGGCGCTGTTAGTTTAACACATTGTTGTTATTCATCCTTGAAGGCTTGTGTGTCATGTCTGATCCCTGTTGAAGATTTACAATAGATTAATGGATGATTACTGTGGAGCAGGATAACTGTTGTAGAATAGAAACACCGTTCATAGATGCTGTCCTTTATTCACACTGATTCTCCGATCCTCAGTAGGTGTCATTATGGCAGTAATGGTCCCTTTCAACTTTTCATGCAGATTTTGTTTATGCGTGTGAGTAAATTAGCATAAACACATTCATTTGCATGAGAGGTGGCTCGTTTTCCTAAGATGTAGGTCAAAACCTTGCATTTGTGCGTCTGCATTTGTATATGTCGTATAATGTTTGCATGGTCATCTCAAACCATGCATCAGGTGATTTGCATCAGGGGAGCATATGAGCATGTGTGTGAGTGTCAGTACTAGTAACCAGGTTACGTTGTCTGAACTGACTTCAGTGGGTTTCTTGTAATAATATTTTGTATAAAAATGTTAAGGAGATATAAGGAGAGAAATCACAAATATTTGAGGTTACGTTGGCTTTATTTGATTTGTGTTTTTGAATGAAGGCTACGTGAGATCTCAGTCGAGGGCTCGGTGCAGAGCTCCTGAGTAGAGAAAGCATGAGTGGGAGATTAGGTCTGTTTGTAATCCACAGTCAAAAATGTCAGTAGAGTATGGGGATTTTTTCTATTTAATCAAAACTGATTCTTCTCATTCTTATTCCCAGAAATCATATCAAATCTGTGCAACAGACTATGCATCATGAGCATTATTTCAGGATGAATACAAATGGAAAACTACATTTTCAAGTCATGAATGTACAGGTCAAATATTCCAAGAGGTGAAATTATATTATAGTCTGTTTTTCACAAATGTATAACCCTGCTACGCACAGCATGGTAACTGCAAACTGTGATCACATTACATCTTATGGCTTTTGTATTTAGTGTTGTGACATTTGTGTTTTAGTTTTTTAATTGACTGAGTGCACCATCATGTTGCAAACAACGTACTGTGTGTCGTTCTGGCAGTTTTATCAGGAATCCTAAAGAAATCCTCCGCTTGTGTAATCACACCCTCCAGATGGCTTGAACACAATGATAGAGGCAAGCTGGGAAAGAGCCAATCCAACATTATCACATAGCATGTCATCGCCAAACCGTATAAGCATAAACCACAATGTAGTTCAAAGTAAGATAAGTTGGTTGTGACCAAAGGAGAACGAGAGCTCACAGAGTTACCAGAGGTACTGTAGCTACATTATACAGCTGCTGCTGCTGCTGCTGCTGCTGCTGCTGCAGAGCTAATCAGAGCCACAGCAGCTTTACACTGTCACTCCAGTCTCATCAGGAAGTTGAATGCTTCAGAGGTTAACGTCAGCAAGCTCCTGTGGGACAACTTTGCGGAACCAGGGAGCGTGAACTGGAAAGAGAACAAACTTTAACTGGATGAATAACTGTCATATAATTCTGTAATATCTGATTGTATTTGTGATGCTGCTCTATCCTAAAAAAAAAACATGCATGAATGTGTCACTGCTCTATACGGGTAAAAGTGAGCTCTAAAGGTGCTGACAGGTGGCTTTGGACAGAGCCAGGCAAGCAGTTTGTGCTTGCTTCCACGTTTTACAGCAAGTCAGGCTAACCTTTCACCATCCATTCTCTCTAGCATCGTATTTAGCACACAACTATGAGAGTGGGTTTGGTCTCCTCATCAAAAACCTTGGCAAGCAAGCAAATAGGCATATTTCTCAAAAAGCCTAACATTGTTATACAGTGTGATGCATGTACTGTTTGCTCTAGGGAGTCTGTAGATACAGCCTAATGATCAGTGTGTCCCCAGCCTTTCTAGTGTGTCCTTTTCTTCTACACTCTGACAGATCTATTCATTACCAGACAGTTGTGTTTTGTTTCCTAGTTATTGTCTTGTCCTATTTTGTCGCACGCTGTCTTGTGTTTCCACCCTTGCAAGTGTTTTTCATATTGCCGCAACATGTGCAAGTGCCTGTACTCGTATGTATGCTTTTGTTCTGCTACAGTTCCCTGTGTATACCCTGTTCATACTGTGCTAGATTATTGATATGCTGAGCAAATACTTACATGTTCAGGTTAAATACGCAAAGAATATTCAGATGTCTCATTCAGGAACCATATTATTTTCCTGGGCATCCATAAGAACAGAGACAATTCAGTAGGCCTTAATGATCTTTGGTGCTGCTTTTCTATTTTTAGCATGTGTGTCTCTACTTTCCTGAAAGGAGTACAGAGTATAAAGAAGAAAGATGGGGAATAAGCCCAGAGCCCTGGCCTTCCATGTCACCAGGAGGTCATTATGTCAATTGATGAGCAGAACACTTACTGCTGTTGCTTACTGTCTGTTTGACCGTTTCCAGATGCTCTAATTACACACTGACATATCCTTAAGCAAAAAATGTCTGTCTCACATTTAAACTGCAGATTTACAGTTCAGACCCCGGTAATGTGAGCTCAAACCTCATCTGAGAATTAATTTTTGAAATATTTAATAGTAGTTTCGGGTAACCACTAATAATGTTAGTGCTTAATTCTGAATTAGCCCCAGACAGGAATTCAACAGCAAGTTTGCACGGCTATAAGAGGTGTGTGCAGGGCAAGCCAAGTGCGAGTTTGTGCAGACTTTATTTGTGCATCTGTTGCGTTCTGCTGGTTTGAACCCAGAGACTGGGTAAGGTAATGTCACTTGATGTATCCTTACATAAAGTAGAGAGGACACGCTCTTGAAACTGACTGACATTTGTTGTTTAGTTGTCTTTATTCTTGGACGATTGTCGAGTGTTAATGTTTAATACAAGACAGGGGCTCCTCTTCTCCTATATCTTATTTTACACTGTACCAGTCAGCATTCCAGTTACCAACCTTGGACCGAGGGGGATGGGGAATGGGTGAGTGTGATGGAGAGCAGGGAGATGCAGAAAAGAGAAAGAGCAGGGGGGGTCTACTGGAAGAGGCAGCTGGGGGCAGTGGCAAATGGAAGGTGCAAAACTGTGTTAGCATATGTGAGAGGTTCCTCAAATTTGTTATATCCTGGGGAGTGGCGGAGACTCTGGGGAATGTGCACACACAATCACACGTTTACACATAACAGGCACTTAATACAGAAACACACATACTGTATTCTGAGGGAGACTGGGGTATGAAAAAACACATGGGAGCTAGGGTTTGAAATTTAACCCTAAAGTAAAATTAGAGAGGCTGACGTGCATACCTCAGCAGTTCTAAATACCCAGGAGTCTTTAGAGGCGCAGTCTGTCTCACCCACCACTTCTGTCTTTCACCCTTTTTCATTCCCATACCTTTTCCCATAAACCGTTTTGTTCTTCATTATTTCGCTCTCCTCAAACAATCCAGACGTCCAAAGAGAGAAAAAGCATCGACCACACTGGCTGCCAAACTGACTGAACACTTTGTCACAGTAATGAAACAGCCAGGGATCTCATTAACCTTTCAGCATCTCTCAAACGGAGCTTCACTCTAAGGGGAACGGCTTCAAAGCCTTTGCTCCTTTCTGCAATTTGTCCAAATTTCTACAAACTGATATTTGCAAATATGAATTTTATAGATGAAAATACCTTGATTTTGCTTGGACCAGTCCTCAGCACTCAACCAGACAGGAGCGCCTGCAGAGCCCAAAACTAGACGTGAACAGGTGTTCCTTTATAATCAACGACAGATCAGCCACAAGCAGGGGGGCTGCAGACTGTCTGGCAAGTTGTAAAACTCAAAACTTTTCCAAGGTCAGTCGTGAGCTTGCATATGATTGTCTACTCAGCCTTGTGGCCTTGTATCTGTAATCATCAATGCAATCCATTACAATATCTCTCCTCAAAAATGTTTTTGCAAAAGTGTTTTGATTCACTCTCTCGTGTAAGCTGTCTGCCCATCGCCACAGAGACACAAAGTTAGGGCTAAGTGGTGTGCCTGCTGCAGCATTTAGCAGCTAAAGAGTCAGACATTCCCCTCAGAAATGGCAGAAGCTAAGACAGACCTGAAAGGAGAGAGGGCAGTAAAGTCATTGGCCGCTAGGAGTGAGTGTACGCAATGAAATTTGCCAATGCCGGGAAGAGCACCAACCCTTTCGTCTCTCTTCTCCACATGCCCATGTTTTCTCACCTTCTATTTCACTCTCCTCTTGTCCTGCTGCTCTATCACACCTCTACCCCCATCATTCTCTGCCTGTCACCTCCCACCACCAGACGCCATGTCTTCTAGCAGTCTGCATTACTTCCTCTCTCTGCCCGCTCTACCTCAAAGGGAACTGTTAATATCTTTAGGATATGTCCAGAGCATGCTGTATACATCCGTGACGCATTCATGCCTCCTTTTGCTTGGCTGCGCATTTCAGAAATAGAAGCATGTCTGTCTTTGTGGCAGCATGTGTGGCAAGTGGATGTCGGAAGTATGCATGTCAGTAGTGTGATGTAAGTGGAATGCTTTAATGACTGTGAAGTGCTCCCAAGTAAGACAATATACTTATATCTGATTTTAGCCACATGAGAAATTCCTATTTGTCTGTAATAACTGGTGGTGAATAACAAAGCATAGATGTGTTACTGTCTTAAAAAAAAATCTGATCTGAATATTTATCTCCAGCTGGTCAGTGGTTTCCAGAAGCCGTACTGAACATAAACACAACCTGAGTGTGTCCTTTGTCCATGGATGATGCAGGGACTTATTTCTGGAGGGGAAACTGTCTGTCTCTCCCACCAGCATATGGCTCCTCATGCATTTTAATATCTGAGCTTGTCAAAAACAGAACAACCCAAGTCCAAGGACAGAGAAGTAGTTGGAAAGAGAGACATCTGTCCCTCTTGGGTCACTCTTAACACAAAGACACGGGGAGGGAGGAGTTGGGATGTGGGGGAATGAAGGAATGCAGAGTCAATAGATGGATGAAGAAGGATAAAGAATGAGAGCATTGATTGAGTTATAGAAGTACGACTGAAAGAAAGCAGAGAGGAAGATAGATGAGTGATATTAAGCAGGGCAAGAGGCAGAGCTGTCCATACTTAATGTGACACTTGGACAGGCCATCTGGATCTTTGCATGTAATGTTGCACTGTCGTGTATTGTTTAAGGGTTCCGCTCACTATCTGTTCATACATACAATAAGTGACTCATCCACTGGCTTTAAGTGATGCTTTTTTGTATTGTTGCATAATTAGTTGTTTATTTAAAGAAGTCTGGTGGGAGCAGGAAGACACATCCTCCTTCCCCAGTGCATGAAGTACATTCCTGTACCTCCCACGCTCATGACTCTCAGAATTTGACTGTGCATGTGCAACTGCATGTATACATGGACTGTATCGGTTGGACAATATCTGTTTGGTCTGGAGTTTTCAAGGGATTTGTTAAGCAGGTCACTCCACTAGCCTCTCTCCGTCTCGCCATGGTACGCTCCGCCATAATACCACTCAATGCTAACGCTAAGCTCAGAGTGATCCCAAAATGTATTACTCATCTGCCTTTTGGTTTTTGAGCATCAGCATAGAATAGTAGATGTAGAAACCAACTTTTGTCATGCTTGTGTATTATGTGTTATTTTTTTCTCTTTGTTTTTTGTTTGTTTGTTTCCTGTAGATGAATATTGTGATGATATGATATGATATATGATATGATATGATATGATATGATATGATATGATATGATATGATATGATATGATATGATATGATATGATATGATATGATATGATATGCAGCATCATATGCGTGTTTACTTTTGTGTGCCTTTTGGACTCCTCTTCCCTGTGGTCCAGCATCAGTGCAGTGCTCCAGACTGGATTAAGGTCTTGCTTGGATGCGGCTGATGCTCTATTTGGAAAATCGGGATTTGGATTTGAGATAGAAGCACATGGGGAGGTGTTATGTTATGCCCAAGAGGGACAGGCTGAGTGATATAGCTCAAAGATAGGGACAGAAAGCATGGATGGAGATGATGGATGGAGAGAAAAGGGGGTAAAAGGAAAAGAGAAAGTGTCACGATGACATAGCAGCAAACTTTTTTATAATGAGTTATTATAGAAATATAGAAATTTTATGCATTTGCTACACTCGTACATACAGTATGTGAGGAACAACGGGCTTCAACCAGCCTACCAACAGTATTTTGCATTGATTTTCCTACTCACCATATTATTCTAATGTTGTTTTTCCTTGTGTTCCCACAGAACAGCCCATGCCAGGACGAAAAGCGAGGCTGCAGACCAGGCTGCTCTGTCGGCTATACACGAGTCAGAAATTGCCAGGGCAGTTGCTAGGGAGCTCTCCCCCAATTTCTACCAACCAGGTAACCTGTTACAGCAAGGTTACATGCATACCACAGGTCTATGTTGTGTAAATATGTCCTTGCCAAGTAGCCTCCAAGTAGTAGCCTCTCTTGATACTTTCCTGCTGAGTAAGAAGCACTTAGACTGCAGGTGCATTGAAGGGCTGTGGAGGTCAGATGTCTTCATTCCACTTGAGGAACCACAACGGCTTCACTATGTCTATGTCTATGACTAAACATGACTGACCCAGAGATGGAGTTGCATTCAATGTTAAGACCGATGCCTGAAGGGGAACTCTAACATATTAGTGGCTAGCATCTGATAGTAGGTAATTGGGCCAACAAAGCTTTTTTAAAATCCCCCCACCTCAACCATGTTTTTTTGTTTTAGCTACACCCAAAAACGGCAATCTGTCCTTTCAAACTGCTATGTGGTGAGCAGTTCTTTGGGGTGCTTTGTATAAATAATACACAGTTACACAAAGAGGTGTTTGTTTGAAGCAGAATACAGTATTGTGGCTGGAAGGGTGTATGCCTTGTCTCTACTATCACAGGCCTGTTGTAACAGTTGTTATTTTTTTAGTTCATATCAAACTTCTGCTTAAGTGGAATGTAGAAATGGCTTTCAGGACTTTGAGTGGTACTGAACCTACCAAGAGCTCTCCTCTTTCTTCTGCATGAAGGTTTAACAGGCACACTGCCACAGTATATAACTACTCACAGCATAGGATGTTGACCTAACTCTGTTTAGGTCATTTACAGGGTAAGCTGAGTTTTACAAGGCAATACCGGACATATAATACTGCATAAATAGTGAGATCATTTTTCGTCAAAAAGCAGTCCAGCAGGTGGGGTCAGAGGTGAAACACAAGGCCACAGAGAGAGCAACATCATACAAGGATCTTGTAACATTTGGTTTTTGATTTTGCATTTTTCCATTCTGCTGAATCTGCAACATAATGAAGCATTTAGAAATACTTCTATATATAATATATGCTAGGTTATAGGGTGGTAGTTTTTTTGTTTATTTTTATTGTAGGGTGTACACCAGCCTCTCCTCTCCCACTGCGTGTTATATATTTAGGGCTATGAGCTAGCCGACCTTGGGCCCTTGCCAACAGCCACCACAAAATAGTGGGTGACAAATAGATTGACAATGGTACCCATTCAAGCATGTCCCTCCACTAAGCCAGAGAAATGGTCAGTCCTGGCCAGAGACTGCGGCTTGTTTGTGTTGTGGAAAATGATGGTCATTCTTGGCAGGCCCAGTGATCTCTGGGTTCACAAGTCTGCAAGTGTTCTTGCCTTATAAGTCAGATCATGAATGAGGGAGTGGATGATGTCATAATCATTTACAGCACCAGGTGACAAATACTATTTGAATGTGTGGGTATGTCTGCTTTGGCCAACTAAAAGTCAGACACCTGTAATCGGCCAAACCTTTTTTCCATATTTGACATTACTGTATTAATTTGTAATTTGTGAAGGTTTTGTATATGTAGATCAAAATCTACCAGATTGTAAGAGCAGTTTGTGGGATCAAGAATCATGAAGCCTCCATTTTTGGTTTGTATATGGTACATGGTTTGTACTTGTCTGTCCTAAATGTCCTGCGACCTATCATTAAAAGTTACTTGCTTACTACTTTTAACGAACTAACCTGGTTTGCCTCCTGATTGTCTACATCTACAGTGGAGATATGCTCATGTACCCTCATCCCTCAGCTTCTAATAAATCCTCTAGGGTAACAACTATGGGTCTAAACCCCTTGTTGTTTGTAATTGACATTTCAGACTCATAGCAGATTATCACCCAGATTGGAAGTGTGCACTTCAAAAGGAAGGAGAGGGTCATAGGGAACAGGACCCTGACCTTTATGATTGGTTCACTCACAGCACCCTGGAGGGGTAGCAGCAAGGGTTAGCTAGGTGTGGCCTGTAGCTGTGACGTTAATTGGGCTATATTTGCCAACGTGTGCTTGCTGGGGTCTAATGGAGACATAGCTGAAATCCTTATGCACTGAGAGGAGCCCAGCTCTACACTTGCCCCTCTCTGGGGCTGACACAGAGCAGCTGTCCCTTCCTTCAGCCAGTCACTAGAGGGGATGGGGGGGGGTTGGAGGATAACAGAGCCCAGCAGGGATCCCTCACTGCCCTGTTTGACCCAGTCAAGGTACACTCAGGCTAGGTGAAACCATAAAAGCCTGGATCTGTCAGTGCTGAAAACCAGACGTGAGCAGGTGCTGCTTTAAATCATAGTAGCAGGTGTTGAGAAATATGTTTCACGACAGTAGTTCTAAAGTTATCCTGCGACTTTTCATGACTTTCAGGTATAAATTCCCTGATTAAATCTAAATTAGATTATATAAATTCTATATTTCTTTCTGTGTTGGCCCTTCATTGTATCAGTAAAACTCAAATCTTCTTATAAGGTCTTACTGGATGAAAAGAAAGGCAGTAGAAGAATATCAAACCTGTAAAAACATTCATTTATAGACTGTATGAGGAAAAAGGAGATCGGAAGGCTCAACTTTACATAGACATACAAAGCAAAGGAAGACAATGCTTACATTCAATCGTACCCACAGGCAATGAGGCATGGTTTATTTATATGTCTGTGTGTTTGAGAGAACCTATGTGTATATACTGTATGTGCATCATGTGCAGTAGTACACAGTATATTGCCAAACTATGACTGCTACCCCTGCCCATCTGCCAGTGTGAGTAGGAGGAAGAAAGTCTAAAATTGAGTCTACAAATTGAGTCATGAATCTTAAATATGAAAGTGTAAAGAGCATGCTGAGATTACAACCCACAGAAGTAAACAAGTACACACACTCATCGGCCACTTCATCAGGTACCTGTTCAACTGCTTGTTATCACAGATATCTAATCAGCCAATCACGTGGCAGCATCTCAGTGTGTTAAGGCATGTAGACAAAGTCAAGATGATCTGCTGAAGTTCAAACAAAAGGTGAATTAAGTGACTTTGAATGTGTCATTGTTGTTGGTGCCGGTTTCTATTTTAGAAACTGATGATCTACTGGCACCTTGGGCTTACCAAAGATGGTCTGGCAAAGAGAAATATCCAGTAAGCAGCAGTTCTCTGCTGGAAATAAGCGGCCAGGGTGGTTCGAGCTGATAGAAAGGCAACATTAGCTCAATTAACTTAATAACTAGAGTATCTCTGAATGCACAACACATCAAACATTGAAACAGATGGTCTACAGCAGCAGAAGACAAGGTGTTGCTCCTGTCAGCTAAGAACAGGAAACTGAGAAACAGTACCTGAAAACTGTACATAAATAGAGTACTTGAATAAATGTTATTTAGTAGATCTGCATCTGTGCATCGTATATAATACAAAGGCCTGACAGCATCATTAGCTGTCTTCACTCATAAAGCTACAAAGGCCATAATTTGTCAGTGTTGTTTTAAGCACTCATAAAACATTCAAGAGGTTAAAGAAAAATATTTCTTATGTGGCCAAATATTCCCTTTCAGTGCTGTGTTTATAGTATTAGATCATAAGGTACTATCTCAATGAATTTGCAGTTGAACCCAACAACAGCAACAGATGTGATAGCTGAACATACTGTACTCCTTTCCGCCAGACACACACACAAACACACGTACACACAGTCATGTGTGCACTCATACGTACAGGTCTCATTGAAGCTCCCCTCCTGTTACCGCTGTTCATCTCATATTAAGGTCAGCTGAGGTCAGGCTGAGTCTTAAACAGCTGATCTATTGTGTTTTGTGCGAGTATGAGATTGTGTGTCAGTGTGTGTGTTTTGATAAGCGTGCACTGGCAACCTGCAGCTTGAACAAAACACTGTATTCTCATATTGTCAGAGAGACAATGATGACGGAAACAGCCACAATACGCATTAGCTTAACTGAATTAAAGAAAATAATTATGCACATATGTTGAAGTGGGCAAATAATGCTTTTAACTGCTGTAACTCCGAATCTTTAGCTCCACTTATTTGTGTTTGTGTTCAGTATTTTAGTCCTGGTCTGGACTAAACCACAGTATGTCCTATTTTAGTGGCTCTCTCTGGAAGACTGCAGACTCAGCCCAGTTGATCAATGTTCAGATGAAAGAAACACGAGGGGCCACTTGGGTAATTGAGTCTCAGTACATGTTCCAGCTGACCTGGCAGGATTCCTTGGTAGAGTGCATCTAATACATATTCACTCACTCATCACAAGTGGATCTACACAAGCTCAAATATCAACAAAAATAGCTATTGCTAATTTCATAATATGTGTTTTATTGCTTGAACTGTGGTGATTTGTGGAATTTAACATGGCTACTATAGAAGCCCTGTCTGAGCGAGAGGCTGGGAGTTGGTTTAGTGCTGCGAACCATTCAGAAAATGCCTGGAACCCATTTCAGGAATCTGTTCCCAAACAGTGTGGAATTGCTCAGGCCCGCCTACGAAGCCCAAACTCTTATTAGGTTTTGGTGTGAAATTAAGATCAGCAGATATGTTAAGCCCTGCACATGTTCAAATGTCCACCAGTGTCTTTGTAGTGGGTCTTATTGGTGGGGCTGCTTATGAAACTAATTAGAAATGCCATGCAGGTGAAAAATACTTCAGGCTTAAGGCTTGAATCAGTTAATTAATTTGCATTGAACTAGATTGTGCAGACTCACTAGATGTTATTCTGTAAGAGACATTTCACTAATGCTTTCGATTGACGTGTGAGATTAACCATTTTCCAGCTCAATAACTCAGTCAATATTGAATCTATCAACATAAGCATGATGATGCATTCACCATGTTCATAATCGGAGTCTAATTCAACATGAATTAGATTCATATTAACTTACACTGACTGGCAGTATGGTGTCTAATGGGTGGCAAAACAGTTCAAGATTAGTAAACTGTCTTCAAGCGTGTTTCTTCTACATACAGTATAAAATGTCTCTTTAATTTTTCTCTACCTCACGGTGGTTTTATTTGAAGCAGAGGACATTGTTTTGCTCACACTACCGTATGTGATTCAAACAAAGCAGCATTGTCCTTGTCTTAATCGCTGACACTCTGTAATTTAGGTTTGGTGAAAAAAACAGGCAAACAAAGACTCTGATGTGTCTAATGCAGTTTTATTCAGAAGAGAACAAAGGACCAGCTCAATTGTAAAACAATTTCTCACATGCAAAGATATATTTATATTCAGATTCAGGTGATATTGTGTACACATCACAGGAACTAATGTTCATAATGAAAATTCAAAACAAGGTAAAACAATAATGCCATTCTGTCTATTTCTGTAGCAATAACAGTCATTTGAAACCGTTTGTGTGTACAAGGAATCACAAAAGAGTTGTGGCTGCATCTTGGGACCAGCTGTCTTTATCTCTATTACTCTATCTGTTGATGGTATCTGAAAGATGCTTAACATCTTCCCAGATTGTATTCTTTAGAAACAGTATGTTTACATATAATTGTCGGTCACAGAAGAAGGATCCCTGCTCAGTTCCTTTTCCTGAGTTTTCCTGTAGTTTGTCCGCATCCTTTTTGAACCTTTTACGAAAATCATATTTATTGATAAAAGAGAGTAACTGATGATAAAGGTCACCCTGCAGATGATGCTTCCTTTGTGCAATGATGTTTGTGACGTCACCCTGCATTAATTGGTCCTTTTCACTCTGTTTCCCTCTCCTCTCCTTTCCTCTGTTAATTTTTGCAGAATGACTGCATATGTAATAGGGATTCATGAATATTTTATGTGCAAGCTTAACAATGCTGAAGAGCCAGCTATGTAAAACTCAATGTAAGATCAAAAATAGGAGTTAATGTGAGAGTTAGGAATGGTCTACTTATTACTTTTTCCTTTTTCCTATTACCTATTATTATTTCTCACAGACCGTGGAAGCATCTTCAGATGTGTTCTTTAGTCTTTTTTTCTCCTTATCTCTTAATTTCTTAATGTGTGTCACCTCTCTCACCCCCGCAGGACCTGACTATGTAAAACAACAGTTAAAGGAGCCAGTTGAGATTAAAGAAGTCCCAGTTGAAAAGAAGAATAACTCTCCAACAGATTCGCCACACTTTTACCGTAAAGGAACCACTCCTCCACACTCCCCTGTGGTTAGTCCTGGAGGCACACCTCCCCCTTCGCCTCAGTCTAGCAAGAAGAAAGGTCAACTCGCCAACAGCAGCAGCCGCAAAATCAGCAAAGAGGAAAAACCTTCCCGCAAGATAAGCAGACAAGAAGAGAAGTCAAGTAATAGAGCCAGCAAGGATGAACGATCTACTAGAAAGCAAAGTAAAGAAGAGAGGCCGTCTGTCCCTGACGGACCCAAAAGTTCTAATGTGCACACTGAGGCTCCATCTAAGATCAGTAAAGTTCAGCAGCCTACCCCAGCATCTGCTCCTCCACAGCCTCCTGCAATTCCAGTCAATGGCGAGCTCCACACTGAGTATCATAGTTATTATGTCAAGGCCCCTTCAAGGGTCCCTCCACCCCCGGACCCTGAGGAGTATCTAGAAGAAGAGCCTAGTGCCCTGGCTCTTGCACGTATGCCCCCACAACCTTCTAAGTCTTTTAGTCTCCCCACTCCTAAGCCAGCCTCCATAGTAGAGAGCAAGAGTGACCAGAAACTCAGGAAGCAGGATTCCCTAAAGCCAAAGAGCCTCACAGACACTAAGAAAGCCAGTATGGAGATTGCAGAAGGTGCAGAAGAAACAGTAAGTGTTGAGGAGATGCTCTGTTAGCACAAAGAACAGAAAGAGGGAGAAACAGCAGGGCTGACTCTGTCTGAACATTAAAACATGGCGCTGATGATACCTACAGCTCACTAGTCAACACTTATATATGACCTCATTTTGTGGGTGACTGTTTTGTATTAATCTGTTATTTCCTGGATTTTCTTACCTTTGACAGAGCTTGGTTAGCTGTTTCCCCCTTTCCAAGTCTTTCACTTGAGCTAAGCTAAAGAGGGGAGTCTGCATGCTACATTGTGGTATTAATCTTCATCATCATCATCAGACAACATTAACTAAAATGTTTAACTGTTCCTATCCACTTCTTTCTGTTCACGTGGTTATAGTACCTGTGATTTGTGAACAATATGCAGTAGAGATCTGATGTTCTTGTTGATTATCTGAAATCTGATCTTTATCACCATGTTATTTCTTTGCAGGGTCCTAACTCCATCCTCGTTGCTATGGTAATGCTGTTGAATATTGGCCTTGCAATTATATTTGTCCATTTTCTGACATGATGCTGTTTCTCAGGTACGTTCTTTGATTTTCTTGAACACTTTTACTCGACCTTATGAACTAATCTCTAAACACCAATCTGCTCGTTTGACTCACATCTCGTGTGTCCTGTGTGCCACAGTGTGCGCCTGAAATGTGACAAGCAGCCACATGAATCCAAACACTTTATGTTGCAGTGAAACCATGGCAACTGGCACAGTTGCATCGCCAGTCTTGAAAAATGAAAATGGCGCCGGTCAGACACGGGGGTGGCCGTAGGTGTTTTGGAATCAGCGTGACACCGAAGAGAGTCGGGAGGAAGGCACCAACCAACCTGCCAGGGACCTCCTTTATGGCCAGCCCCGTGAATTAGCACTCCTTTGGCTTCTCTAAAAGCTGGGGTGAAATGTCGTGTCTTGTGAGATTTTTTTTTTAAGTTTAAAAATGCAGCCAAACATACACAGTCTGAAAAAAGAAGTAATTGAAACCCACACGTGTGCTGATCCAAGCACTGGTCTCTGTAGCCCACTCCTGCTGCCTTGGCAGAGATAGGGGCTGACGGACTTTGCTGGATGAGAGTGTGGAGATGCACTTTTAGATGACGGGAGCAAACAGCTGCCTTTCTATTTTGCCGTCTGACGTTTTGATGGGGAGATGTGAGCCCGGCGGCCTGAAGGGGGGAGGATATCTGCTGCGGGAGTATGCTCGGGTGTTCGGAGCATTTTCCGGGGTTCACACCACTCTTGCAACAGGAAACTGGGCTCGGCCGTCGCCAACAGTCAGTGCTAGCACGGTCACTAGCCAGTCTTACTCTGTTAATCCAATAATCACTGTAGCTTTCTTAAGCTCTGTCCATTGTAACCCAGGATACACTGCTTTGAATCACTCCCCGTGCATGGTGCAGTTTTTGTTTGTTTTCTTTTCTTTCTCTCTTTTTTGTATTGTAGCTTTGTCCATTGTTGTTCTCAGAATGTTGGTTACCTGTGGTCAAATGCTTATTGTATGTTTCTCGTCTTGGGAAATGGGTAAATAAATCTGTATTTCCTTTTATTTTGAAATTCATTTCAATTAATATCTGACACACTTGAGTTGCAATTTGACACCACACATTCACCTTACTGAAAGTGCAATATGTTTTATTTTTTCAAAGAAAAGCTTATAGTATATTTTGCCAAAAAAAAGAGGGGTTGTATATTATATAAATTCTATGTTCCGTCACTTATAATTTGAATATACATTGACTGGAGAGAGCATCGATTACCAGCTGGCTTTGTGTTTGGGAAGCCAGTTCCAGTTAGCTTGCTTTAAAGCCACCTAGCATTGAAAGAGTAAAGTAATACATGTCTTATGTTACTTATTCAGTTGAAAGGAAAATCATTTCATTGAACTGCGACACATGCCTAGACCATTTTCCTTTCAGTGTACCGCTCTCGTGCAAAGAGGCCCAGCAGTGCTTGCATGCTTATGACACTGGATCTGAATGGTCTCGTGGACAATGATAGGTGAACATATTCAGGTTTCGGCCATGGGAAATGTGGCACCAGGGAGAAGAAGAAATGCCTTTAAAAGTCTTTAACAGTACTACTGTTTACCTCAGAAGAAAAGATGAGGAAAGCGGGGAGAGAAAGTGATGCCATCCTTGTCTTAACTTCGTTGTGTGTGTGTGTGGTGGTGGGTGGGTGGGGGGGTGTAAAACTCTTGACTGTTGTCATCACCTGAATCATGCTTTCAGCTTGCCTCATTGTCATAGCTGTTTGTAGTCTTTGTTGCAGGTATGGCATGTGCTTCTTGATTTTAAAGTTATTTATTTATATGGTTGACATTTACTGTCTTCACTACAAAGATTAATTATTTATTCATTCTACAACAGATGTGCTTGTGAACATTGGTCATCATAAAAGGGCTTTAATATGGCTATGGGTTTGTTCACTGCAATTAGTTTTTTGACATTCAAAGTGAGTATATTCAAAGTACAGTATATTTTCTATTACGAATTGAGCAGCATGTTTCTTCTGGAGAAGGCTTTGGCCTGAGATGTTTGCAAACTGTCCGTATGACTCTTAGAAAACTGACCGATGGAATCAATTCAAAATCTGGACTAGGCAGTAAAAGCAGCCCAAAAGATAAACAGTTTGAAAATGTGGTGCAGTCAGCTGCCACCAGGCTGAATCATAAAGTTCTTAACCCTTTCTTTGCCCTGATTTCGTTTGTGTTCCCCAGTATGGTGAAGACTGGTGTTTCGAAGAGTTTAACTGAACAGCCTGCTTATGGGATATTTTTTTGAAATGCAGCATTGCATGTTGGGAAAAAAATTTATATATAGATTATTATATACTATTTGTAAGGATTTTTACAGAGCACAATCCAGAATCTGGTATGAGTTGGTATTTTTCTAACAATTTGCACACCTGTATTTTGACATTGAATAGAACTTGTTTGTACCTGGTAATGTAATGCACATGATAATGTTTAACAGTGAAAAAAATTGCTTTATTTCTAATTGGTTGTACTAAATGTACCATTTGGGGATGTGAAAGGCAGATGTACTTGTATGAGTTTTTAGGAAATTATGAGGAACTGCAGGAGACTTTTGATATCCTGAGGTTCATGTTACCCCATTGATTTGTGCAAAGTCTTTGGAGATGAAGTTTTGTGTATAACAATAAAGATGTTATACTGTTAAGCTACATTTGGATTTTTTTCTGCATGTTTTCTGCACTAACACAAACGTGTCACCAGCAGGACATGATTTGATATTAGATTTTGAATAATACAAAAACCTAGCACAATATACCCCCCCAAGAAAATACAATGTAAAGCCTTCCAACAATGGAACATATACATTTACACTGGCACAAAACCTACAGCTGGATTTTAAATGACGGATTCAAAGGTTGTCACCTGTCTTATGAGAATGTTTTAAATTCCAGTCTCATGTTGATTTCTGTGTATCTCCGGGGTTCATCATCTCATCCGTGCTTTGCCTCCTAGCAATGATGGCCCCTCAGTGACCTTCTCATAATGAGATCCAGGGGGAAAAGACCAGGCATGAAATCAAAGTGTCTTCATCGGGGTCTCACATTAGCTGTGCGAGCACAGGCAGGTGCCCCAGTTTGTCTCGGGTCAGTTCGTACTGTTTCCACTGATGATCAGCCTTGGATTAGTGTAGTGTTACACCAGCAGTGGCACCTGCCAGGAATCAGCAACGCCATGTCGTGCACTTGTTGTGCCCTCTGCCCTGATGTGAGGGCAGTGTTTTATCTCACTAAGTCTCAGTTGTCTGCAGAACTATCAGTAATTCATTATTTGTGATTTATTTGTTTAATAAATGTACAAATGACAAGTGCCTACCTTCAGTCTTTTTAGTTTGCTGTGCCAGTTTAAAATTATCAGGTGCCATTATTAGTAGTAGGAAGGAATATTATATGGTTAGTGTAGTGTATAATCTGAGCTCTTAAAACCCATATGCAAAGCTGAACTTGTCAGTAATAGTATATAATATCTCTGTTACTATTCTCATATGGCGCACACGCTGGACAAGATTTGGTTGCACAAGCAGTCTTGGACAAATATAAACCAAAACCTTATAAGCATATCCTTCTCTCTTAGAGGCCATTTAACAAATTCTAGTGACAGCAATAATTTTGACCATGGTGAAGAATCTACTGTGAGCCATATTCAGAAGTACTGAGCCAATATCTAATTTGACTGTTCAAACAGGACCTGGTGAATGGTTTTCTAAATCACTAATCCATAAAGAGAAACAGACAATGACAATGTATTTCATTACAGCTGATATTTAAGTAGGCAATTAAAATAAAAAGAAGTTCAAGCAGCATGTCCTTCTACATCAGCTGTTGTTGAGGTTGTTTGAATTTAGTTTTAGACAAACTAATTGGGATTCATATCTTCATTTGTACATTCTTTTATAAATTATTTTTGGTCACCATCTAAATATCAGCTAATGAAACACTAAAGAACTTAGTATCAACCAGTACCACTTTATTAATTTGTTATCTTACTATATTTAGAAGAAGTAGTACTATTAAGTAAAGTAGTACCATAAATAGCAGTTATAGGCGTTAGCAGGTGGGCTACATTGCATTTTTACCAGTTTGGTAAATTGTGTGTATTTGTTGCAGATCGGTTTGATGAATAATATTTTAACTGGGATTTAAGGAATATATAATGTTCTGGCTGTTATGACTCGGACATGTCTGCCATATATCCACTGAGATGAAAGCAAGTGTTTCTCATGTGTATATTTAACTTTCCCTCTCTGAGACCAAGCCTCCACCTTCGGAGTAAAATGCTGCCTAGTTGTGCTTCTAAAATTAGATTAAGGCTCGTAAGCAGTGAAGGGATATCACCGACCAGCGTTTTTCAAAACTGTTGCTAAGACATCAGTATTAAGCAGATCATCTTTCCATACCGGGCATAGCTAACTTAGCTTAGCATCACTACATCTGTTATATTTACACAAACAGTTATAATCAGTTATAATACCATAAACCAATCACTCTGTCATCTAAGGCTAACTATTATGTGCTTCAGTGACGCTGCCATGGGCTTTGCTGTTTGGGCACATGAACTGAAAAAAAGCAAACACAATCATGCCATTTAAGCACACGTCTTCGCTTTGTGCCCTGTTTATCTACTGACACATGAATTATGATGAGGGTTCCATCATAGGGGTCTGTAGGGTGACTCACTATAATTCACGGAAGCAAGACCTCACAGTGCATTAACCTCAAGCTGTTGAAAATCCATTTACCTGTCTGAGAGGCCATTTGAAGCTTCCATCATGTGTGGAGTAATAATAATGCTGATAATAATAATCTAACATAGTTTGGAATCAGACACAGGATGTTTGAGATGATTAAGAAGATGTTGTTTGTCCAACTGTTTCACTGCTTAGTCTTTGCATCAGCGTTTAATCACAGGATCATAAAAGTATTACTTTTAACTCAAAACTCCTTCCCACTATACTCTCACAGCAGTCATTAAGTCATCAAGAATATTTTGATTACGTCAATAAAAGTGGCCCAATGCCAACGTCAACCATCAGCTTATAATTACATTCCTGACCGTTTTTATGACTTATCAATTTGCCAGACATTATGTCAACACAAGAATCGCACATGACAAATGTTTGTCTCGTGTGAGTCAGTGTTCAAACTATCACCAAATGATATTACGCTTTGGTGTGTTGTGTTGTAGCAGCAAGTAGATGCTGATACACTTCAGCATGTCTGGGCTAACAATCACGCAGTGAAACCTGATATGTCTCTCTAATATTTCTTTTCTATTTGTCTTTCTTGTGCAGTATGACATTTTGCAATTATCACTGATGTTGTGTAGTTACACTGAGTGTAATCCAAACTTCATCAGACTAAATACAAACAAAGCTGTGCAATTGTATGTTTGTTGCTCTGTTTGAAATTTGATACATATTATTAACTACATTAATTATAATTATGTTACCCTTCATCTAAAAAAAAAGAAAAGTGTTTGTCATAGGTTGCTGATGCTCCTCTGCAGCAGATATTCAAGCGATTAAGACTAACATGAGAATTGCAGGGCACTGTGGCTTGCTGCAGGCAAAAGGAACACTACCCTCAAATTCACTGTGACAAGCTTTACCCTCCTTTCAGAGAAGAAATGCCCAAAGACATCACTGCCCCATCTTTCCCTATCATGACTAAAATTCTGACCTGGATTCATTCAGGGCTTTTCTAACAACGCCATCGTACTGTTCATAAGTCATCCTGGGTTGACGTTTGACCGAGTCTCTGGTGTTGAGATGGGTGGTATTAGGAGCAGAAAATTGGGTATGTTGGTCGAATGCTTTTGAGAGATAATCTAATGCCACGCCCACTTTTATGGATCCTTTTACATTTAATGATAAGCACAAAAGGGGGAAATGTTTAAGCTGCATATTAATCAAGTGCACGTCATTATTTGAGCACATTTGCTAGCCTTGTAGGAATGTAAGCCATGTGCACTGTTTACTCTCACACAGAGTTTGAATGCCTAAGATGTCAGACAAGCACAAACATTTAATTAGACTAGTAAGACTGACAAGTGCTTCTTCTAGCAACCTGACTGCCCAGTGTTTCCATGCATTGTGTGTGTACGTGTGTGTAAAGGAAGCCCTTTTCTGAGGGCCCATAGCAGTCTCCCCAAAATAGAGCTTAGAGCAGCTGCAGTGGGGCGTTTCATATCAGAGACATCAAAGCAACTGCTACCACACGCCCGCTCTGATCATAAGCGCTAATGGTGTAATAGGGGACTGAAAGGTCAGTAATTGTTTGTGGTTGTGTGTGTGTGTGTGTGTGTGAGGGTTTGGGAGTGTGTAGCCAATGTGTGCGAATCAACAGGCAACACACAGTGTCAGCAGACAGGAGCCTACTGGAACTTTCTGGAACACAAACTGACAGGAGCTAAACCTGGTATTACTGTAAGACATGTACCAGGTCATGAGTTACCTCTGCAGTCATGGCTGACATCTACGGCAGCAATGAGCACGACCAATTTAACAAAACTGACCTATGCAATTTGCGAAATGGTCCCAGTTATCCCATTTGTGAGTGAGTTATCTATTGTGAAAAGCCTGTGTGTAGACAGACAATGATATAAGGGAATAAAAAAGTCCCAAAATCCCCTGTTCACATTGTCTCAGGCATCCTCATTAGTCTGCTCACAGCTCAGGTAACGTTGGATTCATTCGGAAGTGTCATTTTTCCACAATCATCACTTCTCCCACATGAAAGAACTCCAGGCAGAAGCAGCACAAAGTCCCATGCTGAACCTGACTGTGGCTGTTTACCTGTTACAACATGGTTTGTAAATGGCTGATTTTCTGTTTGGACTTGGTCTGTAGGGTAAGTGTAGGGTAGCACAGAGTACATGCCTTCTCTCTCATTCTTTCTTGAATCCAAATTGATGGGCCTACAAAATGTCTCTGTCATGTCCAGTCAGCACCTGCTCTCACCCATCACAGTATGGTGGAGACAGTCAAGGATGTTAACCTGAAACACAGGCGCCCCCTATAGGGTTAACGATGTAATGATCCGTTCTGAAAGGATTGTCAAAAAGTATTTTCAGCTCCGGATTAAAACTAAAAACGAATACCATCATTTCCCCATATCTAGCCTAACGGGGTTATCTAGCAGAGGTGTAAGTTTTCATTAGCCGGAAATAGCGTCTACTTTGCACACTTGAGATTATGATAGACACCATCTCATAAAAACATATATATTATTAAGAGAATCAATTACCAGATAATAAACTGGATTTGAAATTTTATTTAAAGTTTAAATAACATTTAACATTCAACAAGGATATACAGGTCATTAGATGGGACCGTTTCTGTCGGAAAGTGAAATTCTACGGAAGAAATATATCGCGGACAGGTGTTTAGAGAAACTGTTTCCGGGTATCAACAGCTTGGTAGCGTAAGTGTTATCTAAAACGTAATTTCTGATTCACATACTACTACAGAGTGGTAAGAAACACTGTTATTGATTTATAATATCTCTTTGTGTGTTGATGTATCCGGATGTCTTGATTTATTATCCGATAAACACCGATAAAACAATTGAAGAAGTTGGATCGTTTGTTTAGCAAGGCGTTAGCTTGGTGTGTTAGCCCAAGCTAGCGGCTGACAACTCGCTGAAAATCTGTTGGTCTAGTGAAAGAAATTATTCACCGTAGCCGCCGTTTATATGCACTAGGTCAGAGCAGAGCTTTATTTGATCGATAGCCAAGTTGCAATACATGTACATTACCGATTGCTGTAGTTTAACGTCGGGTTACACTAATTGTCACCCAACTGAAAGTGAGGGCCTAGGTAATGCTAACGTTGCGTTATCTTTAACGTGATTGCAATTGCTTTATCAAACAGTGTACACACAAATTTATATTGCGTGTCATTAAATATCCTATATTCTATGTTCATATTTCTTTTCAGAAGTAGCAGAATTTCCGGAACAGGATGGGTGAGTAACTACTGCCAAATGTTTATGTTGGTAAATGTGAATTTGACTCACACCTGTTTAAGACCGTCAGTTTGTGTTGCCTCACAGATGGTGAAGAAAGAACTTACGGTGGTTGCGAGGGGCCAGATGCCATGTATGTGAAGTTGATCTCTTCAGATGGCCATGAATTCATTGTGAAAAGAGAGCATGCCTTGACATCTGGGACTATCAAAGCCATGTTAAGTGGGCCAGGTGAGGATTCAGACACTGTACTCAAAATATATATTCATTGTTAAAAGAGCACAATGCCTTTAGTTGTTATTTTACTTTAACTCAGAGATCATGTGCTGCTTTTGTAAGCTATGGAAACTGTGGACACTGTAATGTTGTATTAAAAAAAAAAATCTAATCTACTAGTTATGTGTCACTATTTTGGTAGTTGTCAGAGAAAAGTAGTAGACAAGCATGTCATCTTCATCTTGTTTCCTATTCAGACTTTTGACTTGCTCTAATTCTTTATAGTTTAAGTGACTATAATGTCAAAGTGTACATTTTAGAAGTTCCCTGTAGAATTATAAATGTTTTTTGGTGATTGCTTTACTTTACATGAAAGTAAGCATGAAGGAGTTGGAAGAGACTGTCAGAGCATTACACACCTTTGTTAGCACCTCACTGTATGTGCATTCTCAGAATAAAGGGAAAGCCTAGTTGCTATTAATGTATATAGTTAGAAAAATGGGAATTCAGTAAAAGTGTAGAATTTATCACAACCTGGTAATTGTAGCTAATCTAGAGGTCTGTATTAGTATCTTGAAAGGTGTAGAGAAAATGGATATACAATAGTGACAATGATTTGCTTGCTTGCTTAAGCGATTGAGAAAGATTTTAGATTAGGTGTGCTAATATTTAATATCTTAATTGAACTAATGGTAGGTATATTAAAGTAAATTCTAACTGTCCACTTGTTAGCACTATACAGTGGCAAGAAAAAGTATGTGAGGTTACGTGGATTTTTGCATGAATTGGTCATAAAATGTGCTCCGATCTTCATCTAAGTCACAACAATACAAAAACACAGTCTGCTGAAAATAATAGTACACAAACATATGTTTTTATTGAATATAACCATTAAACATTCACAGTGCAGGGTGGAAAAAAGTATGTGAACCCCTAGCCTAATGACTTCCAAGAGCTAGAGCCAGGAGTGAGCCAACCTTGAGTCCCATCAGGGTGAAGATATTGGATGTTTTGCTGAAAGCTGTCCTACCCTTTAAAAACACACACCAGTTTTGGGTTTACTGTTGCTGCACTGTTGCTACTAGGTGTGGTCGTCCTGTAAAGATGACTGCAAGAGCACAGTGCAGAATGAGGTAAAGAAGCATCCTAGCGTGTCAGCTAAAGACTTACAGAAATCTCTGGCACATGCTAACATTTTTGTTGACACATCTACAATAAGGAAGAATGGAGTACATGGGAGGACACCACGGAGGAAGCCATTGCTGTCCAAAAAAATATCGAAGCACGTTTGAAGTTTGCGAAAGAGCACCTGGATGTTCCAAAGCACTACTGGCAAAATATTCTGTGGACAGATGAAACTAAAATTGAATTGTTAGGAAAAATCACACAACACTATGTGTGGAGAAAAAAAGCACACCAACATCAAAACCTCATCCCCACTGTAAAACATGGCGGAGGGAGCACCATGGTTTGGGGCTGCTTTGCTGCCTCAGGGCCTGGATGGATGGTTGTCATTGATGGAAAAATGAAGAGTTTATCAAGACATTTTGCAGGAAAACGTAAGACCACCTGTCCGCCAACTGAAGCTCCACAGAGGATGGGTGATGCAACAGGACAATGATCCAAACCATACAAGTAATTCAACAAAACAATAGCTTCAACAGAACAAAATACACCTTCTGGAGTGGCCCAGTCAGAGTCCTGACCTCAACCCGATTAAAATGCTGTGGCATGACCTTAAGAGAGCCATTCACACCAGAGATCCCAAGAATATTGCTACGCTGAAACAGTTTTCTATAGAGGAGTGGTCCAAAATTACTCCAGATCATTGTGCAGGTCTGATCTGTAACTGCAGGAAATGTTTGGTTGAGGTTATTGCTGCCAAAGAAGGGTCAACCAGTTCAAATACTTTCTCCACCCTGCACTGTGAATGTTTTTATGCAAAACTCCACGTAATCCCAAGGGTTCATACTTTTTCTTGCCACTGTATGTGCATTTCCTTTAAACTCATGCCAAAACGGATTTTGAATGCTTTGATACGTTTTAGTTCATAGCATTACATGTAATATCTACCTCTGTTATATGATATAAAACAACAACAACCAAAAAACTACAATCTCTAGATTTCAAAATCTGTGTTTTCATGAAACCCACTGTAACCCTTCATCTGCAGGTCAGTTTGCTGAGAATGAAACCAATGAAGTGAACTTCAGAGAGATTCCATCTCATGTCTTGTCCAAGGTCTGCATGTATTTCACCTACAAGGTCCGTTACACCAACAGTTCGACAGAAATACCTGAATTCCCCATCGCTCCGGAGATCGCACTGGAACTGCTCATGGCTGCAAACTTTTTGGATTGCTAAAGTTACAGAGATAATGTAGAAGCTTTGAAACAGTTTTAGATTTTTTTTTCCTGAGTATTTAACTTGTTTTGCCATTTACTTAACATGAAACACGAATGAGTATGTCACTATTAAGTTTTTCTTTTTTTTCTTTTTTGCACTTGGCTTCCTGTCATAATTTTATTACTATTAAAGGATTTCATTTTAATATTACACACGCATATGGCAAGCTGCATCCTTTGCCCAAGAATGTGATAAATGTGACCCTCCTATCCCAGAAATCTCACCTCTCCATCTTAATAAAGACGTATTTGGTGAGCACTGTGTCGCCAGTTGCCACCTTGTTCAATATGACGTATATTTGACTTGATTTCTTTATAGTTTGTGTGTTTTGTTCTAGCTTGAGCTAAAGTCTAAATGTGTGGAATGTGAAAAAGATACATATTGGCTGTTATTATTATTAATTGTACTTACCACCCACAGTGTTTGTTTTTTTTGTCACAACAGTACAACTGCTAAAATTGCATTATGACAGTATGTTCTGCCTCAAATGTGGCTACTTTTAAGTTTAGTCTGCAGCTTCCTGCTAACAGAACTGAGGATTGAAATGGATCTTGACATAAGATGTTTCAGAAGAAAGCAAAGTGGTAGGGTATACTTTGAAGCCATCAACAGTTCTGTTTTTAGGTCGTCAGTGGAAAGAAAATTACGTAATGTTTAGATCAATCAGATTAGCCAGTGACTGCTAAGAATTCAGAGTTCCAAGTGTTTGTTTTAACATAGAAATGTGCAGGTAAACATCATTTATACATGTTCAATGTAGATACATATTATTGTATGATGACCTCAGAGATCCTATCAAATCATCATTTAAAGGTGCATTTACAGACCAGCTTGAATAAATTGTCCTAAACTTTGCATACTGATAGATGATTACGCTCTGCCTTGGTGTGCAAATGGAATAAAAAATATTAAGTATTGAACATGAGCTACTTTTATGGTTTTTGGCGATTACAGCTAGTACTTCCATTCCTAGTGTTCCGTTATTGTTGGACCTATTAACAAATGTCCAAAACGGTGTAATACTAAAAGGAATCATACATTTACAGTATAATTAAAAAATTAATTTTACAACCAATGTGTTTTAATAATGTACAGTAAACGATAACAGTAAAAAAAAAGACAACTTTTAACATTTAAAACATAAAAATAATGAAGCTTGATCTCCATTTTTAAATAAAATATTTTCTCAGTATTGGATGTTACGCTGGATGGGGGACGTTTCCAGGCCATCGCTCACTGAACAGAGATCATTGACAGTTCCTAATGTACGGCTGACATTGGTGGGTTTTAACACATGGTTTATTCATTTATTATTTATGCGATTATACTGCAGGGATGGTAGACTGAGGGGCGACAGGGGTCTCAGGTCTCAGGTCTCACAAAACGTCAGCGGGTTGTTTTCTTGTGGCAGCAACTTCTCGTGTCACGTGATTCCCTGACGTCTCGTCCTCCACTCTGCGCTTATGCAGGGGGGGTTTCCAACATGGCGTCGATGCAGGTAAGAATACAATTGACAGCGATCGCATATTTAGAGTTTATCCGGCCTTCAGTCTGGCTTTCCCCTGTGGTTTATTAGTCACTTCATCAATGTCATGGATTTGCTCGTAGTAATGATGACAGTAAACTAAAAAGAAATGACAATTAGCACAAACTTGTGGTTTAGCGTTAGCGCTTGGTCTATGCTAGCAACACAACTAAGCCCGTCATCAACAGCACCAAGTCAACCCTAGCATAAAAAAAAAGTAGCCATCTCTACGGCCATGAATGGTGGTGTATTTTTCCCTCCAACACCTGGAGGAGGACTTCAGGGGGTGTTGTGTTACCAGTTATATGTTAGAAGAACATTTTTAGCAGCTCTGACTACTAAGTTATTTGTCTGTCGCTGACGTTAGCAAGCTAACGAGACAGTACGCAGATTGACCCGTTTCCTGTTGAGCTGAACAGGTGCATCGCTTTCATCTGCTGGCTTGAATCGAGATGAAAGCTGTCTTATCTAAAAAGCCATAAACTAAGTTCATAAATGATTTCACTGCTGAGCTACAAACGCGTTTATCAAACATTAATCTTTTCATCTGTCACAAATGGTTTGATTTTTATGTCCGTAATCTTAAATAAGTCAGGTCACTAAATGTGGAGTTAGCTAGTCGTTCGCTGTAGCTCTAATATCGCCGTCACGGAATGAAGCATTGTTAAGGACGTTTTACATTTTTTAATAAACACACGCAGCCAATATTTCCCCATTTTAATTTGTTTTTATTTGATTTGATCTTTATGGTTTGTACATTGTTGTGATGGAAACCGAAACACATTCTCTCCAACAGAAAAGGCTACAAAAGGAATTATTAGCCCTGCAAAATGATCCACCCCCAGGAATGACGCTCAACGAAAAAAGTGTACAGAACACCATCACGCAGTAAGTGTTTTATTTCCAGGTTTTATGTGATTCATGTGCTCTGGCTTGACCAACGCAGTAACATAATCACCTTCATGTAACCTACCCACAGTAATCACTTACTCATTGTTTGCATCTGACAATAAGTCTTGTGTGGCTGTTTTATCACTGTGTCAGAGTAGTGTGATGCACACGTCTGGTACCACGCATACAATAAAGGGAACTTTTGCACTAGCAGTGCTTGGAGGTATTAAGACGCAAAGTTATTGCAGCCATAGCAACTGGTGAGGAAGAACTGGGGTCATTCCGGTTACTGGCAGCTGTGGCCCCTTACTAGAGTACCTCTAATGTACTCTGTTACTAGTCATCCTTATAAAATATTTATCGGTTGGCATACAGGAGTTGTGCTAGGGTAGGAAGGAAAAGAGGTTGCGTAGTTGACCTTTCTCTCTGAGTATATTGGTGTTACCTTAAACACCCGTAAATGCTCCGATTGTGTGAATACCATTGCGTCCTGTTGGCAGTAAGGATGAACTGAGCTGTAGTGCTGTAAATGGACTCGAGGCCTGCAACACTGACTTTGAAAGTTCCTACCTTGTCGTGGTTTTCAGAAAGACTTCCAGTGTCATTTCTGCAGTTTTCTGCTGTCTTAAAGAGACAATACATGTTACAGTGCTTGTGGGTAGTTTAAGATAATCTTGTAAGAATCTATTATGTCACCACCTCTGCCACTAGATGACTGCCTGGTCGGATTGAATGAATGTTGTGTGTTTTGCATGACAGGAGTCTTCCAACCAGTTTCGCTGGCTTGTGTGTTCACTGTGCAACCCAGGTTGCAAATGGTATGCGTGGGTGTGCCTTTTTGTCTCAATACAGATGTCAAAAGGATAGTGATTGACAGTAGTCGGGAACCTTTTAATCACAAGTCATTATGAAGTTAGATGTACAGTAAATGTTTCAATTTGAGATAACCACATCAAACAAAATAAGAAAACTTGAATGTCTTTTGGCGACAATGCTGTGCTATGATTGTGATAAGGTGACTGTGGTTTTAGTTTTGTAGTGTTTGTTTATATAGTACACTGTCTCTGGGTGCTGATTGTAGATTGCAATGTCTTTTACTTGACTGTGTGATAGTGTCGATGGATTAGCTTTATGACGGAATGAATCAGCCATTGCAAACAAGTAAACTGCTGCATGAAAGCACTGTAGAATCTCTCATATCAGTAATCGGCTCGCCCCTTTCCCCCCACCTTTACCGAATAGCTCTGTCATTTTTGTTGACTGGATCACATAATCACCAGGCAATGGGGAATTTGAGCAGTGTCCTTGGATTCATTGTGTTCCCTGTATTCATTGTGGGTTACATCAGGTGTAACACAGCATCATGTACAGTCAGGAGAAAAACTGAGCTACCTTTAGATACTCTGACCTTCTGTGGGTTGAGGTTTTATAGAGGACTGACCTCGTAAATGATCATGTGCCCTGAGGTAGATTTGAAAGACACACAAGATTAGAAACCTGAACAACAGCCACAAGTCTCTTTGGTGTCCTATCTGTGCTGCTCGCCTAGAAGAAATTGGGTCAAAGATTGTGATGCTGCCATTAGTGTTCCTTTTTCTTCTCCTCCTGAGGTTTCTACTGTGAACAGACATTCCTCATAAATGGTCTACTTTGGACTGGTTTACCACTAAAGCTACATTTGTACCCTGAGTTGTAGCCATATCGAAAAAGTAGATTGTCCTTCATCCTAAGACCTAGGATCATGGCTCTGAATTTGCCTGTTATCTTCCCTTCTGAACAGGACATTGAATCTCTAGCTGCTCAGTCAGCACAGTTCTGTAGCTAGACAACAAAAGCAAAAATAGATTTTGTCCATTGGATCAATAGAGTATCACATTATTACTAAAGCACTGTCATAACCCAGATGAATATGGAATGTCATTGCAATGGGTCACACTAAAAGCTTTTAATTACACACTTACTTACTTGTGTATGTTTTGAAATAATGAATGAAATATGAACAATGCACGTCATTCTGTAGATTGCTAGCTGATCTACATTCAAATAACATGTAAAACTCGCTAACGTTGTTAAACAAGACTATTTGCATGGCAATCAAACAACCCTGCACTGCACAAATATTCATAGTTTTTTCCTAAACCACAATAACTGTTGTAGTTAAAGGAGGTTTAACCTGAAAAACTGACTTGACGGGAAGAATTAATGTTGTCCATTGACAAACGTATTAGGTGTAGAAAATAAGTAACAAAATAAAAAAAAATCTATCTCTCAAATAGTCTTCTAACACTAAACTTTGGAGTGTATTGGTTTATATTTAAATATTGTACCTTCCTTTTAGGTGGATTGTGGACATGGAGGGAGCACCTGGCACACTGTATGAAGGAGAGAAATTTCAGCTGCTTTTCAAGTTTAGTAGTCGATATCCTTTTGATTCACCTCAGGTAAGCAAACGCTTGTAAGTATATGGCTGAAGCTGAGGCTTTTTAGGAAGCTTTGTCCTCTTCTCATGTCAGAAAAGGCCACGGTGTGCTGTCCATGTACTGGCTTGTCTTGAAAATCTACAGTGTCTCGTGCTTGATCAGAGACTGAAATTTACAAGAGTATTTAAGCACCTTCATACACCTATTTGGTGTACCAAGTGTGCAGGTTCCTTTTAAGTTAAAATCTATGACCTATGTAAAGAATCCTCCTTATGGATTGTCTGGTTAACAGCAGTAATCACATGAAACACACTGGCCCTGCAGTTTTTAGTGGAATTGATCTCATCTGGGAACACAGGAGCCAGGATTCACGGACAGACACACCGGTACAGAGATCTTGCTGGAGCCATATTTAAAGAGATTGGTTTAACTCAACAATCTTGTTTCATTCATCAGATGCCTGTACACATAGTCCATGTTTTGGTGTGGAGGATATGACATAAACTTAGCTACTTAGCTATTATCCTCTTAAATAGGAAGGAGAGACTGTCAGAGTGGTCCTCTGCTGGACTCCTCACTTCAGTGTAAGCTGCTGTAGTGCATTATGCCCATGAACTACTCAGTCTCAGTTGAAACCTTTTGTGCTGACAGCTTGTGGTTTCCATTTCTGTCAAGACCTACAACAGCTGCCACACATACTTATTTCTATTATATGGTCAAAGGAAAAACTGCTTTGCTACTGAAACATATTTAATTTGTTAACCCCACTGTACTTATGCTGACAAGCTGAAATTTTATAACCTTGTGTCACAGTTAGTATTGTTTTGAAAAATCACTGTGCTGCAATTAACGCACCATTTTTTCTGTAACAATTTTTTGTTAGTGTTTTGGTCAATAACATATTTAGAAAATAACAATATTCCAAAGTTACACTGAAAAATACACAAATCGACAACAAGTAGAAAACATTAGGAGCCACCATCTTGAGTTTCTGTTTTTCTTTTACACTTCCTCTGTCTAACTGGTTATTCTGAACTCTTGTATACTTTTAATGGTTAACATTCTTTAATGTCTGTTCTTTTCTTTGTGTTTTTTTTAAAGAACACATATATGTCTAAGTTTTTTGTTCCTCTTCTTCTTATCTCATCCGTTCTGTCCTAAATCCTCATGTGTGGTGCTATAGTCTGACCTTAATTTAACTTACTTGAAGACAAACTTTTTCCCAAGTTGTATATTTGACCACCAAAATTCCCTCCATTTAGTCTAAAATATAGAATTACCTTTGTTGCATCATACCGCCCAGCTCTACAGACTCATCATCATGATAGTAAGAATAATCTTAATGACAATAACTACCTATGCGTTTTTGTTTGTTTCACCGACACAGGTAATGTTTACAGGAGAGAATATACCTGTCCACCCTCATGTGTATAGCAACGGTCACATCTGTCTGTCTATTCTAACGGAAGATTGGTCGCCAGCCCTCTCAGTGCAATCAGTTTGTCTTAGCATTATCAGCATGTTGTCCAGCTGCAAAGAAAAGGTAGGGAACCTGCATGCCTGGGGCAGCAAATGATTTATAAAAACTATATGCTCCTAAAATGCTCGATCTAAATGCTCGTTTCTTTTTCTGCAGAGACGACCACCTGATAACTCCTTTTATGTAAGAACGTGTAACAAAAATCCAAAGAAGACAAAATGGTGGTATCATGGTGAGTGTTGTGAACTTTGGTTTTGGTTGGGGCAGACAAGTAAAATGAGTTATTTTAAATATATGCCATTTGAATTGTTTATTTGCCTTCACAGATGATACATGCTAATCTACAAAGTTTGTAATGATCGTAGAAGAAAGAAGTCCTACTGACCTACGTAAAGCACTTTTTAATCATTCAGTCTCTGAACTCTGACCTTTGACTGGAATAATGGACACCATACGCTGGAGGCTCTTAACTGCATTTCCCTCACGGGCAATCGGATGCATGTTTTAGTCGGTTGTAACATAGAGAACGAAAATAAAGGAACATTACACCCGGGGAGGATCAGCAAGAAGGTGATAGTAATGCAGTGAGCGAGCAAGTAAGATGGATTTGTAGTGAGATAAATATAATTCCTGTTTAAGATTATTATTGTTACTTCTTTTTTGTTTGTGTGTGGGCGCTAAGGTCCTTGTGTTGTGCAATAATAACTGATGGATGCATGCTTGGGCCTACAAAGAGAAATCCAAATCTAGTCATTTTCTGGAAGGGATCTGACCATCATAACCCCAAGAAAATGCTTCATCTGTTTGTTTTTTATTATTATTATTATATGCACTGTGAAAGTCTAGTTTAAAAAGGCACTATTAGTACATTATTCCCAGCTTACAGTTGAACTGTAAGCAGTCCACTTATTTATCAGGTTGAAAGGTTTTAGTTTGTAACCACTGAATTAAGAATAGACCCAATTCTTCTTCTTCATCTTCCAACTTGAGACCTGGTTGCAGTTCTTCCTGCTGTTGGACAGAATGTCGGTACAGATGGAAATAAAACAGATGTGATAGATCTCCTAATCAGCTGACAACCTCAGTGTGCACATCTTCTCATGAAGTTGGACTGAACTTGTCATGTTAAGCAGTTCAGCCTGGAAGATGTGCAGCGGCCTCTCTTCCGTTTAAAGAATGTCTGTAAGAGAACATTGTCGCATGATGCATTTTTATTTGTGTGATGCTTTTTTTTTTTTTTAAATCTCATGCTTTAATCTTCTAAAATGTTTGATTTTAAAAGTCTTGACTTCATTTTTTGTACTGTTTTTCAGCTAGCTGAAACTTTACTAAGGGGGGTTATTATTTTGATGGGTCAGTATAGTTTGTTTTCTTTCTTTTGATTTTGTATTTGTCCTTTTAATTTAAATATTTCTTTTGATCTCCAGAAAGGTAGTAAATGGAAAGGAGAGTCTTTGTAGAAGTCATAAAGAGGAGGCTTATGCGATTTCCCCTGGTCAGAGTTTTGGCTCAGGTACTTTTTTCAATAAAGAGATCACCTCTAAAAAGATACCTATCAGATATTTTGAATTTAGCTATATTTTCACCAAAAGAGACTGTTATGTTGTAAACTTATAACATGTCTGAAAATATTGTACATAAGTCTTTGAATTGTTGGATGATGTGAAAGAAATTAGCAGAGGACGTGTTTTACTTTATAGCAGAATGGTAATAGGAGTGCTTTATTTCATTGGAAGTTGGTCTGCATCATTTGCTAACTAGGACTTGTACAGTCAGCAACAAACTCTACAGTTGGTTTAAAAAAAAAAAAAGAAAAAATGGAGTAGTTTTACAGAAAGGGTGCATGCGATTTTAAACCCTACTTTTTCTTATTCGCATCTGACATTGTGACAACTTTTAGTCTTTCCATAACTTAGGTAATGGTTTGTTGGATGGATATTCCAAACCTCACCTCCAGAGGCTCTTTGTCATTTCAGGCTGTAATCACTCCATTCCTGAAGAAATGTTTTATTGCCATCCAGTCAGAGATACTTGAATTTTCCATCTTGGGTTGTTTGTCTTGCATTTGCTTTTTTCCAGGGTCTAGCAGAGTTTCTTGAATGAACTTGAGTGAATGTGATAATACTGTATACTGTAGAGGAGATTACCACAGCACACCGCTATCTCAAAACTATATTGATAACTTAAGGACTTAAAGACATCTATTTAACCAGTGAATAGTTTTTGGTTTTTCTTTTTGTTTTTTTGTTTTTTATGGTCTTGTCTGCTGCCACTGTTCAGTGAGGAAAAATCTGGTCAGACTGAAATGATTGTTTAAATGCAGTCACAGCAGCATTTGTGCGGGGACAGAAAGCCTTCACTTATTTGAAATACTTGCTAGTGAATATGTTACATGAGTTTGGATGTGACTTTTTTTCCTTCCTAGAATCCCCCCACCCCCTTTTTTTTCCCCAATGTATTTTGAATTATTCGCTTGCAGGTTGTTGTGAGAAACACTAACGAGGGTGAACTATTTATATTTGAAATTTTGTTCTGGGATGTGTAAGCTCCATGTAATAGGTGCCTGTTCATTTTCATAATCAATAAAAGCAAAGATTCACTTTTATTCAACTATGCTTTGCACAGTGTTTAAATATGAATTATCACTGTTTATCCCTTCAGTTCTAAATTAAAACAGAGAAAGTAAAACATGTTTTTATAAATATACTTAATAGTGTTTTGGATGTGTTCAGTGTGAGCCCTAAATTATTTTCTAAGTTGTGAACTGCTTATTTTAATACTAACAAATTTACATGTGTTGGAATGCATGTATAAGTGTATGTGACATAAATAACCTACTGTTTGCATGTGTGTAAGAAGATACAGTTTTCCCCCTCTAAAACAAAGCTCACTAAGATATAAAAAAGAAATCTGGTTTAGTGGCACCATCTATTGGCTTAGCTAGAAAGTGTAAGCCTGCCAATAGATCTGCATCTCCTGGTACTCCTTCTCAAATCAGGTTCCCACTGGAATTTAGTTGGTGCCACTGCAGCTGTGGGACCCCGGGATGATCATCGATATTACCTGAAAGCATGAGCACTTTCTGTCCAGGGAGCTTCATCAATCAAAATGAAGTCTGTGAGTGAGCGACAGGGCCTCAACTCCATGCTGAACACCTGCCCTGCTGCAGTGCCCTTGGTCTCTCATGGTGTTACCTGAATCCTACCAGCAGCAAGGAGTGCTGCTGTGGAGCTGGTAATGTGTTCTCCTTCTCTGACCGATGCAGAGCAATAAGCAAATTAATCTCATAATTATACTTAATAAACCTCTCAGAGGAAAAAACAAAACAACCAAAAACAGGTCAAGTTATTGAAAAAAGATCCCAAGATCGGGTTGTATGGATCAGATGAAAAGAGGAAAACAATTTAACCATGCTAATCTGCAACCTGCAGAAAACAAGTTGTAAAAGGTTTATTTTGTTTGTGAATCAAAGTTAAACTAGGCACCAAGAAAGCACACCAGGACTGAACCATTCCTATAACCGCGGGGGTGGCTGATTCATTTAAGCTCCACCTCAAACTCTAATGATGTTGAAGTTATTGGTGTGTAATATTTAACACCGACAAAATAAACTCAATGGACTGTACATATGATAAATTAAAATGACCAGTCGTGTACCTCTAATTGGATACGTTTCCATTTGTACCCAAAAAATAACGTGGTCTGTCCCCTGTTCCATCCAGTTCTCTTTAGTGTTTGCCGATGTTGGAGGTGCAACTGGGGTCTGGCTCTGGACAAAGGTAAAACATACCCCAAAATATTTGTCCCTTTGTTGTAGGATAGTCTCTGGATTATTCGTCATGCTGTCGCCAGCTCGTGTATGATGTTGAGGTGCACTGAAATTCCCCAGACTTTTCGTGGAGGAAGGGGCGGTTGGGAGATGCTAGCAAGAGGGGTGCTTGGCCGATCAGCCATGATGAGCTTTAACCGGCTAAACTAGCGTAACTGGAGGTGGCTATATAGTGTATATTCATCAGGAGAAATCCCAGTGACTTATTCATGACAGCACGAATGCTTTCCAGTTCTGTTGGTGTGTTTTTAGGAGCTGACATTTGTAGCAAATGCCGTTTTCTCGTTGGCAACGTTAGCTTCCTGCTAAGCTGGACACAGTCGAAGCTGCACTGTAAGTTAGGTTCAGGGGTTGCAGACAGCCCTGTAGCTCTGTCAGTCCACCCAACCTCCATATTCAAGTTCCTATGTAACACAACCATGCATTTAGTTTTCAATTTAGTATAGTATCGGCGTATATTAGGTTGTAAAAGTAAAAGAAATGCTACAACTGTTGTAGCCCCGAGAACCTCAGGGGCACGCAAGATGCAAAACACAGAAGACAGTCTGATTCTGTGCAATGAATTAAAGTCACTCACAATGGTGCACAGTGTGTTTTATTTGTTGAAAATAGTCGATATTAGTGGCATTTTGAACATGCCACTGCTCTGTTGATGACACCAGCGCAGCCATGTCCCTCTGCTGTAAACAATGGCTATAGGTAACACCCCTAACTTTGATTTCAGGCAGGTTTTTATTTCGCAGTGACATGACGGCTACAGTGTCCAGCACGTGAAGTGTCTAGGTTCAATGAAGCTGTTTCATTAAGTGTCCAAATGCAAGACACCAGAGGGTCTGATCTGTGCCTGACCTTTGGTCTAACCTCTGTGGGGTTGTTGTAAGAATTTCCCTAATTTCCTCTCATTGACTGCTATGTATTAAAGTGACCCAACACTGGGGCCATCTTGGCAAGATGTGGTGGTACAATTTGTCCTTACTTAATTGAGTTTGTACATGAAGATTGCATGTACTCAATCCTCAGATTTTGCAGATGAAAAACACATGGTAGCATATCTTGTTCCTTATGCCGGGTAGCCACAGGCTGTGACCTGTGTTTAATTTTTGTTCGCCAAATATTGCATGGGTGCATCAAAAGATAAAGAAGTTGATGTGTGTTTTGTTAACTTTTACCATATTGTTGGACTCTTATCTGCTGTTCTTATTATACTATATTTACTTGATGTAGACTGATTTAGACCTGCATGTACTTACCTTGTGTCTCAAGTAAAATTTCACCGAAGGTCCATCGTCTTGTTCAGGCTGCTATCATAGGATTCCCTTCTTTTTCCAGGGAGCTTAGCAGCAGTAACATGAGCAAAGCTCCTTCAAATAAAGGTTCATTGTCTGGGTGTATTAGCTGCCAGTGGATCAGAATGTGAGATAGGCCGATAGCTGTTCAGTTTAAAGGCTTTGCCTACTGAAATCTGCCATAGGACAATGAAAAGCCCTTAAATTGTGCAAAAACTAGTGTGAATTCAGTGAGTTATTCCATGCATGATTGTGTGGACTAATGCTTAATAGCTAATGATGCAGTGAGTGATGTATACTTCCATAGGGACTCAAGTTATTATAATTTGATCATTTCCATGAAATAAGTCAGATTTTTCTCGTTATTTAAAGTGGGATTATTGCACCCTGAAAAAAGTTGTTAACTGGTGTCATTTTTCAGGTATAGAGCATGGCTCAAGTGAAAGTACAGACCTCAGCACCCCCGGCTGGTCCTGGCCTCTCCCCCGGAGTTTCCCCGACGGCCATGGCCAGCCCAGGATCCCTGGGTCTGCAGCCCTCCGTCAATGGCACAGGCCCGGCCCCCACACCCGCCTGCCCTGCTCCTGCAGTCGGATATGGGGACGCCCCTGTGTCTGCTACACTGCCAGGTAGAGTGGCAACACAATGTTGTGGCAGTCAACAATATTTTTGCTTTAAATATTTATGATTAGATTCTGTATGAACTATGTACATCTCATCAGTATGTTCTACTTTTGAAACTTTCCAGTGTTGCCGATTTCCCCCTTGTACTGCCAATGTGTAAAATGTGTATAGCTATAGTTTTCCTATATTAGAATATTATTTTTTTGTCAAAATGACAAACGTGCATAATTTAAAAACACTATTGATCAGATTTTCAGCATTTTCTAATTGTTAACACTGTAAATTGTGTTCCAGTGCTTGGCACATAATATGTGAACCTATTGGTTAATGATATTTCTTATAATTAAGTTTACTGCATAATAAGCCGTAGTCTTGAATCACATCAAGCCTGTAAGAGCTTGTTGCTTGCAGACAAACCAAAACATACTTGAGCTACTGCACATCTTTTGAATAGGGAAGAGAACTGCATTCGTCGTTCACAAATTGGTTCATTTGCTTTTAAGTGGTTTACAGAATTTCTTACTTGCACGATAGACTTGATAATTGCGTGTGACATATGTTATGCACAGCATTCCTGAAAATGCTGTACAAAGATGCTTATTATAACATTTCAAGATCCCAATGCATGTCTCATATCATTCATTTGAGCTGTCACTCATTCATATGAGACAATTAATTAAATCAGTAAGGACATTTATTCGCACATATGCTATAGTTATGCCTCTGCAAATATATCCCTGCTGTTGCTCAGTATGTTATGCTATGTGCTTGGTTTCAGGCCCGCCCCAGGAGAACATGGCAAACCCTAAAGAGAAAACTCCAATGTGTTTGGTGAATGAGTTAGCCCGTTTCAATCGGATCCAACCACAGTACAAGCTCCTCAGTGAGAGAGGCCCTGCACATGCTAAGGTGAGGCGAATTACAGAAATCCACACCTGTACATGGAGAAAATTTTTTTACTTTACATAATGATTATAAGCATAGTGCTTAATGTGTATAAAACCCTCTAGGGATCTCAGAATATGAGAAATCTAGTAGTCAGTACCAATACCGACAAAATACCACAATACTTAATATCATATATGTTTCAATACCACTTCCAAAAATAAAGTATTTCCACATAACCTCTATTATTTCATATTGGTAACAAAGATTACATTATTATTTCATTCAGAACACTATAGTACCAAGAAAAAAAACAATTGCTGCACACATACACAACTAAACATTAGCCTATGTGAATTTTGTGTTCACAGTTCACAAACACTACATTCGAAGATATGAACATGTTTGCTTTGCACAGACCTGAATGTCTATATTTGAAATGCTTAGCTAAGTTTGAGATACTTCCTCCTTTTCTCTTTTTGAAAAAGTTGGCATACTTGCTTTTGGTAGTACATAACTTGCTGCGTATCATCCGACAAAATATCTCCTTACACAACATGTAGAGTCCGTTTTGTTTTTTCTTCTTCTTACAACTTGAGGTGGTCTCTCCTGTTAGAACTACTTTCCTTTCTCTTTGTGCTTTTATCACTAAAAAAGTAGTGATTCACTAAACTTGTAGGGTTATTATGGTGACCTACAACAGCTGTTGGTACATTTAGTACCACAGAAAACATTGGTATCTGTAGTTTGATATGGACTTGGTACCGAAACATTGGTTCATGTAACAAACGTTAAACTGTTTTATCAAAAGTGTTTGACATGTTTTTGAACTGACGAGCGATGATTTCACATTTTTGATTTTGTTGCTTTAAGAAATACTGTTCATGGGAAGTACATCTAGCTCTTACCAGATGTGTTCCAGGGTGGTGGTAAAAATGTAACTGCTGTTAGGTAATATCTTTCTGTCTGCATGTCACTGTTCCAGATCTTCACGGTGCAGCTGACTCTTGGGGAGCAGGTGTGGGAGGCGGAGGGCACCAGCATTAAGAAGGCCCAGCACTCCACAGCTGCCAAAGCTCTCGCCGAAAGTGTACTTCCCAGGCCAACACCCCGCTCCCCTAAAGCGGATGTGAACAGTAACCCAGGTACTGTTCAGGTCTAGTTTGAGTAGTGCATTTATATGAATAGTATTAAACCTCCTCTCTCCCTTCTCTATATGAAAATCTCTCTCTGCTTCTAGCTGAAAAATACATCTGACAGTTAAGTTCTGCAGTTCCCATTTTGTCATCTTGAGGACTTAAGGAGGAGTAGGTGGACCAAGACTACAACTTCCATAGTATGAACAACCAGATGACATCATCTGAATTGAAAAACCCTTTCAGATAATGTTATGACTTTTTCAATGTAGTATTTTGATATGGGGAAGGCAAACAGGAGGCTAATATCATTCATAAACATCTACGCCTTAAACTAGATCATAATGAAGAAAGGTGGCAGTGGGGGAAGTTTTCCCCGCAATGTGAATGCTTTAAACTTTTAAACAGTAGATAGTGGAAAAAAGTTAGCTGTGGAATTACACTGACAATGTGGGTGCATTATCAAAAGCTCATTGTGTAACTGAAACCACAGGAGAATCTCAGTATGAAGGGTAAGAGCATCAGCATTTTTCCTCTCCTTCATTTTTCTTCCCCAGTGTAGCATATTGGCAGGTTTTCCAGAGAGTAGAGACATAAAATATGATGAGTTACTCACTGGCAGTGCTCTTATTGCATGGATTTTAGTACTCGGATGTCAAAACACAAGTTCTTGTGCCCTCTACTGTTCCTTTATTTGTGGAATTGGAGTAGCGAGAGACCTCAAAAATAGTCCAATCCTTCTGTAGTTCAGAAAGATAGTTTAGTCCCATCAGAAAATTGCAAAACACTGTGATCTTTTAATGCATTTTAACACATTTTGGTTCCACTTTACCATTCTGAATCCAGTGTCAACTTTCTTTTGAACTTAAAATGACCTGCCATTTTTATTATTTTTATTTTTCACCCGTCTAGAAATGAATAGCTGCTACATTCATGTTGTGTTCAATGAGCTTTAAAAAAAGTTATGTTATCAATTCTGTAGGCATTACAGGAAGAGAGCGTGTTGCCTTTCTGTCTCCATTTATAATAAAAATTTCAGTATTTTCTGAATGTTCACCCTGAGGAGTGTTACTTGCAGACGTAGCTCTCAATATATTTAAATCAGGGGTCTCAAACTCAATTTACCTGGGGGCTGCAGGAAGCAGAGTCTGGTTGAGGCAGGGCTGCATCAGGTTTTCCACAAGAAAAGTTTTGTTTAAAAATAAATCCTTAAGTCTTTATTTTTATTTTTTAATACGAAAAAAATAAAAACATAAAACATTTATAAGAAAATAAATCACTAATAAATAAATAAAATAATAATAATGAAAATAATAATAATTGGATTCCTCTAGTCGGCGACTATATGTGGTTTTTTTCAGTCTTCCATCTGCTGTATTCAGATTCCAATGTCTGTATTAACAGTTCTTTAACCTTTAACCTTCTTCTGAACATGAATTGAACATTGAAGAACATCAACTGTTCTTCTCTTGTCTACTCTTTGCTGCTACAGATCTGGCAGCGCTTCCTCTCCCATTGTTGAGCCACATTTGGCTCGAGGGAGGAAGCAGTTGAGACCCTCAGTATGGTTTAAAGATGATCATCAGTAAGTCTGGACTTGTACTTGGACTTATTGAAATTCAGCTCAGGGAAGCTGGGGGTCAATTCTTTTAAAAACTGTAAATAGCGCGACGCAAATAACAAACAATAACCCACAAATAACGCTGCGACCCTATAATTGGTCCGGGTTACCGAGGACTGTTATTGCCGATGGACAGGTGTCGCTATGTGACTGCAGACTACATTAGGCTGCATTGAGTTCCTTACTTTTCTTTTAACCCGCCGCCAACGCATCACTCTGACTTATAATTTCTGCTGGGCAGCAAGTGTTGTGAACGCAGCGCGCTGGGATGAATGTCCGCGTGTGCTTCGTAGAAACGAGGCTGCTAGCTAGGATGAAAACTCTCCATGGCAACGCTGCTGTCACTCATTGAGAAATGTTTCTCTGCTTGGATTAAGCCCGGCCGATGTCCCGCCCCCGAGACCCATACCCCCCCGCCCCCGTGATTGGTAGGTTCGTTCAGCTCTGCACCAACACTGTATAGTGTCAAACATATCAAACTCGCGGGCCGCACTTACATTAAACTTTCATATTAAGGCGGGGGCCACAAATTATTGTCCCACGGGCCGCAATTGGGCCGCGGGCCACGAGTTTGAGACCCCTGATTTAAATGATCCATCTTCCGAAAAAAAGCTGGTACAGATCCTCTTGGTAAAGCCTACTGAAAGCTGATGTTATCTCTGGCCAAAATAATTCTGCTAGCCTCATCTTACCACACAAGTCCTCTGTGGTATTGTAGTAGTAAAAAAACCTCAAACCTAGTTCTTAATTGGATTAAGAAAACACTGGAATATACTTATGCAACATCAGTGGGGAGCTGTGGGATTAGCAGTGCATTCATCATACAAAAACAGACAGGTAGGAAAGCACTACAGTTTTAAGGTAGAATAAAGAGCTCCTCATTTTTGTCATTTTGTTAATGTGAATTGTGAAAACTATGTATAACTTGTAAGTTCAGTTGGTGCATCTGTGTTTTACCTGTCTTTTCTTTCTGGAGTTTTACTATTTGTTGGTTCACTGTCCCCATTTTTCCTAATTTCATGTTTTCTCTTGTTCTTCACTTGCTCATATAGGCAGTATAACACCTACAGTGGAGCTAAATGGTCTGGCCATGAAGAGAGGCGAGCCAGCTATATACAGGCCTTTGGATCCGAAGCCCATGCCCAACTATAGAGCTAACTACAACTTCAGAGGGATGTTCAACCAAAGGTGAGTGCCCTAAAGTCATCTCAGCCAGCTGCCTAAATCATTGACCATTTCCACAGTAAGGTCAGTCTTTTCAACACTTTTGTCCACATCAAAACACCAAAAGAAAGTGAACTCTTTAGATTTATTTATTCTGCTCCTTTCAGTTAACAAACAGCCAATTTTTGCATTACACCATCATTTGTTATCCTGCAAAATCATCATAAACAAATACGAAAACGACAAATACAGTTGTTCAGAAGTTAGTACCCTTTCTTTTAATTCTGTGTGAGTATAAAAACAATTGATCCACTCTAGAAAACGTTATACAGGGTACTTAAAGCTTCATAATGTGGAAAGGAAGGTTTCTAAACACAGAGGGAAATATAAGATTTGAAATTAATCCGACTTGCGTATAGATGCTGCCTTCATATAGTTTGCATTGCCTCAAACAGCATTGTTTCTTTGATCCCTCCGGCTCAGATGTGTGTCAGACGTGGTCCTCCGCTCCATATGTTTCCTGAACTGATGAATGTGGTGCCCTCACGGGGTCTATTTGCACTCAGTCTCTGTCAGCTTTCTTTCTTCCCTTCATTTTTTTGCTTCACTGGAGCCATCTCGACATTTCCAAAACCCATAAAAATGCCAGAGATGTGCAATTAATGAGCCTCTCTCCCTCAGTGAAGGAATGCTATTTAGGATTTGGGATGTGAAGTTGGCTTATCCCACAGGCTTATCCTTTGGACCAATTTTATTGAAATATAGACTTAAAATAAATACTGTTTTACCATAGTAATTTGTAGTGTTATTAGTTTTGTAAACATTATGATATCATCTTAAATACAGAAACAAAGTGACACAAATTGTGGTCATAGTTTAGACAACTTGAGTTATGTCACTTCAAAGAGCACACAGATCCTGGGAACATCACAAATTTCATTAAGGCAGTATTTATCCAGCTTAGTTTAAAGTGTGTAGTAATTTTCAGGAGATAGTAGACTCCCACCAGATGGCAGTGTTTCCTCATTTTGAGTCCTGAAGCTAGCTTTTTTTGAAGGTGGTAAAGCACCCATTTTGTAACAAGCAACTTAGGACAGTGATGCATATATATTTTTTATAATCATGAATCTCTGCAAGGAATGTACAAGATCTGAATGCAAAGATTAAATTTAATAAACAGCTGGAAACGAGGAAGCATGTGAAGCATGATGAGTGCATCTGTTTTGCTTTTTACCTATGTTTTGCCTCATTTAAATCCTGTAGTAAGAGTTTGTGATGCCAAATATGTGGTATTTCATTTAAAAATGTGCATATGTTGCCAGAAAATGTCTTTGATTCAGTTGCAGAGTTGGGTAACTGAGTCTAGTCAGCAGACAGTCTAGCAGCTGGCTCACATCTTCTATTTGATCCATGCAGGAACAAACGGGGTGAAAGACAAATGTCTGTGGGGTAGAAGAGAAAACCTGCTTTCCAGCGTCTGTCTTTCAAAGTCATATGTCACAGTGATGAGTTTCTAACAGGCAGGCAGTATCTGTTCTTTATGGTCTGTTTTGTTTTCTTATGCTTTTTTTTTGTAAGCAAGAGAGAGAGGGGGGGGAAGAAAAGGGTTAGGGAATGTGTGTGTGCCTTAAACACAGAATACACACTGTAACATTTAACTTGTTTCAACTTAAAAACTCAAGGCACAGGGCTGCCTTAACATTTTACATCAAGTCTACAAATTTGTTCTTCTAGCACAACTAAATCTATCTTGACTAAGTATTGTATGCTGTGTAAACTAATGTCTTAGTTTGTTTGATTTAGATTTAGAAGAAGTTGGGTAGTTGCTCAGACTTAAAAAAATATAATAAAATAAATAATAAACCAGTTGATCTAATATTTAAAATACTCCCAATTTTGTTATCTCATACACCCTCTAAAATGTTCTCGGTTACTTTGAAGAAATAACTCTTCAAATCGAGTAAAACAACCATGATACTGCATCTAACATAGTATACTGGCTTCTGATTGAGCCACGGTGTACCAAAATGAATACATAGCAGTCATGTTAAGCTGCACCGAGTGGTTATAAAAATTGAAAAAAGTGTACTGTGGTAGGGAATGAATGAAAGAATTCAACACCAACCTCTATCATGGTTCACATAGTTTATACTAGTGTGAAAATAAATAACTGTGATCTACTGTATGTGTGTATTAAAGACACATAGCAAGTTTCCATCATGACAATTTTCTCAAAAGAACTTAAAAAAAACTATATTGTATGGGGATGACAAATGACCAATGTATGCTTGGAAGTTGACTAATATGCTAATTTGTTTACCATTGTATGAAATTTAACAAGTTGAGTGATTAATTTAACAAGTTGAGTTAGTACAAGTTGAATTACCTTGCAAATACACAGCTAGACAAAAGATTTTTTTTTTTTACTTAAAAAAAGATATTTAGGTTAACTAAATTCCAAAATATTTAACATTTCCACAAATTTCTTGAATGAGAATTTCAGTGCGCAGAAGTATATGTTATCCCAAGGTCATTTATGTTTTTATGAGGTCTTTTCTTAGTGTAGTTGAGCCCTGGATTAATGAAAGCAAGACCTCTTATTACAAATTCTCTTCATCAGATGACTGACTATGTGGCAGAGTGACAGGCCATATCCACAATCAGTTACCTTAATGATGCTGCAGGGAAACTAAGGTTTCCATATGCCCATGTCCTTACCTATTATGATGAATAAGAGTGATCCAGAGTCATGTTGATGGAACTTCTTACCATTAAAAGGGCAGCCTGGCTCTGATCCATCAGCGCTCTAATCACCACATAGACCAGTATTGATTCATTCAGAAAGTGCCCTGATGAGAATATATGGTGATAATATGAAATGTGCATTTATCACCGTCTTAATGAATCTTATTTATGGCGATGGGCCGATGCATAATTCCTTACCATCAAAGTCTATGTTTAAAGTAGTGATTCATCAGTCATTGTGCAGTCATAACCACACCATTGTTAATTCCCAAATACTGACTATACTCAGAATGATGTGTAGTGTTCAGCTGATTCAATTAGTTACTAAGGTACTATGAAACATATGAAAATCCAGCCCAAATGACACACTAAAACAGTAATTGAATCAGTAAAATATTTGTGTTATCAAGAAATGTGGTTGCATCAGTGTTCATGGACAATCCCTGGTTTCTGTGTTATCATTGGAACACCTGATTCCAATGAGTCATAGTGGGCTCCTCCAGTGTAGACATCCTTGGCGCTCCCAGCTTTTCCTCCTGCTGGTCTGATCCCAGGGGGGCGGGGGCGCCTGCATCCTGTCAGGCTTGGAATTTGGACAGTACTTTCCCTGTTGGAGCGAAGCACAGCAGTCAAAAGCCACCCACCTCCTCCCATCCCTCATTTGGTTATGATAGTAACATTATGTCACTGGAAGAACAGTGGGCTGAATGACTGGAGGTGCTTTCCTCTGTGACATTTCCTAATGCGATGGCATTCAGATACTGAGCTGGCCGTTATTGCTTTCTCTGTAGGAAATAGTGGAAGAATGGGTCACCTCTGCTGTATAGTTTGTAATGACAACCTCTCATGAAACTACCACCTGAATTTGCATTTGCAGTGCCCCTGAGTTCTACAGAGTATTTTTGCTTCTTCCAGCTCATTGTTTTAAAGTTAGGGCCAACAATTTTACTCTTTTTTTTTTTTGTGTGTGTGTTTTGTTTTTCTGTAATTGTCAGTGCCCCTATCAGGCTTGTTTCCAACCCCAGTACCCAGCTGTTGCTAAAGTTGCTAAATGCACTGCTTAGTCCCTGCTCAGCGCTAAATAACTAACAGATAAAGTTAAAGACTAGATGGTTAACATAGCAGAGGATTTAGAGCAGAGGAGCTGATGCCAACCAAAACAAAGTTGCATCTAGAGTGAATAGAATTTACTGTTGTCTGGTTTGATGTGACTCAAAATATACAGTTTGCTAATGTTTGTGTCTATTGAATGTACTAATAGGCAGAATAATAAGCCAATGTTGTATTTTTATGCTGTTCTTGACTGACTCAAGATCGGAATAAATGCTTGCTTAAAAGGATGAAATCTGGACTGATTTCAACAGCTTCCTAAACATTGTGTAGTAGACAATTTATTGTCTTGTGGTGCGTGATCAGAAGCTTTGCTGCGTTTTCTGTCCATTTTCTTCATACACTTGGTTAACAGAAGCACTTCGTCAGCACTGCATCCAGAATGTTTTGTTGTATCAGGAAACCCAAAAAACTTTAATATCTGGCAACATGAAATCTGTTTTGTAATCAGTCTATTTTAGTGAAATACAGCAAAATTAAGTTTTCAATAGTATTCTATATTAACTAATTTCCTCTCCCTTCTCTCTCTGTTCCTGTAGCGGTGTCAGATATCCTCTGAGGTCTTTCTCACACATGCAGTCACCTTTTTCTTTTTCGTTTTTTTTCCCCCCTCGCTGGCTTCTCCCAGTCAGGTTTATATTTTATATGACTCACTGGCCTGTTGGGCTTTAGTATCTCATGTAGTTTAGTCAGGACTGTGTGCTATTTTGTCCACTTAGGCATTCCACAGATATGGTTTCTCTTATCCATTCCATCATCACTGCTCACCAGAAACAAAACGGGTCTGCCAAAGCCCATAAGGTAGGGACTGGAGAGGAATAAGTTTTTATTGCATTACATTTTTTTAAATCACTACCTGTCTGTATAGATCTGTAAATCAGATAGGTTTACTCACATAGGAGATAAATTACCATAGGGGACATGCCAGAACAAATGATAATCTGTCCAAATTGTGCAAATGGGTGTAAACTCATAAAGCAATGTTTTATTGAGGACACTGGGGGTGGAGGAGTTGAATACAGGTCCAACATAAACAAATGCTTGGAGTGATTTGTATTCAACAGACTCAGTGACACAAAAGTCTGGTCTCTCCTTTTATCTTCTTCTCTGAGTAGAGTTTCATGTTTGTGTATCCCTGTGTGTCCTCCTCTCGTCTTGTGCCTTGATGTACTGAATGTAAAAACGAACCTGATACCTCTAATACCTCTATGTATGAAGCAGGTTACATCAGTAGAAGTAACTTTCGTAATGCTGCCTTTCAGGGTTTGGCAGGGTGAGTGGGAGAAGTGGATTTCTTCACAGGCTTTCATGTGTATATTTGTACAAATCCACACCACTTACTTGTATCTTTTCCCAGGAAATTGGACCCTTCTTTTGCTGTAGTACTCAGAGGGGTTTGTCTTACCTCCTGGGTAGCTGTGCAGTATTAATGCAGAGTGGTAAATGGCTGTCAAGAGAAAAGGTTGACTGTTTGTTGAGAGATCTCTTCATTTAACTGACAACTGCAGTGCATGACGTGACAAAACATCTGCACCTATTGCTGGTGTGCATCATCATAGGTCGACAGGACAGTTAGAACTGTTGTGTCATATGGACTTTGCAGAAAAGCCTCAGCTTATTATATTCACCCACAGTATCAGCAAATCCCTGACTAGAAAGAAATACTATATAATATAAGTAGCATGATTGCAAATTCTTAATTATTACTTACTATTAGTGTCGCACAAAACCTACTTATGTAAAGTATTCGTTTAAATGGACTTGATCACTTTTCACCACAGGAATCCTCCTTTATGGCTTTGCCAGATATACTTTATGAAATCCAGCTTTGCTCCAAAGGCTCTTGTATTCTTGTGCATGAACAGACTTTTCTTTTTATAGAGTAATGCACAGTTAATTTAAGTACAAGTGTACACCCAGGCTTTTGTGGGTGGGAGTGGGTCTAGTTTAATAGCAAGGGCTAAATTGATTGCACAGTCTTGAAAATTGTGCAAACCGTTATCTATTGAGGAAAAACTGTGTGATTGACAACAGGTGCAAACATGGCAGAGGCGGCCATATTGTCCACCATGTCCTCCATCAAGAGCTTGGAGAATGACTATACGTAACATATTACAGTGAACGCACTGTCCTGTCTTTAATGCAAATAATTATTTTACAAATCTTACTATGATTCATCTGAAGAGATGGCCATTTTCATACTCGTCATCTCTTGAGTTGAAGTGGTAACCGCATTCTCGCTGTAAGGCTTGATAGATTGCATTGCATGTTTTCAGTTAATACAGTGGCAAGAAAAAGTATGTGAGCCCTTTGGAATTTCATGGTTTTCTCCAATAATTTGTCATAAAATCTGATCTGAAGTCAAGAGTATCGACAAATATAATGTGCCTAAAATAATAACACAAAAGAATTTGAGTTTTTTGGCAGCAATAGCTTCAACCAGGCACTTCCTGTTGCTGTGGGTCAACACAGCACAGCTGAATGCACAACATTCAGGAGGAAGTTTTGCCCATTTTTCCAGGCAAAACTGCTTTAACTCTGTCATATTTTTTGGATGTCTTGTGTGTGGCTCTCTTCAAGTCATTCCATAGCATCTCTATTGGGTTGGGCTCTGACTTGGCCACTCCAAAAGGCAGATTTTGTTGTTCTGATGCCATTCTATTGAGGACTTTGTCCTGTTGCATCACCCAATTTATACAGAATTTCAGCTGACGTACAGACCTTCTCACATTATTCTGAAGATTTCTTTGATACATTTGGGAATTCATCTTCCCCTCAATCACTCCAAGCTGGCCAGGCCCTGATGCAGCAAAGTAGGCCCAAATCATAATGTTTCCTCCACCATACTTTATGATTAGGATGATGTTTTCATGATGATATACAGTAAGCGTTTTAAGCCAGATTTAGTGCTGTGGGTTCTTTCCAAATAGTTCAATCAGTCCAATGATGTGTGCTCTTTGGCAAACTGTAGAAACCTGTTTTCACTTTGACATTATTGAGGTATTTTTCAGACATCTTTTTTGTCAAAGTTGTGATTTATAATGTCAATAAAAGGATGACACAGCCAAGGGGGTGAATACTTTTTATAGGCCATGTATTACTAGAAGAACTGATTAAGCAATGAGGTAATACAAAAAATCATATAATAATATGAATGAATACTTGGTTTACTTCAGTTTAAATTGTACTGACTATAGACAAACCTTTAGACTGGACTACACATCTGTCTTTTACACATCTACATTTTTTAGATTTCACATTGCCTATTACTCTAATCTTGCCGCATTATAAAGCTGTTAGGTGTCAAAACAAAGTTTGTTCTGTTAGTTACTTTGTTTGATGAAAAAATGTGTGTTTTACATTCTGTAACAGGCACAGTATTGCTTGGGACAAGAAAAGCACACTCCACATTTTAAGGGCATCTCAGTGTGGTTTGTTGCACATTTGAGCTTGTGTGTTATTGTTCTCTGTAAAGATTAAAGAAGGTATAAACCAAAATACACCTTTACTTTGTCACATGACCATTTAGCGAATTAGTAAGATACTTGTTAAATCTTAATTTGTCCTACAGAAGGTCAGTTATACATATATTTATTTTTCTAATATTCACATACTGTATGCATTCATCTCTGATGCACATTCAATTTTGAGTTCTCTTTGATGTTGCTGGATTAAGGGCTACACCCAATTAAGAAGAATCTTTCATCAGTCAGTAAAATATGATGCCCTAGAGATGTTTGTTTAAAAAGACAGGCTAATCATTTACAGGCATAGAAACCATGTCAGAATAATCCATAACAAATAACAAATGTCTATTATTTCTTCATGAAAGATGGCACAGGAGCATTCAATGTTTTTGTTCTGTCTCTGATTTCAGACAGATCCTCAGGCAGCCTAGCTGGGACTATAAGGGCAAAAGTGTTGATGTGTATTTTTCTATCCTGTATCACAAATTGGAAATGCACACACTGGCGAGTCTTCCCCAAGTCACTAATATTTTATGTACTAAATAGGTCAAAATTGTTCATACAAAGCCAGATTTCAGTCAGATGATTAAAAAATAGACTTTTTCCCAGTTGGTGCTTTTATTACTTGCATAAGAAAATCTGCACTTTCTTTTTTCCCTGTTGCACGCTACCTGCCAGTTACAGTACTTTAAATCTGTATTAGTGGCAAACAAATCTGTGTGTGTGCGTGTGTGTGTTCATTCGTGTTCGTTCAACTTTGACTCAGCAATAACGTGTCAGAGAAGAGATTGGGTAGGTTTACATGCAGGTTCAAAGGAGGGCACCTGGACAGCACACTGATTACAGAGCTCTCACAGAAAGAGCTTTAATCTCTTGTTCAAAATTGAAACCACAACAAAGTATAAACAAACTCTAGACTGGACATTTAATTAAAAAGAGTTATGAAACTATTTGTTTTATTCACTGTCTGTTGGCCTTTTTGATATATAACGGCTGTCCGTACAGGCAGTGATACTGCATGAGTAGGTCATATAAGAAACCAGCTGTCTGCAGCACCAGAGATGCAGTGATGCATTATGCTGAAGGGATATGAGGGAGTAAATTCATTGCTCCCATAATGGACTTGAATGAAAACCCAGGGATTGTGAACTTTTGGTGATATTAAACTCTATAATGAGGGCCATAGGTTGTAGGTTGAAAACCTTAGGTAGTGAGACAACACTTGATTGACTTAAACAACTACAGCTGATTTAGTGTGCATTTATTAAAATTACATTTTAAACACTGACTGTTTTACTTCACAAACCATTTTAATTCTCCTCTTTAAATGTGGGCCGCTATAGGTCTTACACACACACACACACACACACATAATTTTTATCTCTTTAAACTGGTCAAAAACATTTTTACACTGTGTGTCAATTGTGTAAACAGTTGAAAATCATAATCACCAGGAGGCCAACTCTGTTTTAAGCTACAAATTCAACTACAAGTAGTTTAGTGGTCGGTAGTTTACTTTTGTTTGAGTGTGTTCACCACTGGTTGTCATTACAGTTGATATTGAAAAGGCTGTCAGTGTGCCTCTATTATAGTCACATGGCTGCTATGGTTTAGTTGGGAAGACATGGAGCGTTTCAGAAGAAAGCTACTAGATGTTTAGTCTTAAAAAAGGCAGTATATCAATAACATGTGACCTCATCAGACTAATGGCTAACATTTGAAGTTTTCTATTAGTAGGCAACAAGTGTGTATCTCTAGGCACAAAGTCATTGTCAATAGATCAAATGTACAAAGCTTCCCTCCACATACATCACATAAAAATCATGGTAGGTGTTCATGGTCTCTTCACCATTATCATCATGTTAACTGCTACTGATTTTATTTTTCGTTTACCTTAAACATCCCTTGGATCTTTTTCTGAAGACTATTGTTTCTGTGTGTTTCATTTATAGTACAAAATATTGCTTAATGAGCAATGATGGCTCATAATTCAATTCATTCAAAACCACTCTCCACCACCACAACGGATCTGCTCCCATGTGGGTTAATGGGTTCTAACCTCAGACAGGGTCCAAGGAACAGTGCTCAAAACATGACAGTGGGTGTTTTGAGGACTGTGTTTACTTGACTACATGGATTGTTTTCTCACACCACTATATATTTTCTACATTAACAATTGCGTGAGGCAGAAGGAAAGAAAGGCAATCGCTGACGGACTCAGGGAATGAAGAATAGAGGTTGGGAGGGAGAGAAAACAACTAAAGGTCTGGCAGGAGATTGGAAGAAAGTGCAGCTGGTGGAGGAGTGAGCCTGTCCAAGTTTTTTTTGTTTTTTTTTGTTTTTTTTTTGTTTTGTTTTCCCTTCCAAATCTCTGTCACCCTTTTGTTCTGTATGTTTGTGCGTGTGTATGTGTAATTGTGGTTTAATACATACAACTATCGATTTTTGCATGTGTGACTTGTTTTGGTGGCCAAACTTGGTGATGTCGGAAGATGAACAGTGTTTTTTTTAGCCTACTTTTTTAATACTCTAGTAGTATACATACACACTTTCAAATGAAGTACCAAATGAATGCTTCCCTGTCTAAAATCACTTTTTTAAAATATCGCTAGAGGTTCTATACACATCAAGAAATCAAATCAGCCATAATGTTATTTTAGTATGCTCTTACTACATTAAATGTTACCAGTATGAACACTCTTGAAAAGTTTAATGAGTGTTTTACTTAGTATTTAATCACTAATAAGTAGTATTGTAGACCTCGGCAGCAGTCACAGATGACTGGAACAGATTAAGGGTGGTGTTACATTCTAAACTAAATTTAATTTAATGTGTTCTCATGGGCAAAATGACAGCTTTATTACTGAAAGGAAGCACAGTATTTGGTTTTGATTGCTGTGGTCTGCAAAGGTTTCCCTCCCAAAGCTGCTGAAATTTTTACTGCTCACTGTAGACTTTCATGCCATCGACACTAAATGCCCGCCCACTTTTAATGTGTTCTTAGGGATGGTTCTTTTTTGCTAATCATTCCATTAACAAAAAGTTACTTACAGAGTGACTGTGACTGTAGAGCGACAGTGAGTGACTCACATAATTCTGCCATAATTAGCATCAACCCTTCATTGTCAAACACTTCTGGTCTAATCTTAATTAAAAATATTCCACTCTCAATCAATATCAATCAACAATACTGACACTTCTTCGTTGTATTGGTTCATAAAGGGAATTGCTCTGCTATGTGTCTGCGAGAAGGAATTATTATAATACGGATCAAGCACTTTAATCATACACTGAAATCCTGTACCCTCCTTCACTGAATATGGCTTCACATCAAAAGTTCACAAACTGTATATTGTATATTAATAATAAATTCTTTTGAAGAATTCTCATCAGCAAAACAATATTTACACATGTATGCAAGTACTGAAAATAATGCCAGTCAAAATAGGTAAATAATGTACTAAAACAGTATGTACAAGGCTTTGTGACCGGGGTATTTTTGTGTTATGTGAGTAGAATATTGACATCATCACCTCATATTAGTGTAATAAATATAATGTGGGGACTATGAAACCTGCTCCTATATCTGGTGCCGTGATTGTAAATGTGCTGCACCTTGACATAAAAATGTGGTTTAGGCTGCTCAGTTTACAAACAAGTGTACGTTTTCGATTTCATAGGAGAAAATAATTACAGCTTAAATGTCGACCTGCCGTTTAAAGTAATAATTACAATCTCACATCTTTAGTGTATGAGTAAGACAGGTTCAAAAGCGCCTGGATCTTTGGGTATGTGTCTCTGTGCATGTCAAGTTTTTAAATGATTATGATGAAATGGCAAACCTAACTAGATATGCCCACATTAAAGGGAGCTGCAAGGAACCTTCTGCCTTCAAAGTAAAATTCATGATGAGTTATCATTTGGTTGAGTTGTGGCATCAGCTTGAATTCTTGCTATCCCTTAGTCACTCACCTTAGTCATCCCAAATACACAATGACACACTATAGCCTTCACACAGACATAGTGGTGTTTTCATTTTAGTTTTTTCTTTCCCTTATAGCAGTCTTGACACCCTACCTACAAGTGTTGTGTTCTAATTGCCCCTCTGCAGTACAAGTTATAACAAAAATAATAATAAAAACGGGCTGATCCCCAAAGCATGTGCTGATTTTTGTAATTACTACAGTGTGCTGATGTGATTTTTCTGCCTTTTTCATCTGCATGATTTTGATGTGTGTGCGTGTACTCGCCTGCGTTCTTGGCCGACTGGTTTGTGTGTAAGCCACTACTTTCCCACGTTGTGGAATAGGGTCTCCCACAGGCCTCCCTCCTTGTCTCTATTCTCTTTTTTTCTATCCCTCTTTCTCTCCTCTCTTCAGTCTCTGTCTTTCTTATCCCTCTCTCTCTTTCTCTCTGCACCTGTACTGACCACTGCAACCCCAGCTGTTCCCATCCCGGCTCAGCGCTGTTGGCTGAAACCCATGTTGCACTTGGCATGTCTGTGCAAGGACCAGGCAGGCCCCACCCAGGGAAGGCTACCAAGGCCAGGAGAAGCTGAAAGCAAATGGATGAGACAAGAGCTGTGGGCTAGAGAAAGACCTGCTGGTTTGCATTTTGGGAGTAAAAAGCTGACTCATTATTAGGCCTGCTGAGCAGGGAAGAGATTATGAGAGTGAAGAAGGGATGACAATGATACACGTGTTATAATAGTTATTGTTAGTGAAGTAGTATTTCTAGTAGATCAATGGGAAAATGTTATTAACGTCTACATAGAGCTTTGGGTGAACTAACATTGTTAGTAATCACATCTGGACATTGCTACAGTGGGATATGATGGGGCACAACTCAAACCCAGTAATTCAGTCAGATAAACAACTATTTTGTTTTGGGTTTAGAAGTGAGCAGATCTGAACAGCCAGGGGTCTGTAAATTGTGATGGATGTCATGGGTGTTTCATAATGTGGATGTGTGATGGAGGAGATATTTTGGTTAATAATGGTAGTTGCCTTTGTGTTGACCTCTAAATAAATATAGAAAGATGGGAGTTTCGTTATAATCCCCATAACCTTCTGGTTGCTCATGTTTTTGCCCTGACAGTATTTGGACATTTTCAGCCAATAAATTGGTTTTGCTATTGTCAGCAGGAATTATGCTACAACTACGATGCCACAACTAGAAAAAAAGGATTAACTAGGGTTAGCTAAAAAACATTGTTAGCTGTACCAACACTTCCCAAGACAGTTTCACAATGAGGACCTATCAATACACTAATTTAAGAGACATCTAGCATGTTGAAATGTTACAGAAGTTACAGTTTGTTTTTTTTTTCTTTTATCTGTTGGTCAATCTGTTATTTTGGGAAGAAAATAACAGATGAAAATCTTTGATTAATTGTGATGACATTTTATGAAACTTGATTAGTCTTTCTTTGTCCAATACTTAAATTTATTACAAAATAGCTTCAAAGCTAAGGGCATTCTAAGCTGTACTATGTCTTCATCTTCAACATGCTCACATTGACATGAGTATGTATTAAATAGCAAGTTGAGATTGGCAGTATTTTAAAGCAACATTGAACAACAGCAAGAGTACGTGACTCTCTCTCTCTGACAAGATCTCAGTCATTACATGCAATAAGTATATTCACAAGGGAGTGTATGAAGTGTTTTAACTTGCCAAGAATATATATATTATATATAGTGCTGCAGCACATCACTTCATTTAATTATGTGCATGATTTGTTATAAAGTTAACAAAGGTTTCCACTGAAAGTGGTTTTCTGGTCCTATATTTTCTAGCTTCTTGGGTTCCCCTAATTCCTAAAGATACTTAAGCATTAAATGTCATGGATGCTGCAGTGCCTAGTAGGGTGGTGAATAGATATGTAACGCACTGAGGAGGGATAGCTGCTTTTCTGTAAAGCTTGTTGTATTTATTTATTTATTTTGCATCAAGTAAAGAAGCCACCACCACAAATTCAAGTATATAATTGTATTCTCTTATTAAAGTTAAATGGATTGGCCAAACATGAAAACCTTGAATACTTTTTGGCACCAGACTCCAGTCAAGACACATTTCCATAAATTCCTGTTGTTGCTGTCCATATGTGTCTACCACATATGGTGGCTGTATGTCCTCATGAATTAAAGTTTACTGGCAGACAAGAAAGAGGACAGGGAGACGGATATTAAAAACTTTGTATTCCTCTCTTCTCTGGTTAGCTTTCCCACTATTTCTCTTTCCTTGTCCACAGACATTCTCATTCTCCCCCTGACCCAGGAGGGGGTATCACACACATGAACTTGCAGACCTCTAAATCTTCTCGGTGGCAGCTCAGTCCCGCTTTGTCAGTACCCAAAGAAAGAGAGGAAAATCTATGTCTAGACCCACAAGAAAGAGGAGAGGATATATATGTCCCTGTGCTTTGTTAGGCATCCCTAAGTCGAGGTTCAAAAGCAAACCATTACTCAAGTGGTTGGCCAGCAGGCTATTGTGTAGTAATTGACCCTGATGAAGTGGCAGGCCTTTAATTTGGGAATGGTGTGAATTGATAACTTGGCTCAAAATGTCTGGGCCCCTCCTTTTCTTCCTTTTTATCTGTTCTTAAGTCTGACATAAATCTTTAGTTAAGTGTGTAAACAAATAATTTAATAACATCTATTTTTTTATGTAATGTCGAATAGTTTATATAATAATTATTCTGTTATTTTTGTTCTTTCCAGGTACCATTATCCTGTTCCTAAGATCTTCTTTGTGCAGCTGTCTGTAGGAAGTCATGAATTTATTGGCGAGGGGCGCACCCGCCAAGCAGCCAGACACAACGCTGCCATGAAGGCCCTGCAAGCATTGCGCAATGAACCCATTCCCAATCGGCCACCACAGGTAAAATCCAACACAAACAGTAATACTTACAGTAGTATTAAATACCAGGAGGTGATTAACATAAACTGGCAAGAAAAAAGAAAAAAACACCTACACACACTTCAATCTAATTCATCACAAAAATAATTCATCAAGTGGGTATTATCAATTCAAATGGTTGTAAATGGATCACAAAACACAAAAAATTACCAACAATCCTTTCCCAATTTTTAAGCATATTTGAGCACAAAATAATGATCAAATCACATTTGCGTGTAAAATTTTACTTTGATCTAATTCCACCCTTTGCAGAAAAAAAACTGCCTGATAAATCTCAACATTGTACTAATCGATTTTTGAATATATTAAGGTGTGATTTTCTCCCAGGCTTTCATCATGACTTCGTAAAGGTCTGCTGTGCTAGCTATACAGTGTTCCCAAACGATTCAGTATAGCCTTTTCCACACAACCTCAATGGGGTCTGGGTCTGGTGATTGGGCTGGCCAAGCCATCACAGGCAGTATTCCAGCAGCTACTTACTTCTCTAAATAATTACACAACCTCAAAGAATGCTTAGGGTCATCATCTTGCTGCTAAATGAGGTTATACCCAATCAGCGTTTGCCCAGAGGGGATGACATGCCTCTTTAGTATGGAGTGGCATTCATGCTGGTTGTGGATGGCTTTCATGTGATTTCGATTTCCCACACTTCCATGCATAAAGCATGTCCAAAACTTGGACACCTCAAGCTTGGACTCAGCAGTTCAAAAGACTGTTTATCTCAAGTCTACTGCACATCTTGGCCCACTGCAACTTTTTCTCTCAATTTTCCAACTTTAGTAGGGCTTTTTTCTTGACTACTCTGCCCATGAGGCCAGCTGACCTGAGTCTTCTATGCACAGTGTTTGTGTACACTGGTTTGTTTCTTGTTGTATTCAACTATGCAGCCAGTTCAAGAGCAGGGAGGCATCTATTTTTCAAGGAAGACACTTGTAAGTACTTCTCTTCTTGGAATAGATGTGCACTTGGGCCTTTCACTGTATCTTCTGTCCTGATTTGATCCAGTTGCAGCATGTCTCTGGAGACTACAGTGTATACATGGCTTCATCTTGTAGAGAATACTCTTTAACAAATATACACAGATGAGTTTCTATTATTATTAATAATAAAGAATAAATAAATAAATAAATAAATAAATAATAATAATAATACTAAATGAAAAGTAAAGAAAATATGGCCTATGTGGCTTGTGGTCTTTTAGTAGCATTTGTTGACAATTAGACGATTATAAAATATCACAAGTTGTATCCTTTAATGCCATGAGATTTCCATTTTGATTTCCTATGGACCCTTTGTCCTTATTGTACAAGTAGCCCTCTATCATGTATGGTGCTGTGTGTTACATGGTGTTGAGTAGAAATGTTTTGACTTGTACTCAACACTATGTTGAATGATTATACTGAGATTTGTTGCTTTTCAAAACATCTTTTGCTAAAATAATGATGTATTTACAGTTATCAGGTAACATTACTCAGTGTTACCAGTCTCCACTTTATGCATATTGAATTTACATCCTATTTAGAGCTTTCAATACAATGTAAAAATCAAACATATGACAAATAAACTTGTTTTTAAATGAAATAAATTTGTTTTCTTTACCTAATTTGTTACAGTAACAAATTCTTTGTATTAATTAATCATTAATTATTTTTGATCTACTTTGTAGAGGAAAACATTATATTTGACTAGGTATGATTAGTTATGCTGCCTACACAAATTTCAAACTAATGCAACCTCTAGTTCCACAAAGCTGTTTCTCTTCCAACTTCATAGTCTGCCCTTCATTTATTTTATTAAAGGTCCTCCAGTCATTGCACTTTTGCAACCTTGTGACTGCTTTCACCCTAGAGGGCTTTCTAACTACTCACCCCCTCCCACTTGAAAACTCTTCCCCTAATGAAAAGTCAGGATTTAGACTGCTGATCTGTTGCTGCTCTCGCTGGAGGGGCTCTAAAGAGTGTTATGCAGTTTTTGCTCTTGCTAAGATGAATGCGTAACCAGCTTTCATCAGATTGAGTTCAAATCCACATCATCTCTAATTACACTAATGTATTTAATTTAAGCCATGCAGTCTCCGTAGTTTTATTTTGCACCTGCAGGGGTGTATGTTCTGTTCCTTTTTGTCCTTTTTTTCTGTCTGGCTACTCCCAGTGTCACTGTACCTCTTGAAGGTTTCCCCTCAGGCATAGCTGTTAACCGTTGTTATCATTTCCCACCGGAAATCAAATTACCCTATATCCTCACCGCTTGGCATTGCTGATGGTTATTCAAACCGCTTTGGCTCTTTTCACTTGCCTGATTTGCTGTCTTGTGGCGACAGTCTCCGTAAATGAGCTCTTTGTTGACTGCTCCTTCTGAGTCTTGCTTTACAAATTGAGGCACATTGTGTCTACGGTGTATGTCTGTCATTCTGTCATGAGTGTTTGTTCCCCTACATGTGTAAATTTGTCCTCAGGCTAAAAGTGTTCCTTTTCATTATGGGCTGTCAAATCTTTATTTTGAGGAAGACCACAGATAAATATTAAAAATACTTTAATTACAGTGTTTATGCTTGGGTAATCCAACAATATGTAACCCTAGGAATCACAGAAAAACACTGCTGACTAACTCGTAAATCCTGCAAGTGGGTCCAGTGTGTGTCTTTATGATGGGAAGTCTGCATCATTGCCCTAGTAGAAATGTTGCATAGTTGGTTAGCACGAGGGGAGATATATTTAGATCAGATAGATCAGTTACCTTTCTAAGAATTGTGTTGTTCTGGGCATTGAGAGCACGTCCTTTCTGTCCTTTGATCTAGAATGCTTTTCCCAAATTACAAAACCAGTTGGCCATGAGCATACATTGCCCACTGTCACTGTTCATAAAAAAACAGTGACTTGTTCAGAACCCTATATGGGTTATTCACTTGATTATACTTTTCTGGAGACTCTGTTTTCAGTGCATCCCTGAGTCAAAACAGCACACAAATCAGATTGAACCCTCTGTGTCAAAGGAAAACTTGTCTGCTTGGTCATTCTAGTTGGCATATAAATATACATCCACAGATACATGCAGACACTTACACCTAGCAGCTTATTAACGCAGGCTTGAGTGGGGATTCTTGCTATTAATCACATGCTTGAAACACCAGTCAAGTAAAATCTAAGAATGAAAACCATAAATAAATAATATAATAAACTTAAGAATGTTTTGAGGCATTTTATATTTCTGTCATATCCACATACAGTAACATTGGAGACAAAGTACTCACAAAACAAAGCTCATACCTTCCGCCAGTGTGAGGCCTCTCTTAGCATGCACATAGGTAGATCACCACTTGACTGTTTCCTGTGAAATCCAAGAGATCTCACAGTATGAATCATGCAAGATATCATGTCACACAATAAGAATCAGGGAGGGGAAGGAGCCCAAGGGGAAAGACCACAGCCATTCAGATGTAATCAGACAAAGAGCTGGACATGAGAAGATAAAGATCGAGACACCGCTCTGCATTCCCATAGACAGCTGGCACCAAAAAGCCCCTTGTTGTACAGCCGATGATATGATCTCTAAGGCGTGAACAAGGGATTTGTTTCTGTATTAATGGAAGGGACAGATAACAAGACTTACATACATACACTTACTTACGTAATTCAATTCAAACTATACTCTATTTTAAGCACTGCTAAAAACTATTCCCCTAGTCTGATCAATACTTAAACAGATGACTCAGTAAGTAAAAACTATTATACTGACTATAGGTTCATCTGGCACCCTGGTATTAAGTCCAGAATTACTACATGACTTCATGGGTAGAAAAAAATATTTTACCGTAATGTTTATGTTATATTTTAGGATAACCACCTATTTTTGTATGTGTTTATCACAATGAAACACACTGGTGCTTTCCCACTGACCTTTATAATCCTTTCAGTTTTGAGGGAGATCTATGTAGAGCAGAAAGTTGCCAGATTAAAAAGAGGAGTTTTCTGTACAGACAGAGGACCACCAGTCATGTCCTGGAAAACTGAGTTTTCAATCTCATATCAGATAAAGATCATACATAGAAAACAGACAAGCTTCTCTTTGCAAAAGCTTGGCAGACATCCACCCTTCAGGTGTGTAATTCTGAAAAATCTTGGTTTGATATGTGACTCTGTTTTGCACTATCAATGTATTATTTTTCAGACAGCCTGCAAAAATGAATGATATGTTTACTTTCCAATTATGCTGAAGAATCTTCTCGTTAAATAATGACTCATTGACCAGAATACTTGAAGAAGAAATGACAATGCAATACCTCAATGTTGGTACAATGTAATTACAAAAATATCTGTACATGAAGAAACATCATAGAAGGCCTCAAGCACTTATGAAGCAGAATATGGCTACATATCTGTAGCACTCCTTTGTTGGGCTTTGTTGTTACCTTTTGCCCAAAATACTATGGGGAAACACGTCACACTCATTTTCCAAATACACACCTTGGTGACACCGTTCCATAAGAGTTTGAATCTTTAACATGGCTTTTTCCAGGTACATCATGTATTTTGAGTACATGATGAAGTACACAATTCCAAAAAAAACAGAGGAATAGGCATGTGGATGATCTGAGGCTCTTACAGCTCAGGCCTTCCATTTGCGTTCAACATATCAGTGAAATTACTTATATGAGCCAGGCTATCCTAAAAGCGTATAAGGTGAAAGTTGCACCTTTGAGATCAAGTGGTAATCAGGCTGTACCTGACAGTTCATAAATAATAAAAGTACATACCTTGACCTTTTGTTTCTTCTTCTTTTTTTTTTTCTTTGTACTTTTTTTTCAGAGCCCTGAAGTCAAAGGGGAGCCTGAGGAAGGCACAGACGCCAGCAAATCAGAGATCAGCCTGGTTTACGAAATTGCCCTCAAGCGGAACTTGTCTGTCAATTTTGAGGTGAGAAAGATATGACAGACTTACACCATTCACTGTGTTCACATACACATAAGTTACATGGTCACCCAGAAAAATCAGGTTACCCAGATAATCTGAATGTATTGAGTGAGGGAAGATGCTGTTTAGGATTTTGGGTATGCTCATTTTAAATACATGGAGGCGTCACTCCGTGTAATGACACACTCTACTTCAACACTTTCCCTGTCTGCAGCGTTGTGTCTAACACGTGCAGTTATTAAAAGGCAAGTAGAGACCTGGTTGCACATATACATGGCAGAGAAATCTGTGTTCTACAGGAGAAATCTGCCTGAGAAAATAAAGTCTCTCACATCTCCCATCTTAGTTACAGTGATCAGGTTTTTCATTAACATGACAGTTAAGAAATCATCTTACTGAAGAAATAAATGTATAACTGGGCTACTTAAGTGCATTTCATGATAATACAGATAAACCAGAAGTCTTGTAGATCCTCATCGGATCCACATATACTATTAAGGATATTCCAATGTGATGCCGTTATCACTAGTAACTTTTTCTTGAAATAATCACAGAATTAATGGTATGTGAGGACAAGGCTAGGCATTTGGGAAATGTGTGAGTAGTCATGTATTTTCAGTTTGGCTTTTGGTTCAGTAAGTATTACAAAGGCTTAACAGCTTTGCGGAAAGATAACACAGAGGAAGCTGAAGGAGTCATACTGATAATCCCCTAATTATAATGAAATGTGAACTGCAAAAAAGCTATGTGTTTACCCAGTTTGCTTAATTTTTACATCAGTCAGGTCAATTAGTCAGGAATTTTGATGTATTACTGTTTTTTAGGCTTGTGGAAATGTTCATAGTGGTTAGCTCAAAGTGTTTTTGGACTGATGTAGGACGTTGAATTGAGTTCTTGTGACGTAGTCCTAGTGACTCAGGTACTGGTTAATGTAGATGATCCACTACTTTGACATTTATTCCTTTAGTAGTCAGCTTTCTGTAAAGTGCCAAAAAACATAAAAATATATTTAATAATAAATGAACAAATCTAAAATGGAAGTAACTCCTGTAATATTTTACAATTCTCTGTAATTCAACATGACATGTAAATCTTGACAACTGGACTAGAATTTACAAAATCTATGTTGAGCAGTGGTTACCTACTGAACATGACCAATGTGAGTTTGTAATAAAGAACCCACTGACGTTATAAAGGTATTGGAAAATAAAAAGTTAGGAATTGACTGTCTGCATACTCTACAGAATTAGATTCAATCTAATAAAGCCAAGTTGACATTCATGTATTTTAACAATGTGTGTGTTCGGCTGTGTGATCCATTTTGTTTTCCAGAATAGGTTATTGTTGAGGGGCAGACAGAAAAGCCGAACTGTTGCCCTGTGGTCCTTTGAAAAAGAACTGAGAGATGAGAGTAATTGAGGCAATCAATACAGAGCTATTGACTTTAAATTTGTTTCACTTCATATCTTTCAGCTCTCTCTTGCAAGAGAGATCTCTATCTCAGTGAAACTACTTAATTAATATAGGTCCAGCTGCTGAATATCAAGCATCAAACTACCTTAATTTCAGTGCATTACATACAAAGTGTTTCCAGCTGGAGATGATCAGACTAAACTAGCTTCACTGTAGTGCTCAAGCAGATGTTTTGCTTATATTTTCTTGCATGTGCGTTAAGCAATTTGTCACACACCTGCAGCTGTCTGTGACTAAGCTGCATTTTTTCAACATTTCCTGACTGGAGAGATTTTCTGTTTTTTTTTTTTTCAAGTGACCATGTGATTTAAAAGTCTGATCAATTAGTCACTGTCACCTGCTGTCTTAACTCCTTCTGATCAAAAATGACGTTGCTATCCTAGGCTGAAGATTAAAGTTAAATGTATTAATAGAATTGATACTCTAGACAGTTTTAAAAAAAATGTTGTTTGTTGTTGCTTGGTCTGTTAAATACCCATCATGAAGTGACCATTAGAGGAAATTAACCTTAAGCCATCTTTGCATTGACTTGGTTGGTGGTTTCTGCATATTCATATTCACAGCTGCCCCTGGGAAAATCTTTTTGCACTGGAGGGTTGGTGACCTTGATAAACTCAGCTGGGAGCTGTCTAGTGCTGCTACAGTTTCCCGCTGGTATGTTTCACTGAATAACATAAGGGTTAGCTGATTTGCTTCAAGATTTTAGTTTTGGTTTTGCTTAGCAAGGCTAGACAAAACGGGGAATCCTGTGGCTACCTTTCTAGCCATTGGAGCTCCCAACTTTCAAGTGTCCTTACATGACCCACTGGGTCAGTTCTCTTTGGCTTTCACTGTCGCTGTCAGCTGACTCATACAAAACTCTCTCCCTCATTGCTCTTTTTCTGCACTCTGCAAGGTGCCAGAAACAGGGGAGGCTTGGTTTACTTTGTGTGCCCCCTCCCTTCCTCCACAGAATCACTCCCTTACATCTCTCTTACCATGATTCCCAAAAATCACACGCAGAGCAATAGGATTTTGAAGATCCTTTTTACGTCGCCCCTCTTTATTCAGAAACACATTTGCTCATTACAGCATAACATGGCTATCCTTCCTGGAACTGCTATTAATAAAACCAGCCAGTTAAATCTGGATTGATGTGATTCATTATCTGTCATGTCTTCGTCACTGTCAGCGATTACTCCACTTTCATTTTCAGTCCTTCCAAATTGGAAGCTGAGAGCAGTGGTTTTTAGAAACAGACCACAGCCACATTCCTCCAAACAATCTCTCTTCTCCTCTGTCAGTCTGGAGACTGGCTGTTCATTGCTGCGGTCTGACGAGCAGTAAATCAGTAACTTATCTCCATGTGCTTCTCTCCAAACCTTTGTGTTTTATTCACCTATCTATTTATATCTCTGTCAACACCTAATATCTCTTCCTTTTTCACAAGTAATGACTTGTGTGCCTTCTGTGTACATTGTTTAGCTTAGTTTATTCAGCCTTTTCTGTGCTACAAATAGATTTCATTATTTAAAAGTAGAAAAAGTGGAACCAGTTCAAAATGTTTTGTTTCCCTAAGGCCATGCTGCAATCATCCTATCTCTCTGCTGGCATTACATATGTTTCTTGCTCCCTCACATCTCTGATGGCCCTCCAGCAGATTTACTTTCATCCTCAATCAGCTTGTTGCGTGCAATATGCTCTCATGCTGCCACTATGCTGTGGTTGGAGACCAAGTGTGAATTATACGTCTCTATGGGTCTGTTTTTGCCAATTGGATCCATTACATTAAAACTCATTAAACAAAGTTCATCTCCCTTCCTGACATGTTACATTGTCTTCACCAAGTCTATTTTGATGCATTGAAAAGACACTGCCACACCCCAAAACTTGTGAAACTATTTAATTTCATATATAACACAAACACACATTTACATAAAGCATACATGCATGCGTCCTACACAAAACCGTAACAACCTCTCATGTTAGCACCTTTGACAGCAGCCATGTTTTTGCATCGTGTCATTCCTGACCTCACTGGGGCATGAAATAATGCGTGAGTCACAGTAAGTCTAACGAGTGTCTGCTTTCCCATCCCTGTGCAACGATGAGGGTCGCTGCCACCCTGAGAGCTCGTTGGCTCATTTAACTCCCCCATCAGGCAATATCAAACAGATGTCAGCATCAAAGAGGAATCAATATATAAATCACAGCTTGTGTGTTGGATCAGAGGCTCCATTCCCAAGGACACAAGAGAAGAGTGTCCGGGCCAAGAACCACCCATCTTAGAAGAAACAGCTTCCCTCGGGGCTTGTCCATCCACCACGCGTCACAAAGGAGCTTTTCTTCCCTCTACCAGTCCCCACCATTGTCCTACCTGCTCCCATAGCCTCCACTTCAAGAGCACCTGAGGTCTCACATGCACAGATCATCAGACTGCTCAGGGTATTAATGTCTCTGTAAGAAGCTGAAGAGAAGACCTCCCATGTTTGAAAAAGAAAAGATGAAGAGATGAGATGAGAAGCATTCTAAAAAAAATCAACATTGAATGTCCAAGGGTTTCCTGTGTACAACCTGATCCTTGTCATTAGGTGGGAGACGGGTGTGTTAGTGTGTTTGTTTGCATGTATGTGTGTGGCTGTGCGTGTAATTGAATGGAAGTGTTGAAATCCCATCGGCGTGGTGCAGATCCTGTGTCGTCTGCCAGGAGACTGACTGCAGCTTGTCTGCCGCCATCCTGGGCCAAGAGTGTGTGACATGTGTGCACAGATCCACACTTTGTTTCATACTTTCTGTTGACTGTATGACATATAGAGGCCAGGTTTGATTTCTTCCCTCATGTTGGCAATTACATATTTTTACTTAAGAGTTGTCACTGCAACATATGTCCAAATCCTATAATCACATATCTGTCCAAATTCAGAAACACATTGGAAAAGAAAGTAGACAATACAAATGCAACAAAAGCAAATGACGCAATCCTTCATATTTCATCATTTGTGTAGGGCATAATTAATGGAAGCTACTAGAAGGTTAGCTTATCCTAATTTAGCTTAAAAAACGAAAACAGTGTTGGAGTAATGTGATGATATTTTGTGGTGCCAGTGAGAACTCGAGCAACTAAATTCTGTACGAGTTGAAGTAAAGTGTTTACACGTTGGTTGCTGCACCATCGTGTTCAGCCATGTAAACTGAGGAGCTGCACATTTATAAAGAGTCCTGTGAGAGAGACGAGTGATGAATTGAATACAGCAACACAATTGAGTTGAGGACCAGCCATATTGGCATTGTATTAATACTGTAGCTAGGTTTTCTCTAAGTAACCATGCATTCATGCATAGCCTCAACTGACCAGTGGCAGTGATGTGCAGTGTCATTACTGACACCATCACCAAAGCTGAAACCATTCTGAAATTAGACATATTCCTATTGATTGTTGTAATGTGCAAGAAGCTGCCTTGATGCATTTCCTTTTTCTGCTGATGAGCAAGACCAGAACAGATCCCCTGGGTGGAAGAGAGTTTGGCTGTTGCTAGCTTGGACAGCTAGTGCTCCAAGGCTTTCCTGACACACATCCTCACTTACTGTATACTTAAATCCTCTGTGCAAGGATGTTGAAAGGTTGAGAGGTACATTGACAGCAGACACAGGCCCAGTGTCAGCCATGTTAACAAAAACGTCCTGCATGAACAATTAAGATGAAAACGCCTAACAGATTTTTAGCCTGTATTTAATGAATGTGAAATGCAGTTTGACAGCAAATAAACAATTTCACATACACAAACAGTACACCTACAATAGTTTTTTGTCAGTGCTGCAAGACAGAATTGTGTAGTTTGTCTATTTCAGAAAAATAAAATAAATCTGTTATTAATTTAAATATTTCATGCTGTGAACTAGTTTTTTTATTTTGAAAACCAAAATACTTGTGTTGTGATGGTGTTGCATGGAACGCTGGGTATGCTCTCTTTATTCTTTGTTTTCTTTGTGCCTGGTATTAGTCTGTGTTGATGTGTAAAGTATTAGAGGAATGTTCAGTGTTCCGCTTATCGTTTTCATCAGTTTGATCGTTCACTGGGTTTAAATGACCTATTTTAAGATTGCATGTGATTGCCGCAATTTGTGCTGTCTGCACCACAAATTGAGCTCATATAAAGGAGAACAGGAGAGTGGAGGGCAGGTCTTGAGAAAGTCTAAAGAAACACAGCCGCTAGAGCTAGAGGGAGAGTGAGGGAGAAAGTCAGCAAGCTATGAATTGAAAAGGTCTCCACATTAGCTGAATAAGAATTGCTGGACTTAGTAAGTGTGTGAAACTTAAATCTTCCTCCAATGAGTTTTCCTAAATAATGCTGTGGAGAACCCCACCTGCTACACACACTGTTCTCAGTCGTCACAGGAAGTAGATGTGATTGTAGAAGCATGACCTAACGCCAGCCGGTGTTTGTTTTAGGTCTCCCAGGTGACCAGAGGCTAGAGGAAGGAAACGGAGCCTTCATCACTAGAGACTGTCATCTAGGAACATTTTACTCTTCATATGTGTGTTTGTACGTCAGTGTGTGCGTGTTTTGTATATGAATAACACACGCATATGGGTGGGTCGCGCTGGGACCATTGAGAGCAGATGTTTTGGACCACCTGGTGTAGCTGCTTGCAGACCGCAGTACACACACTCCCCTCATATATCATGCACAACAAAAACACTTTGCATGCTAATTTTTGTATTTTGGCCTGTCTTTTGTTATTCCCAGAGACTTCATATAAGACAAACTTCACTGGACATTTTCTGTTTTGTGTTACCAGGTGTTGAAGGAGAGTGGCCCCCCACACATGAAGAGTTTTCTGACCCGAGTCACAGTGGGGGAGTTCTCGGCTGAGGGCGAGGGAAACAGCAAGAAGTTGTCCAAGAAGCGTGCTGCTCTGTCCATCCTGCAAGACCTAAAGAAGCTACCCTTCATCCCCACTGTGGAGAAACCCAAGACGCACTATAAGAAACGTACCAAGACCATCCTCAAGGCACTGAATCTGATCTTGTTTTCAGTCACCCATGTTCTGTTATATATTATGAACACACATCTCTGGTCAGCTCAGCAGACTGCCTGCCAATGGTTTCGAGAATTTGAAAAATTAATTAGATAACTTTCTCTCTCTTTCCTCCCAGACAGGACCAGAGTATGGCCAGGGCATGAACCCGATCAGTCGTCTGGCCCAGATCCAGCAGGCCAAGAAGGAGAAGGAGCCCGAATACCTGCTGCTTTCTGAGAGGGGGATGCCTCGGCGCCGGGAGTTCATCATGCAGGTAGACGATCATTTTCTCATTCACATTTTACATTTTCCTACATTTACCTATTTTTACATGACTGCACTTTTTATCAAAGGATGATCAGGCCACTGACAGAACAGGAATAAATCCTCTGTCTGGCCAAAGGCAGACAGCAGCCTTATATAACCTCTTCGATCAGATCACACGTTTTTAGGTTTATTCCTGGGACTGGATCTGGTTTCCTATTTCGGTCAGGTGTGCATTCCCAGTCCCATCCTGCACACAGCTGCTTACTATTATAACTGTTATTATTAATTACTTATTAGATTACTTGTAATTTAAGACTTATTGTGATTAACCTTTTCTATCAGACCTGACAACAATAGTTTGTCTTTCTAATAAGAAATTTGTTTCTTTCCTGTCTGTTAAGTTCTCTACAGCGGACAATGTATTAAAAATGAAAAACAAGCCCAGCTAGAATGTAGGTTTCTTGCTTAATGTCCGAGCACAATAATAAAAATTAAGATTCAATTATTGAATTATACATGTTCATGTATAATTCAATAATTATACATTGTTATTCAATAATTATACATGCTTAAAATGTTACTTACATTTCAAGTATAAAAACTTGTAGACCTTTCTGTACTGCTTCTTGCTCCTCTTTTCTTTATTACTCACTACTCCCTCATCCTGTCTCTCTTATTCTCTCAACTTGTTCTTGAAAAGTTCTGTTTAAAATTCATTATTTTTATAGCATGCACTTAAACCTCAGAACAGATGAACATCCATCTTTACAGCCCTGTTTTCTTTAGTGTGGAAGCCAACTCTTCAATACTATTAAACTGCCATTTTAAGCTCTTGCTGCTAGAAAAGAAAGCTCAGAAACCATCTTCTGCGCTTCAGAAACATTAGATGTGATTGTGTAAGGAGCCAGTATTGATTAACAGAGTAAAGTTTCATGGTCTTGCCGCTTTAGTAACATTTAACCCTGAATGAAGTTATTGATGTTTTGCAGTTTTTTTTCTGTAAACTCAAAACAAACTTTGTATGCAGAAAGAATCTCAAAGAGATCCTTCTCCTACTTGGAGTCATGCATAATAAGGCGTCACTGCCAGATAAAAGGAACCTGTCAACTACTTCACTGTTGGCATTACTGTCAGCCTGAGTTGATCTATGAGATGTAGAATTTGTTTGGAACTAACATTGTCTGTTTCTGTTTTATCCCCATTATTTTTACTGGCCTGCAAATAAAAGATGCCTTCTTAACCTTTTCAACCATTGCTGCATGCTTGTCTAAGAATATTATGACTGAAGCTCAATTCTGAAAAACCACAGACACACTAGTTAATAAAAAGTTATTACTTGTCCTCATTCATTTTAAT